>NC_140951.1:106999302-107446802 GCF_014529385.1 Adiantum capillus-veneris
GGAATGACCTTTCTATCGCCCTAGTGTGGTAGATTAGTTATCTCCGTCATCCCATTTCCCTCTTGAACAATAGGTCTTGAGTTCAACACTTGTTGAATCGACGTTTGAGGTCTCTTGGAATAGTCCTACGACATTAAAAACTTCTCTCTCTCTCTCTCTCTCTCTCTCTCTCTCTCTCACACACACACACACACACACACACACACACCTTGTGGAGGAATTTTTGGCCTCTAAGACAAGCTTTCATGAAGGCAAAGATAGTAGTCCAAATCCTGTTTAATGTTTTTAGTAGCCTTCCAAATGTTCTTTTTGGAGAAATGATTTGAACTTAGTCACTTTTGCATTCACACAACGCTACATTAGCATTCCATCTATAACATCATCGATGTAATTGTCAAAAACTAGGTGCACTACATGGTTTGGAAGTGTGAGTATGAGCCACAAGGTTGCAGAGACTCTGGAGATGAGTTACCAAAAGACATGCATCGGTGTGTAAGTGATTGCACAAGATACATAATTATTGGCTTTCTAAAAACAAGCCTTAATGAAGAAGGGAGATAGACATGCATTTGAATAGTCAAATTAATGTTGTTATCTTCTTCTTTTTTTGCAAAACTCACAATTGTGAGTGGATATTAAAATGTTATCAAGAAAAATACAAATCAGCCTCAAGCTCATGCAGAGCCTTGAGGGACAGAAGGTTACATTAGAGCTTAGTCAAAAGTGCCTAGTAACATATTGTTACAAAAAGCCTAATCTTTTACACGGCGCGGCTCGATTGGATGGCAAGGATCGTCCTAAACCAATCCTCCAGAGAAGCTAGCAACGGCGAGGTCGCTATCCAACGATACATCAATTCCTAAATAGTCAATTATTTTATATTAATTCAATGGACCTGCCTTTTCATGTGAAGCATGGAGATCCTTTTTTGTTTTTTTGACAAAACTCACAACTGTGAGTGGATTATATTAACAACCCAAAAGGATTACAATTACTAGTCATGCTCGTGTCAAGCCATGATATCTTCTAGCAACCATCAATACATCAGCTAAAAGGGGGGCCACCCCACAGTGACAGTAAAACACTTGGCTGGATAAAGAGCAGACACTTACCCATGTGGTTCTCATGATACTCCAGTCACAACTTTGTTCCACTCTTCAGAGTTCCTTTTTTTCCCAATGGCTATAATTGCATCCTTGCTTTCTTGGATGATCTCCATGAACCTGGTTGTTTCAATGATGTTCTCGAATAGTCGACAGTTCCTGGCCTTCTAGACGTGTTTAAAGTAACAAAACCTGATGATTTGTGTACTGATTAGAAGTGGTTGGCTCATAAATACCTTCCCACCCAAGAAGAGATCGTTCTTGCAAACCCAATCTTCCATGTCTTTTGAACCCACTTGCATGTCTTTCCTGCTAGGCCACAGATCCTCGGACAATCCTTGAAAAGGTGGGGGAGGTTCTCACTTGCTAATCTCCATTGTGGGCATCTATCTGGACCAATTCCTCTAGCTAGCACCTTCACCCCATTTGGTAAGGCCCCCCATAGTACCTTCCAAGCAAAGATCTTCATCCTAAGCGGCCATTGTGGGCACCATATGTTCTTAGCAATAGTCACCCATCTTGCCTCCGACCGTTGTTTGCCCCACTGCTTGTTCAGGGAGGAGAACCAATCCAACGAGCCCATGAGGATGATGCACACCTCCTTGGTGTGTGGTTTATGGAAGTGTTTGTCCATGGGACACCACCATGCTTTCCAATGAAAACTAGACTCGCAAGTCGGTAGGTAGCAACTGACAAGCCATTCTAAGACTCTATTTACCAGAGCAATCTTTCAGTCCCATTGAGCTAGAACTGGGACGCTAGTTAGTATGATCCTTTCCAATCACTGCTACTATAGTCCCAAAATTGAACCAGTCGTTGGAGTCCTTTGTTGTTCATCTTTCTGGCCACCTCCCTCCAAACAGGATTCAACAAGACGCTTCCCGCATTAGAAATCCATGGGGGACTAGTGAGACATCGAGTCATGAAAGTATCTAGTTACCTCTCCCCATTCCAAGACCTCATCTTCTCTGTTACACTTTCAGGAAATCTCGCCAGTTAAGCCCCCAAGCTTCATGTTAGACCACCGAGGGGCAAGCAAATTGCCGTGCACATCTAGCCCTTTCCATTGGCCATCATGGCCTTTGTCATAATAGCCCAGGCTTGATCTTTCTTCATGATTGCAACCACAAACTTGGCACACCGGGCCTCCAAGTGAGTACTAGGGTTTAGTATTCAGAGATCGCCGTGCTCCATTGGTCTCGCTATTGCCACCAAGATAACGAGTCTTTATTGTTGTCTTTTCACCCGATTGTAAGAACTCCTTCCAGTTGCATTTGGCTATCTTAAATACTGGGCCATTAAATGCTATATATGGGAGCATAAACGAGTTGATCACTTTCAATCTACTCGTGAAAGGGAGAAGCACATACTCCCACCTATGCAACTTGCTCCTTACCTTTTCCAAAACCCATGAGAATATTTTCTTGTGGGTTATGTACACCCCCAGAGGGGCTCCCTTGTGCCTAAATACCGTCTCTTTGGACACAATCTCCCTGAACCACATTGTCGAATCAAACGAGTCATCTTTTGAGAGGGAGATCAATCTAGATTTTTCAACATTGCACTTCGACCCTAACGCAATGGCATACGTTTTCACAATCTCTAGAGCCTTCCTAATCACCTGAGGACAAGCTTTGAGAAAGAGTAGTGAATCATCCGCAAACAGCTTCGCTAGCAATCGGTCCTTATTGGGAAGGGATAGCCCTTGAATCTGCCCTCTATAAGTACTATCTTCAAGCATTGTTACTAGGGGATGAGATCCAATGGCAAACAAAAGAGGAGCCAATGGGAAACCTTGCTTAATAGATCTTTTCACCTCAAAAGCCCCCACAATTGATTTATTAAATAAGAGCTCAGATTGGCTACCAACACCCAATGTGATGACCAACTGACACATTTGCGGCCCGAAGCCCAGTGATTTCATGAAATCTTTGATGACCATGTGATCCTATCAATGCTTTATCTGGATCTAATTGTAGCTATACAAACTTATTCTTAGTGAATGATGTAAACTCTATGCCTACCATTGCTGCCAGAATGTTTTCATAGATTGATCTTCCTTTTATAAATCCATGTTGGTGGGGGGTGATGGCCTTGTGCAGTAGGGGAGAGGGCATGAGAGCGACAATTTTGGTGATTATTTTGTATGCCACTGACATCATAGTTATAGGGAGCCATTGCTTCAATTATGAACATCAAACTTGTTTAGGGATCGGTTTGATTAGGCCTCTTTTGACGTTGAAGTTGAGAGTTACATTGACTAGGGCTTGGTTATCCATTCGCGTGATCGAAGAATCAAGCTCCTCCCATAATTCCTTGAAGAAATACGTAGTCATGTCGTCCCATCCAAGATACTTCACTTTGCCCAAAGCTTGCATCGCTAAAGAACGTACCTCCTTGGAGACGGCCTTCTCCAAGGTGTTGGCATCTGAATGTGAAAGCGTTTTTTGACACTTCTTAGAAGAGAAGCTCTGGCTCCATCTACTTCTCGGGAGCGGGCCAATGATCGGTTTCTAGTGATTAAGCATCATATGAGCCATTTCATCCGGGTCCTTAATCATATCGGACAACAAGTGGACGATGCCCCAATTTCTTTTGACTTTGAGGAACCTGAAGAAGTGGCATTGATTAGCCTCCTCCGACTGGAGGAAAGTCTCTCTGGATAGAATTATGGTCTTCTTCACCTCCTCGAGTTGTTGTTCAGTCAATTCACATTTCGCTTCTTTCTGTGCTCGGCTTCAAAAACTGACTCTTCTTGTTTTTTGGTGGTTTAAAGCTCTACTTTGTCTGCGAGTTGCTTTAATCACTCCTGGCGGTTTCTAGGGTCTGCAGTCTTGATTTCTTTTTTAATATTCTTGGTGAAAATATCCCACGCCTAGGGCTTACCAGATCCATATCTTTACTGAGCTTTCTTATAGCTTTTAAGACCAGGCTTTTGCAGAGTGGGTCTTTAAAAAGGTGAACCCCCTATTGTGAGAACCTTCTTTGATCCTTGGGGCAATGACCTTCTTCTTTGGTTGTTTGGAACTTCATGCTTAATGGTAGGTGATCCGATAGGAATTGTGAAGTTACCACCTCATATCAAGCAATGACCTTCTTCTTTGGTTGTTTGGAATTTCATGCTTAATGGTAGGTGATCCGATAGGAGTTGTGAAGCTACCACCCTCATATCAAGCAATGGTGGTAGCTAGTCGACTTGATAGGAACAATAACATCTATTGAATCGAGATGTTGTGCCAACATACTATAGGCTGGTATATGTGAATCCTGGCGTGCTATTCCACAGACCCACCTTCCATAAGTCCATTAGATCCCACTTCTTACCTCGGGGGTTCACTTAATAATTATGTGACTATCACGTGAGTGCAGTTAAAGGGCTTATTAAATTTCTTTTTTCCTCACATTTTCACATATAGAAGGGTACTACACAATGGAGTTTTAGACATAGTCCTTGAACGCACGTGATAAAAAATATATATATACATAGTGACCCCCCGAGCTTCTTACACAAGCTTCGCCATATGGATCCCTTTGATCCCACAAGCTATGGCTTCGTGAAGCATGGAGATCCTCTTTGGTTTTTGGTTTATAGATGGATCCCTTCATTTAACAGCATCATATTACTTTATTTGCATTTTTTCTCTTAGAATGCCAAGGTCCTTCACCTTGTTATGCTTGTTTGCAAAGGGAACAAGGTGAAATGTTACAATGTTCTCTATAGGAGGATGAGAGAGAGAGAGAGAGAGAGAGAGAGAGAGAGAGAGAGAGAGAGAGAGAGAGAGTTGTGACTCACTACTCAATACCCCTCTATATAAAATAAGGTGAGGAGGCATAAAGACTTGCTAAGTTAAGGGGGATGAGATTTATGGAGAGTAAGTTTTAATGAGTGCTAAGAAGCGGAAGCACAAAACAGACCTGGTGTCCTCTCCACCAAGACTATGCACAATAGCCTCATCATGGGAGGTACACAATAGGGGCACCACCTAGCTTGGAATGTGGCTAGGATGCATGGTAGGGGGGGGTGGCACATAGCACAAGGAATATGTGAGAGAAGGAGAGAGAGGGAGAGGAAGAGATCATTAGAGCTTCATTAATATAGGCTTCATAGACACCATACAAACATTTACGAGAGGAATTGCACATAATCAATATCTCACCAACTCATGTTTGCATGGTAACTCTAACCTCTTGGCCATTAAGAAACCAAAACGAAGGACCATAGCCAATACTATGCCATAGTAGAACTATGTGTGCGTAGAGGTGCATACATAAAGATGTACATATGAGAGCGTGAGTGCTAGATCTTAATTGTGTGTCTGTTTACAAAAGAGAAGGACTCCTTTATAGGCCAAGAGAATGATTAGGGAAGAGATTATGAGCAAGAGGAGTTATTACAAAGTAGCCTCAGTTAGGGCATCCCCCCAATGAGAGCACTCCGTGTGCTATGCTTATTGATCATTTTCCTCCTAATCGCCTTCATCATGACGAGCTTTGTCTCCATGCCACCTTCAATAGCTTGAGTCCAAGATCTTCCTTATAATATTTGAGAGAATCTTGATAAACTAAGAGAAAATCCAGCAATAATGGAGAGAAACCTATAAGAAATTGTGTGTGTGGAGTTGGATAATCATGACTTCTTCCCATGTGGACAGATAGGCTCCACCATTTCGGCCATATCTCCCAAACTGTAGCTTCAAAAATTATTTAAAAAAATAGGGACATAAAGATAAGCTCAAATCCTACAACTTTCTTGTTGAAACTTTTTTCCAATTCGGAATGGGAAAATTAGAGAAAAATCCCACAAAAATATGTGCTCGTCTTTTTCCTTCCAAAAGTCTTCCAAGTGGTCCTCTCTTGACTCCATGTGCAAGCCTTGTGTCCACAAGTGAATTATGATTGAATTTGATAATATTTTGTTGACTCCAACTCTATAATGCATAAGATTCTCCTCCCTTTCACTATTGACTCTTCTTCTTCACCAAGAGAGAGGTGGTCCAAAATTTGAAAGTGGCCCTCATTAGCCCTTCCCCTGAAGCTAGAGTCATTTATGTCTCTAGCTTTGTAGTTGATTCTTCTTCAATTGAGGTGGAGGAGTCTCCCTCCATAGGAATATCCATCATAGGTGTTTGATCAAACCTCAAAAAGTATTGCTTCAGTCTCCAACCATTGACACGTGTTTTGTGGAGCCTACCATCTGCATCCATCAATCAGTAACTGCCATTGTTGTAGTGCTTTCTAATGACGAATGGACCCTCCCATCTGGGTGAAAACTTTTTATCCTTCCTAGTGTCAAACCTGTTATCATACCTTAGGACCAACATACCTTTCTTGAGACCTTTTGCCCTAAGTCCCTTGTTGAAGGTAAGTCGACGTTGCTTTGCCTGTGCTGCATAATAGTTGATAGCATCTTCTCTGTCTAGTTGAAACCTCTTTACATCAAGAATGTGGTTGTGAAGATGAGGATTAGGGCGTTCCATCTGCCTAGCAAGCACCCTGAGACTAGCCAATTGTACTTCAATGGGTAAAATAGCCTCCTTACCATACACCAAGTGATATGGCGTAAACCCAAGGGATGTGAAAAATGAAGTGCGATAAGCCCAAAGTGCAGCCATAAGATGCTTGTCCCAATCACTTTTGTGATTGTTTATGTGTTTAGTGATGATCTTGCTGTTGCGAGAGTGATTCACACCACCCATAAAGTGCATTCAAAACAACCTAGATCAACATAATGTCAATCGAGGACACAGATGACACAATAGGCACACGGAGGAAATCTCTTTAGCTTGTCAGACTGAGACCATCCTACACATACAACACTCTAGAAGGCCAACTAAAACACAACCTAGAGTCTCACTGCTCTCAACTACACCACCCAACGAGCGGGAGTGATTCACACCACCCATAAAGTGCATGCAACACAACCTAGATCAACATAATGTCAATCAAGGACACAGATGACACAATAGGCACATGGAGGAAATCTGTTTAGCTTGTCAGGCTGAGATTATCGTACACATACAACACTGTGGAAGGCCAACTAAACCACAATCTAGAGTCTCACTACTCTCAACTACACCACCCAACCCACATACACACAAAAGAAAGGAAACTCACTAAACCATGACAGAATCGTACGAAACTTAAGGAACACCATCCCCTCACTAGGATACACCTATCCCAAAGCCTCTACATCCAAAACCCTAGCTCTAAACCTATGCAAAAACGCGTATAAAGACACAGCCAAAATTTTGAAGTGCCCGAAACTGAAATCTATGAGTACCTATGTGTAGCTTATGCCACTACGATTCTAATGACTACTTGCAGGCAGAAAATAGAAATCGTTTGATATACTTAGAGCCGCAAAGAGCTTGTAGATGCGCAAGCAGGATTGCTCCATTCCTCAAGGAATGCTTAGCGTTGTCGTGTAGCTCTTGCCGAGGCTAGCGCAATGGTGTTGTCGGTTCTCCAATGTGATGAGCGAGCGGGTAGTGCCAGGATGAAGCTGACGCTCTCTCTCTTCTTCTCTCACACACAGTCGGCAACAGCTTGAAACTTTGATTATGATTAAGTGCATTTACAAAAGTGATGTAGGTACGTTATATACTAAGACCTTAGGTTAACCAAAAATAGAGTTTGAGGGGTCAAATGGCTTGGTATTTACAATCTGTAAGTGCCATTGCACCCCGGCTTCTACAACTAGACTACCTACTTATTACAAATGATGTTTATAGCCATAATCCTCAGCATTCAACTCTCAAAAAATAAGGCTTTGCTGAGTTATGTCCTGCTGTTGACCTGGCAGTCAACACTCCCCCCTCCTAATTCATGTTGTCCCTGACATGACCTGGTTGTCGATGTCGGTGCAATCTTTGTTGTCGCTTTGCTGATGTAAAGAAAGTATAGATTGTAGCCTTTGCACGAGCTCGTCCTAATCATCCAATCCGATGTACATAGTCTTCACATGATTCAGAAAAATCATAATTGATGACTAACTTTATGTCCTTCACATCCATGAAACGGTCCAGTACATCTTTAAATTTTGAATATGTCTCATTTTTTAGAAACAACTTCTACAATCTGTAGAATTGAATGATTGGCTTTCAGATCTTGTGAGCCAATGACAACTTTGTAAGGATTTTGTAGAAATTGTCTGGCTAAACCTTCAACTTCTTTAGGCCAAGTTGCACTTCAATGCAAAGTCTGTCTGTCAGGCCGAATCTAGGAGATAATTTTTTTGATTTGAGGTTCAAAACCCATGTCCCCCAGCATTCGATTCTCTTTATCAAGGACAAGATATGTAACCCTGCGAAGGTTGGTTTGTCTACCACTTGTGTTTGCTCTTCTTTATTGGTGACTCCTTTGTTCCTGCATCAAGGTGATCAAAGCCGCATTTTCCATTGTTAGTTTTTTTGGGAACTATAAATCATTATACTGCTTCTACTTGATACATGACTTAATTAAATCTTGAAAAACCCCAGTTAATTTCCCACGTTAGTAACTTGCATCAAAAGGGCTTCATCCGACATCATTCATCATCGATGATCTATCATTGTCCCTTTGTCCCCAAAACTCATATACATGATGTACAAGGTATGTAGGTGGTTATCATGGCTGCAAATCTGAAAAAAATGCATCTTTGACTAAGGGGTTAGAGTTTTTTTTTTTTTGAAACCCTTAGCTTGTCTTCTCTATTTGTAGCTCATGAATGGATTTTGTCCCTGTACTCCTCTTGTAATGCTATTATGAGAGCATATACTATGAATTTCGTCAAAAAATATCACAATCAAACGCAAAAATTCAATACAACTCATAAAACATTGCCCTCTAATATTCATATCTTAGGTCTGCATTTAGAATGCCTCTCCCCCTCCTATTTGGAGTCCTCCTTGACGACAGGGTATCGCCAAGGGTATGTGTTGTGCTTGGGCAATCAAAAATTGTGCCTATACAGGCCTTGTAATGTATCCCTATTATGCATACACAGTCAATGCATGGAAAATATTTATGATGTCCAAGATGTGGGTATAAGCAATTTTCTTATTGGCATTTGCCAGTGAGGCTTCCTATTCTAAGCATTTATGATGTTTAAAGGTCCATGCAGTTTTCTTGATTGAAGGTTGTAGAGCTTTTTGAAAGGTTTACTTATCTGTTTGATGCTTCTTTCAAATCCAGTTTAGCCATGTTGTTGGTTTTTGTATTTTACATTGTTCTGTAGTAGTGGGTTCTCTTCTAAATGTACTATAACCGTAGGAGGAATTGAAACAATTTAAGCTGTGGTGCAATAATAGCAGTGTTATTGTTTTCCTTTGGGATCCACTTCTTTGTGATTGCTGGCTGTTTTGTTTGATGCTACTCGTTTGGGAACCCATACTTTTTCTTTCTTCGTTTGTGTTTGAAGAGACTTCTTTGGGATCCACCTTGCCTTTGTGTGAGTCAGCAACCGTCTTTGCTTCAGCTCTTGTACTCTTGGTTGAGGACGAGATTCAGACTTTGGGAATCCAAATGAACTCCTGACCTCTTTTTGCTTGAGTGAACTTCATTGGAACCCAAATCTGAATAGCGGAAGCTAACAGCTTTGTGATTTGCTTAGCCGTTCTTGCAAACTTTGATTGCTTTCCTTTTGGTGTTGGATCTTGTGATTCTTGATTAGTACGTGCTTTAGGCCAATCTCGCTCTTTGGTATCCAAATTTGGCAAAATTTTTGGTTCTGACTTGTTGTTCTTTTCTTTTGGCCTTCTTTGGTTGTCACGAAAGCTGCTAGTGATGGTGATGACCTAAGTTGTTGGTAGGGAATGTCATAAGAATCATTATTATCACTGCTTTCCTCAGCAAGGTTTTACTCTAGCACTTTTCCTTTGGGGTTTGGCTGGTTATGGAAAGTTACTGTTTGCTTGCTCTTGGGTTGTTGTTTGTGGGATGACTTTTGTATTCACTTGAGTAAAGCATTGGTAGCTCGTTGACATAGCTGTCTTCCGGTTGGCTGAGTCTTTTCTTCACGAATAGGAGCCACGTATGAGGATGCTTGTTGCAGTTGCATTTCCATCGAGGATTTTGGAATCCACTTTTGATGCACTTTGTTCTTGTAGCAGTGACATTGGTTCTTGGGTTTTTTGATCTGGATAATCATAAAACCGTGCATTTATTAAAGTGTTGTTCATGTCACCTGCTGGATCGTCCAGATTTTTGTTTTTGGATTCTTCTTGAAGCTCCAAGTGTTCTACAGAGTCATAGAACTCGTCTTCTTCTTTGTCTTTGTTTTCCTGAATCACACTCACTGCAAAGTAAGGAACAACATCAGAGCCATCTGCATCACAAAACTTTGTTGTTGGATCGTCTTGAATAGCGCACACACCGAGAGTAGCCAAGATGTGTTCCCATTCAAGTGGCTCTTATTCTTACTCAGGAAAAGGTTTTGGGATGTAATTTGTATCTTCAAATTTCCTGTTTAGGATGCGTTTCTCTTGCTTTAAGCTTCCGCATTGCAAAGCTCCACACATCCAAAGTTCTTTAGGCTTACCCAACCGTATGTTGGAAGTTCTTATCGTGCTACAATAGCGAAATCAAACTCTTCCATAGGTGTTCTCATCACATCCCTATAACTAGGGTCCTTTAGATTTATCCTTGTCGTGGTTTCCATATGTCTCAAGTAGATATAGTCATAACCCTAGTCTTGGACCATTTTCAATTGTCACATGAATGGTCTTCCTAGAATGATGTCATAGTTGTTCTTCTTGCCAAAGTCAACAATAGCAAAGGTTTGCTCATATTCAATGCCACAAGAAGTAACAACTACTTTTGCTAACAATCCTATGGGCCTTTCCATGTGTCCGTCTGCAAGATGCAGTTTCATCCTAGTAGCCCTCATTGCTGGCTTTTCCCATTTTTTACAAACCTCTTTTGTTGCAATGGTAATACTAGCTCCACTGTCAAGGATTGCCATGGTTTTACACCTTGGAATTCCACGAGAAGAGTCATGTTCCCATATTCTCCCTCATAATATTCTCTGGCCTTGTTTAACGACACTGGTCTAGTATTTAGCTGAGGCATTTCCAGTTCTCTTATCCCTTCCTCGATTTGAGTCATTGGTTTTTTAACACCAAATTTCTCTAGGCATTTTCCCACAGTAGCCCACATGTTTGGTCGTATTTTGAGCAGTGTGGCTAATGTTATTGTACAGGTGACTGGTGTTGACAAAATGTCTATCAGCCCTTTTGAATTAATGACCTTGTTGGGAGACAGTCTCTGTGGCGGGATTGCAATAACATTTGACTTGCCCTCGTATTCTCCCTTATAAGATGGTAGTGTTCTTAGCAAATGGGGTTGATTGTCCATAGACTGTACATATCCTTTTTCTCACCAATATGATTCCACTTCTAGATTCATTTGAGATCTAGTCTCAATTTCATCTATTGGTGGAAGAGACACTCCTCTTCCATCACCCGTCTGGTTTACTCGTCTGCTTATCTCACTTTTTTCATTGGCCTCTCTGACTTGTTTCCACAATTTGTCAAGACCATCAATTTATTTACAGCTGCCAGGTATAGCTATGTGAAATCCCTTGGAAGAGTTATCCATTGTATTCAACACTATCCTTGGCTCTAATGCGGGGTCCTTGAGCTTTGGTCTGTACTCGTGATTGAAGTCTAGCTCTTTTTGTTCCTTGTTTGGTGAGATTACTCGTGTAGGTGGGACAAAGATCACACCCTTAGGTTTTACAACTTGTGGTTTTAGTAAAGCTTGGGCTGTTTGAATCATTTTTTTACACATTTCAAACCTGTCCTTTTCTAGTTCCGCATATGGATATGTCATCCATCTAAATTATTGGGTTTGATTGTTTTTGAGCCGTGTTTCATAGGCTTTTAAGAGGGCGTGTACTGGCTCATTAACCTTTTTGACCAATACTGATCCTCCTGCACTAACACTTCTCGATTTCTCATCTGTGGTTGGTTCTTCTAGAGGTTGAGACATCTGTGTAAGAGAAGGTGCAACCATTTCCTCATGTTGTCTTATCTTCTCTTCAGCTTGGGTAAGCTTCTCAGCCAAGGATTTTTTCTCTCGTTCCCTACGTGCCTTCATCCTAGCCTTTCTAGATTTCCAGCTATTCTGTTTGCTCTTGGTTTTTTACTAGGTTTTTGGCTCACCCATCTCTGGACTCGCGTCAATTTCCATTTTCTATGTCTCTAGGTTCTCAGCTTCTTTTTGAGCTTGCGCTCTCATAACTACTTGAATTGGTACGCCATTGTCATTTTTCGAGCTACTAGGTAGCTGAACAATTCTTGAGATAGATGTCGTGATCTTTCAGACTCAATTTGGATTTTTTGGACAGTTAGGTTTCAAGTGAATGACACCACAGTCAAGACAACAGGCATTTACTTGTGTGATCTCCGTTTGAGGACATTGTTTGACCAAGTGGTTTCCATGGCTTTTGTGACAATCTATCTGTGGTTGAGGAGCTTCTTCTTGCAATTCCTCTTGGCTGTAAACAAGATTTGACCTAGCTAAGCCTCTGTTCACAGTGAACCGCAATGTCCTTTTGTCCATCTCGTACCTTTTTTCCTCAGGTTGAAACGCAGGAGGTGGAGGTTGTACCGGCCTTGCCACTCCATGTGTTTCTCTCATCTTCTGTCACTTTGAAGGGAAGTATCTGCTTTGGTTGTTATAGCAATTTATAGCTGGTACTCGAACTTGTTTGCTAGATGTTTCTATCATCAATGTGTATCTCATGTCTATAGGCAATCTAGCTCCTGGTAGTAGAGGTTGTTGTCATAAGACAAACAAGATGTGGTCTTGCAACTCCTACTGGTTCCGGTGTATTCCCCATAGCATATATAGGTGGAGTAGGTGCTACTAGAACAGGTTGTACATACCTGTCCCTAGCATTTTCCATGTTATAGTGACGGGTGCAAAGCGAACCCGGAACCCCGACGGCCTCTAAAACACCGGGGATCGAATGGCGCGCCTTGAGCCTATCATGGTAAAGCAAACAGGGGGCACCACCTAGCTTCAGCGGCTAGGACGCAAACAACACACCACCATAACAAAGTTTTCATCCAAGAGAGATGGATGCTTGGGAGTAATGATGAAGAGGAAAGGGAATGAGATCAAGTGAGAGAGAGAGAGAGAGAGAGAGAGAGCGAGAGTGAGGGAGGGGGTATAGCCGCTTATTACTTAGGCACCACAAAAGGATGGTTAATCCGCACACCCTTCACACATACACAAGCTCACTCCAAAACACAAGACTAGGTGGCGATTCCGCACACCTCGCATGGGCAAAACATTGCAAGAAAACATACTCACAAAACCTCAAGCTTTATTTAGAGAATTAGGCGATGAAATGGGGAGCATAGGGTAGGGGAATGAGAAGGGAGAGAGTGGTAGAGCACATGGCGGATAGGTAGGAGTTGATGGTGAAGACTCGCACGAGAATTATGGCCACCATCCTTCATTTAGTTTCCCTTCATCTTCCATAGCCAAGGGTGTAGAGGTCATGCTCAAGACAAGCATGGTGATTGCGGTGATGGTGATGGTGTGGGTGTGTGTGTGTGCACTAGGCACACACAGTGCATAGTGTGTTCTTTGGTGATGTTGTGTGTGTCCTTAGTGTGATGGTGACCCCTCTTTATATAGGGGAGGAGGGGGGAGAAATTCTAGAATTTAGAAATGAAGAAATCATTATCTACATAGGCCATGTGACTGTGCGCCCCACTTGTCTGGCTGTGTGTATATATGCCAGAACAGCAGTCTCATGAGAGAGAGACTAAGAGAGAGAGATGGGTTGATGAAAAAAAGTGAGAGGTGACATGGAGAATAAATTAATTACAAGAGGGGAGAGAGGGGAGTGTGTTCAGAGGTGAATCTGTGTGCAGATGTGTGTGAACACAAGAAAAATCAGGTAACCATCGGGTGGGGATGGGTCTGTGGGCACCTTTTTCAGTGAAACTGAGTGTGTGTGAGTGTGGGGGAGGTTATTTAGCTACAAGACAAGAGACATGGCGCCCTTTAGAGAGAGAGGGGGGTATTTGGGTCATGGGATATGATAGGAGAGAGAAAGAGGGGGTGGGGTATACTATTTTGGAAGATAGGGTAAGTTGCATGTGAGTTGGTGCATTATTGGTGAGTTATAATGCATTATTGGTGAGAGGTGGGGTAGCTTGAGGGAAGAGAGAAAGGAGAAAGGACAAGGGGAAGAGAGAGGGGGTTGACCCTTTGAGTGGAGGAGAGGAAAAGGGACACACGGCGGGGCAACAGTGAAGAAAAAAGAGGCAAGGTGGGGATGGGCTACCCCGCAGGCATGAGGTTGCCTATTTTACCTTTTTTATATATTTACATAATCATACTTTATTTTTTTCTTACTTTTTCCAATGTCTTTTATCACTCCCTCCCTAAGAGGGGGTTTTCATGGGGTGGGGACGAGAGAAGAGGGGTATGGGAGCTTGGCTTGTGAAAAGCCCCCATCATTAGCCCTCCCCTTTTGGCTAGAGGCATTCATGTCTCTAGCTCATCTGTTTTATCATTATCGTTCAGAGGTGGCGGCTGATGGTGTGTCCTCATCTGGAATGTCAATTGGTGGAGCCTTGTCAAATCGAAGAAAATAAGGTTTAAGTTGCCAACCCTGGTTTTATGAAGTTTTCCATCAGCCTCCATAAGCTGGTAGCTTCCATTGGCATACTTTTTCCTGATGATGAAAGGACCTTCCCATCGGAGTAGGAGTTTCTTATCCTTGCGCGTGTCGAAGCGATTGTCGTAGCGGAGCACCAACATTCCTTTCTTCAATTCTTTTTTCCGGAGATGCTCGTTAAAACTAAGCCGTCTATGTTCTGCTTGTGTTGCATAATAATTTATTGCTTCTTCTCTGTCCAGCTGCAGTCTTTCCAAGTTGATGATGTGATCTCTCAAATGCATGTTGGGGTGTTGAAGCTGGCTTGCCAGTACTCTGAGACTTTGTAGTTGCACTTCAATGGGCAAGATTGCTTCCTTACCAAATACTAGATGATACGGTGTGAATCCCAAGGATGTATGAAATGAAGTTATGTAGGCCCATAAAGCTGGTAGTAGATACTTATCCCAGTCTCCAGGATGATTGTTTACCTGCTTGGTAATAATTTTAAAAACCATTCCATTTACCTTTTCAACTAGGCCATTACATTGAGGGTAATATGGTGAAGAGTGCCTCCTTGTAATACCCAGTTTCTGCATTAATTCTCCTACCAAGTCTGCTCTGAAACTTGGCCCTCTATCAGAGATGATCTCTAAAGGTGTGCCAAACCTACAGCATATGTGCTCGTAGATAAATTTAGCTACCTCTACCGCTGTGATTTTAGTGGTGGCTGTAGCCTCTGCCCATCTAGTCATGTAGTCGACCCCCATGATAATGTAGAATTTTCCTGAGTTGGCCCTAGGTAATGGCCCAATGGCATCAATACCCCATTTTTCAAATGGGCCATATGAGAGAATAGGTGTCTGTGGTTCAGGCATAAGTGACCTAGTGCCGGCCTTTTGACACAACTTACACGTTTTGCACCAGTGGTGTACATCACGGTTGAGGCTAGGCCATATGAAGCCTGCCTACAAGATTTTCCTACTTGTTATTTCTAGGGCAAAGTGACCACCACAAACCCCGTCGTGACAACTAGCAATTACTCCCGTGATTTCCTGAGAGAGAGGGACCTTCCTGAGTATTTGGTCCTTACCCTTACAGTACAAACCATCATTGATGAGTCGATACCTTGTGGCCTTCCGCGTCAGCCATTGCTTCTGTCCCTTTGTTAAATCTGATGGGCATTCTCCTATTTCCGAAAAATGCATGATGTCAGGCAAGGCATCACTGCCTTGAAATAGAGGGAGCTTTAGCTTTATTGCTCCAACCACCAGTTCCTGTAGTCTTTCACTTGCTAGGGCATCTGCTTCTTGGTTTTGAGCCCTTGGGATATGGTGTATTTGAACTTCTTCAAACTTACCCAACAAGGTTTTTACACCACTTAAGTGAGTCCTTAAACTAGGATTCTTGCATGTCCATGCTCCATTTACTTGCCTTACCAGAAGTAGAGCATCCCCAAATACATTAAGGCGTTGTATACCTTGTGAGACACACCATTGTAGACCCTTGGTTAGTGCTGCATACTCAGCTTCATTGTTAGAATGTGAATCTAACAATTGGCCCAACGAAAATACCTTTGTCCCTTTGTCATCAAAGACCACTATGCCTGCAGCTGCTTTGTCGGACGCTCGCTTGTAGGCTCCATCAAAGTAGAGAGAGTATGCTCCTTCTACCATCGGTGGTACTGGAGGTAATCGGACTTCTCCTTCCTCATATTGCTTCTCCTTCCCTTCAAAGACTTGGTAGGTCATGAGTCCCCCCAAACTTGCCCTTGTCGTGCTTTCTACCTGTACCGTGTAGTCAAACTCTTGCAGACGAACTAGCCATTTAGTAATTCTAGCAGACACATCCATGTGTTGTACAACATAGGGAAATATTTCATCCGTGGTTAGAATCACAAATTGCTTAGGCAGCAAATATGACCTAAAATTTGTAGTATCAATCTAAGAGCTAGGACTAAGTGTTCCACATGGGTGAAACCTTTCTCTCCTGCTGTCATCATTCGACTAGAGAAGTAGATTGTCCTCATGAAAGATGTCGTCGTATCCTTTTGGAGTAGCACAACCCCCAATGAGTCATCACCAACACTTGAGGTGACATAGAATTTTTCATCCCACTTAGGTGGTGAGATAGTTGGCAGAGTGGCTACGACCTCCTTTACCTTGTTGTAGCGATGTTCGCTTTCCTCGTCCCAAGTGAAATTTGATCTTTGAGTGAGTTGTTGCAGTGGTAGAACAAGTTGTGATAGTAGATGTATGAATCTACTTAAGTACCTCACCTTCTGTAGAAAAGAGACCAGTTGACGTGCGGTCGTTGGTGAAGGTAGAGCTATGAGTGCGGACACCTTACTTGGGTCGGCGTTGATACCTTTTGTTGAAATTTCATGGCCTAGTAGAATGACTTTACTCTCCCCAATGTGGAATTTATCCACATTTAATTGCCCACCTAGGCTCTGCAACCTGGCCAAACCTTCAGTTACCTTTTCTAAATGTGAAATACGGGAGCTATATATACAAAAATCATCAATGAACACTCTTATGGATGTTCCAAAGAACGGTTGAAAAACATATGTGACATATCTTTGGAATGTGGCAGGTGTATTTGTGAGACCAAATGGCATAACCCTGTATGCAAAACAACCCCATGGCGTGATAAAAGTGGTTTTTAGCTGATCTTCCAAGGCTATCCGTATTTGAAAGTATCCAGAATAACCATCACAGACGGTATAGCATTCAAAACCCGCTACTTCATTCAGAATTTCATCCAAGAAAGGGAGAGGAAAGTGGTCTCTCTTTGTAGCTGCATTTAGTGGTTTGTAGTCAACACAGACCCTCCACTTACCATTCTTTTTAGGCGTCACCACTACGGGTGACACCCATTCTGAGTTTTCTACAGGATAGATGAATCCCGCCTCCAGTAGTTTCCTTACCTCGGCCAAGAGTGCCTTTTCTTGTATGACCCCCAGTCGTCGTAGCTTTTGCACAACTGGTTTTACCCCTTCCTTCAACTTAATATGATGTTCCACCACTGTAATGCCTGTGATTCTTTCATAGTTGTCGATGAACAGGTTAGGAAATCCCATCAACATTTGCAAAAAACTATCTTTCTCCTCAAGTGTTAATTTCGTAGACAACATACCCTTCAACCTACTTCCTCCTAGGCCAGGTGATTTTCTCTCCTCTTCATTGGGTTTCCCTTTTGGTGATGGATCACCAGTTGTGCTTACCCTTTGTGGATCCTTCATAATGATACCCATCACATCAATGGAACTATCACTTTCTTCGGTGGATGTGGTCTCCTCCTCAGAACTGGAAGATTTGCTAGTGGTTTCATTTGCCGATGTTTCCATATTCATTTGCTTCTGCTTGCCAATCCTCATGTCGTAGTAGATTGTCTCCCCTTTCTTACCGGTCATGCGTAGAAGGCCAGTACCCCAGTCCTGTTTTGCCTTCATGGCCATCAACCATGGCCTTCCCAAAATTAGTGGATAGCCCTCCCCCTTAGTAGGCATTACAAAAACATCTACCTCTACCTCAGTGTTGAAAGCTTTTATTTTCACGGCACTTACCACACCCACACACTTTACTTTTGCGTTGTTTGCCATCTTTGCCTTGCATGGAGAAGGCCTGTCAACCTCGAGCCCTAATCGAAGCATCATAGCTTCGCTCATTACACAGATTTGTGCACCTCCATCAATGTAGGTGTTTCCAACCCTCTTTCCTTTTATGTTTATGTCCACAATTGGAAGGATGTCATCCATGTTGCATCCCGAAATTTCTCCGGCTACCTTTGTTTTGGAGCGTCTTGTACTTACCATTTTAGACCATTGTCGCCTTACTTTTGGTGCAAGATGTAGCAGATGTGGCCATGTAATCTTCGGTCCTTGCTCTGCCACATCCAATGTTAGATCATAGGGCTTAGAACTTTCCCCTAGCTGGAAGTCGGTGATGCCCAATTTCTGTCGTGGCCTGGATGGCCTCTTGCTAGTTTCTCTTCTCATGCTTCTCTCATCATCTGATTGTGTAGCTTTCTCCCTCCTAACTCTTTTCACAGTCATGGCTTCAAGTGGTTCTAAAAAGATTACCTTCTCCTTACCCTTGTCCCTCTCCTTTGCTCTGGGTGGATCCACTACTACGGCTTTTCCTTTCTCTTCTAGCCTTATGATGTTTACAGGGCGATCAGGTGGTGGGGCTGGTGGAAGAGGTGGGATGGATGCTTGTAGTGGTGTCTGGGGTGGACGTAGAATTTGTGTTGGTGGGGGTGGTGCTCGGGGTGGGGGTGTTCTTTCTCTAGGGGGTGACAATTGGTTCCTCCTACCTCCTCTATTATAGTTTTGTCGTGGTTTGGGACAGTAGTACATACCGTGATCGTCTTCTCCGCAGTTGTAGCAATGATACTCCCTGTTTTGTCGTCGTGCTCTTCCAGGGTCTTGATCTCTTTCTTGACTCCTCCCTTGCTGTATTAAGTGGACAGACAAATTCTGCAGTTGGTCAGTAATATGGGCCAACATATCTTGTTGGTCATCTCTTACCCCAAGAGCCGGTGGTGGTGGTATGGTGGTTGTCGTAGTTGCTGGTCGACGCGATGTTCCTGCTTCTGTTGATTCGGTTTCCTTGGCTTTCATTCGCAGCTTCTTGTCCTTAAGGCGAGCAATCTCAACGGCTAACTCGTACGTAGCCGGGAATCTACCTTTCACCTTCTCCTTGAGAAGCGGCCATAAGCCATGCGTGAACCGATCTTTTTTTAGAAAATCGGGTGCGGCTTCCCCCCTTGCCAGTGACTCAACCCACCGTTCCCACAAATCCACAAATTTGGACTCATAGGTGGCATATTCTAAAAGACCCTCCTGCTTCAAGTCTCTCAACTTGTCCCACAACTTTTTTGAAGTGGTACCTCCCCCAAAGCGCCTCTTAAAAGCGGTTTTTAAGGGTTCCCAGTCATCCTTGGTTGCTTGTGGAAGTGCATTGTACCATGATCTAGCTTCTAGCTTCATGAGATGCTTAAAGATTCTAACCCGGGATTCATCTGTATCTTTGTTGCTCACTACACATGCTACTTCAAAGTCATCTAGGAAGTCTGTTACCAAATCCTCCCCCTTCTTTCCTTTAAATGTTGGAAATGCTACACTTGCCATGATTACTGAGAGAGAGCTAGAAAGACACACTGCTTAACTTGCAAAAGTTTTTTTCTTCTTTACAAGGAGGCGTGTATACCCTCTTATACTAGGACATAGATTAAAACTTCAAACGGTACATTGCCTTGTACCAAAGGTAAGACAAATGGTTGATCTGATGCGAGAACCTCAAAAAATCGCTCCCCACCCAGCATGGTGTCAATGACGTGCTGGTAGTGAGCCTTCAAATCCAGTATTACCTTGATTGAGCGTACACGTGTTTGTATGTGTGATCTGTCTTGAGGTAGGTTGTACTGATTCATGTGAAGCTTAGAGGTGCTTAGTCACTGTCCAAGCTTGTGGGAAAGGGTGGTGTTCTTTCCTGAAACAAACTCAGTAGATCCCTAGTTTCTCTAGTGAGAGTGTGAGCCAATGATTCCGTTATCTGTGCTGCATCATCAGGTGCGACTTGAAAACTGACTGTGATAATTACCTTGGTGACTTGAGTTACCCGATTCTCAAAGTAGAATAGTGTTGATTCTCTATTGTGTAGAGCTCCTTCCATTTTGTTGTTGTGGGTTGGTTGTAGGTTGCGGACATGGTTTCGACCTTCTCCTTCTTCTTCTTGGCACTTGGCCTATGTATATCCACTGGGTTTGGCGTGTTGGTTGACTCTCCCACTGCAAATCAATTACCGTTACGCCTGGCACTCGAGCTTCGATGGAGATGCGGAGTTTGTCTAGTTGTGCTTGGAGCTCTTCTTCTTCTGTCGTCCAATTAGCAAATCCTGCTAGCCATTCATCCATTCACAATAGTTTAGGGGTTTCAGTCTTGTAAACTGAAGGGTTTCATGAAAAGATCCTCAGTGGGGGCACCAAATCACGGGTGCAAAGCGAACCCCGAACCCCGACGGCCTCTAAAACACCGGGGATCGAATGGCGCACTTCGAGCCTGTCATGGTAAAGCAAACAGGGGGCACCACCTAGCTTCAGCGGCTAGGACGCAAACAACACACCACCATAACAAAGTTTTCATCCAAGAGAGATGGATGCTTGGGAGTAATGATGAAGAGGAAAGGGAATGAGATCAAGTGAGAGAGAGAGAGAGAGAGTGAGGGAGGGGGTATAGCAGCTTAGTACTTAGGCACCACAAAAGGATGGCGAATCCACACACCCTTCACACATACACAAGCTCACTCCAAAACACAAGACTAGGTGGCGATTCCGCACACCTCACATGGGCAAAACATTGCAAGAAAACATACTCACAAAACCTCAAGCTTTATTTAGAGAATTAGGCGATGAAATGCGGAGCATAGGGTAGGGGAATGAGAAGGGAGAGAGTGGTAGAGCACATGGCGGATAGGTGGGAGTTGATGGCGAAGACTCGCACGAGGATTATGGCCACCATCCTTCATTTAGTTGCCCTTCATCTTCCATAGCCAAGGGTGTAGAGTTCATGCTCAAGACAAGCATGGTGATTGCGGTGATGGTGATGGTGTGGGTGTGTGTGTGTGCACTAGGCACACACAGTGCATAGTGTGTTCTTTGGTGATGTTGTGTGTGTCCTTAGTGTGATGGTGACCCCTCTTTATATAGGGGAGGAGGGGGGAGAAATTCTAGAATTTAGAAATGAAGAAATCATTATCTACATAGGCCATGTGACTGTGGGCCCCACTTGTCTGGCTGTGTGTATATATGCCAGAACAGCAGTCTCATGAGAGAGAGACTAAGAGAGAGAGATGGGTTGATGAAAAAAAGTGAGAGGTGACATGGAGAATAAAGTAATTACAAGAGGGGAGAGAGGGGAGTGTGTTCAGAGGTGAATCTGTGTGCAGATGTTTGTGAACACAAGAAAAATCAGGTAACCACCGGGTGGAGATGGGTCTGTGGGCACCTTTTTCAGTGAAACTGAGTGTGTGTGAGTGTGGGGGAGGTTATTTAGCTACAAGACAAGAGACATGGTGCCCTTTAGAGAGAGAGGGGGGTATTTGGGTCATGGGATATGATAGGAGAGAGAAAGAGGGGGTGGGGTATACTATTTTGGAAGATAGGGTAAGTTGCATGTGAGTTGGTGCATTATTGGTGAGTTATAATGCATTATTGGTGAGAGGTGGGGTAGCTTGAGGGAAGAGAGAAAGGAGAAAGGACAAGGGGAAGAGAGAGGGTGTTGACCTTTTGAGTGGAGGAGAGGAAAAGGGACACACGGCGGGGCAGCAATGAAGAAAAAAGAGGCAAGGTGGGGATGGGCTACCCCGCAGGCATGAGGTGGCCTATTTTAGCTTTCTTATATATTTACATAATCATACTTTATTTTTTTCTTACTTTTTCCAATGCCTTTTATCACTCCCTCCCTAAGAGGGGGTTTTCATGGGGTGGGGACGAGAGAAGAGGGGTATGGGAGCTTGGCTTGTGAAAAGCCCCCATCAATAGTAACACTCTTCCCTCATATGGTTTGTCCATTTTCTCTCAATTTTACACCATAGAGGTTCTTGGAGGTCAGATTTAAGTAGAGGAGCAAGTCTCTGAGGTAATCCTTCTATAAGCTTCATTTGCTCACTAGATACCTCTGGCTTTATTGTGGGTTGGATTCTTGGTGAATCACTCCTCTGCGAAGATGTGTCACTCTCACTCTCAATATCATATCTTCTCAAGGTTCTGCTCTGATTTGGATAGGAGTAAGTTTTAGGGGGGGGTGATGGTACATATGGTCCTGTTGTGACGGTTATTCCACCTCTATAAAAGTCATGTTCTATAGTTTCATCTGGGTACAGCCATGGTGGCAATGTAGCTGGGCTTGTATCAGAATGTGGATAGATTGGCATTTTAGCATGTCTGGCTTCATTGTGGGTTGGATTCTTGGTGAATCACTCCTCTGAGAAGATGTGTCACTCTCACTCTCAGTATCATATCTTCTCAAGGTTCTGCTCTGATTTGGATAGGAGTAAGTTATAGGGGGGGGGGGGGGGGGGGGGGGGGGGGGGTGATGGTACATATGGTTCTGTTGTGACGGTAATTCCACCTCTATAAAAGTCATGTTCTATAGTTTCATCTGGGTACAGCCATGGTGGCAATGTAGCTGGGCTTGTATCAGAATGTGGATAGATTGGCATTTTAGCACGTCTAGCTTAGCTTGACATACCTCTGGTCATATCTACAAAAGGATTGATAGATTGGCTTTCCATCCTGATGATCTTAGCTTTCTTAATGCCAAGCACACTCAATACTCTCAAGATAGTCCTCAACAAACCCACCTTGGCTTAGTGCAACTTATCCCTTTTTTCCCTTGATCAAGTTTCTCAGAAGTCAAGAATTTGTGACTCTTTTGGTTTCTGGAAACTAGTTTTGGGTACCCTAAAAGTTTGCATTTAGGTGTGTCCTATTTCCCACAAGCTTTTCTCTTGGCTATACCTGAATCAATTTGGAGTTGTCTATCAAAAGTTAGAGCACTTTTAGTGAACTGCACTTGCAACAGCACTGAAAACAGTTTCAAGATCAAGGAGTTTTGCTTTTATCTTGACCAAATGTGACCCAAATTTGTTGAAACTTGGTCACTAGGCTTACTTTATAGTGCTTAACACTTCTAGAAGCTCACTGTGAATTTTCACGTCCAAATTAGGGCTAGAAACATCATATGCGTATGATGTCTACTGTGGCCAAATCAAGTGATTTTTACTCCAGAGGATCTTTATCACTTGGGCAACTCTCAACAACTTTTAGAATTCAATTTGGACCTTTTTTAGGCAAGTTATGATCAATACATGCATGAATCTGTCCAGATCTGTCTTCTGGCCTTTACAAGCTCAAATGAGCTCCAAATGCAATGAAATTTTGGCTAGGGACTTCTTTTATGCTCTTGGACACTGAGATATGCCCAAATATATTTTTTGATCCAGATCTGGTCTCTAAGACATTATACGTGTATAATGTCTTTTGGCCCAAATGACATGAAATTTTGCAAATAGGCTTAAAACATCATTTGAAACCCTCCTATGTGGTCAAAAGTGAAATTTGACTTTCAGATCTTGGCATGAGACATTATACGCGTATAATGTCTATATGCTCAGATTTTGACAAAATTTGGTATGTGAGCTTGTCTTGTGGTGCTTAACACCCTTGTATGCTCAGATTTCAATTTTGTTCTATAAAAGTGCCCTTGAGACATCATACGTGTCAGAATGAAATGAATTTCACTCTCCAAAAGTTCCTCACCACACTGGCAACTCACAGAAACTTGCAAAATTCAATTTTGAACAGTTTTTGAGCAAGTTATGGCCAATACAAGCATTCACTTGTCTAGATGCACCTTATGGTCTTTGCAAGCCCAAAACTTCAAATTCGATGAAATTTGGCCTATATGCTTCCTAAATGCTGTAGATCACAAGGGTACACTTAGATGTAACTTTTGACCTCAAATCTTCCCTCTAAGACATCATACACGTATGATGTCCATGTGGTCAGAATTCAATTCTGTTTCTACCAGAGGTGCCCCTTGATGTGTAGAACAAGAATATGTACTCACAACAAATTTTGGATGTCAAAATTGCTCAAAATCATCAGTTTTTGACAAGCAAATCCCCTGAAAGAGTAAAATCCCCTTAGCTCTCAATCTATATGTCCAAATGACATGAAATTTGGTGTATGTGCTCAACACAACATGCAAAAGATGGGTATAATGTCAAAATTTCATTTTTGCTGCCAGAATCACTCATCATACATCATACACGTATGATGTTTGCTGATGAATTTTTGGACAGAACTCGTTCAGAGGTATCCCCAAGTCTCTAGCACTATATTTCAAGCAGCTCTACCAATTTTCATGCAAAAATGTGCTCAAAATCATATGTTTTTCTGTATTCTGTTTCAAACACTCCGTCATTTGTCTTTTGGGTGTCAAGAGTTGGTCAAAACTGTAGTCTCAATGTGTACTTAGGGTAAAACCCCCCCCTGTAAGCACACTGTTGCAATCAAAATTTTCAAATTTGGCCTCCAAATGCCCCTTGAGACATCATACGCGTATGATGTCCAAGTTTTTAGAACTGCAGATTTTCTTCACATAACCCTTGCACATGCCCTCTTATATGCCCAGCATCAATTAGTCGTGCAAAATGTCAACAGAAAGCTCTTTATTGCATTTTTTCCTCAAAAGTAGACTTTTCAGAGATCATGAATGCAAACAATCACTTTAGCTAATAATTCAATGTGATGAATAGCTCTAGATCTAAATCAAATCACTTACCTAAAGGTACTATTTCTATAAATCATATGGGGTTTTGCATCTATGAGTAGAAAAATGCTTCAATGCCACACACGGACTAGCAAACACTTTTATCACCTTACAAATCACTCAACCACCTCAATACCTACTCTAATCTACAAATCCTAACTTAATCTACCTCGTCGCAGACCCTCGGCAAGACACACGCTTCTTGGCTATCCTATTGATCTCGAAATAACCTCTTTCGGATCCACTTGAGAAAAATGCTTTCTTTAGCCGAAACTAAAGTAGGCAACCATCACACGAGTGTTAGTAGGAATACCTACCTAAGTCCTTCTATCCTCGAGCGGTGCCAATTTTGCAAGAGTGATTCACACCACCCATAAAGTGCATGCAGCACAACCTAGATCAACATAATGTCAATCGAGGACACAGATGACACAATAGAACATGGAGGAAATCTCTTTTGCTTGTCAGGCTGAGACCATCCTACACATACAACACTCTAGAAGGCCAACTAAAACACAATCTAGAGTCTCACTGCTCTCAACTACACCACCCAACCCACATACACACAAACGAAAGGAAACTCACTAAACCATGCCAGAATCGTACGAAAATTAAGGAACACCATCCCCTCACTAGGATACACCTGTCCCAAAGCCTCTACACCCAAAACCCTAGCTCTAAACCCATGCAAAAAACGCGTAAAGATAGAGCCAAATTTCTGAAGTGCCCGAAACTAAAATCTATGAGTACATATGCATAGCTTATGCCACTACGATTCTAACAACTACTTACAGGCAGAAAATAGAAATCATTTGATATTCTTATAGCCGCAAAGAAATCATAGATGCGCGAGCGTGATCGGTCCATTCTGCAAGGAATGCTCAGCATCGTTGCGTAGCTCTTGCCGAGGCTAGTGCAATGGTGTTGTCGATTCTCTAATGTGATGAGCGAGCGGGGAGTAGCGCCAGGATGAATCTCACACTCTCTCTCTTCCTCTCTCACAAACAGTCAACAATAGCTTGAAAATTTGATTATATTAAGTGTATTTACAAAAGTGACCTAGGTACCTTATATACTAAGGCTACCTTAGGTTAACCAAAAATAGAGTTTGAGGGGTCAAATGGCTTGTTATTTACAATCTGGAAGCGCCATTGCACCCTGGCTTCTGCAACTAGACTACCTACTTATTACAAATGATGTTTATAACCATAATCCTCAGCATTCCATAACTCTCAAAAAATAAGGCTTTGTTGAGTTATGTCATGTTGTTGACCCAGTGGTCAACACTTGTAGATCATACCATTCACCTTCTCCACCAAACCGTTGCATTGTGAGTAGTAGGGAGTTGAGTGCCATCGTGTGATACCTAGCTTCTCCATGAGCTCTCTTGAACATTCCAATTAGAGTGCTCCTCTCATCGGCGATCACTCTTACCTTTTCCTATTGGATCGGCAAGCCCGGCCCATGACTACTAGAAGTGAACATTGGTGGTTAACACATGGCATCTTCAATAAAGAACCACATAATCCTATCATAAGCCTTGTCTAGGTCCTAGCTGAAGCATAATACACTCCTACTTTGTGAAGGTAGCGTACTCAATGCCCACCATTGCCGTCAAAATATTGTCATATATTGATCTTCCTTTGATAAACCCGTGATGATGAGGAGAGATGACTCTGTCTAGGAGGGGGAAAATTCTAAGAGCGATTGCCTTGGTGATGATTTTGTATGACACAAAAATCATATTTATGGGTTGCCAATGCTTAATATGTGAGCAGCAAACCTATTTTGGGATAGGCTTGACAAGGCCTCTTTTCACACTGGGATCCAACGACCCATTGACAAAAGCTTGGTTAGCCATATGTGTGACTAGGACCTTGAGGTTCCTCCACAACTGCTTGTAGAATTCCGTGGTCAAGCCATCCCACCTAGGGGACTTCTCCTTGCCATGAGATTGCAATGCAAGTGAGCATTCCTCTTCACAAAAGGGCCCTCTCAAGCTGATTGGCTTCAGGCTGGGAAATTTTTCTATTTGCACTCCCAAGCAAGGTCCACTTCTCGCAAGTGGGTCTCTGGCTGGCCAATTATTTGGCGTAGGTGATCAAGCATCATCTTAGACATTCCATCTTGGTCCTGAGTAGCATACCCATTCTCATCTGTGAGTGAGTGGATGGAGCTCCATATCTTCTTGACTTTCAAGGCCCCAAAGAAGTGTGCTTGATTAGCAGCCTCTGGCTGGAGGGAGGTCTCCCTTTAAATCAACATCACCCTCCTAAACTCCTCGTGAGTTGTTACTCAGGAAGGTTGGATTTTACTTCTAGCCACCTCTTGTATTTTTCTTTGGAGGCCAGCCCAACAGATTTTTGGAAGTTAGACTGGCAATCTCCTCTTTGAGCTGCTTCCAATGATCTTCCCCAACCTGTTTCATCTGACGGCCCAAGATTTTGATCGCTTTCTATATACTTCAAGCATAGATGTCTCAAGCATTAGGTTTCTCAAGATTGATATCTTTATTGAGTTTACTCGTCGCAGCTTTCTTTGTAAGCCTTCTAACTAGAGGGTCTTTGAACATGTACCCCAGAAGAGCAAGGATAGAACAGGCTCAGCCAATTTGTTGACAAGTTTTGTAAACATTAGGAAAAATATGAACCCCAAAAGGTCCTTTTAAGGATCCCTAATTTTAAGGGATTAAGTCTAAAAATGTGTGTAATTTACGAGACAAGGCCATTGAAAAATTCAAAAGAAAATCTCATTTTTACTCAAAAATTCTCCCAAACCTAAATGTATACCCAAAAATCAATTTTCTCTCTCAAAATCTCACTGCTAGACCTGCAAAATGTCAAAATTTCTACCTTTTTTTATTTCCCTCCAAAATCACTCCTCTCCCTCTCTCTTCTCTCTCCTACTTTTCAGCACACACACTCTTCCTTCTTCCCTCTCCTTGTTGCAGGTCCACTCCATAGCTCTCCACTCATTATCTTTGTTTGCAAGTCTCGTCCCCATAGCTCTCCACTCCATATCCCTCCTTTCCACTCTGTAGCTTTGTTGCAGCTCTCCATCCCATAGCTCTCCACTCCATAGCTCACTTCTCCACTTTGTGACTCTATTGCAGCTCTCCATCCCATAGCTCTCTTGATTGAGGCCAAATTTATTCCCCTTGCCATGGAGCTAAATGACATTACAAACCTCCCATCCACAACAAGATCTTCAAGTTAGGAAATGGTATCTCTACATGTTCAACTGCCAAAGGAATTCGCACCCTCAAAGCATCATTACTTGCAAACTACACAACAACGTTGTGGTACACGTCACACCAATGTGGACCTTTGGGTGAATGGTTGCCTCTACCCTAATGATCCAGCCATCAATGTGGCATTCAATATCCTTTCTTCATTCTTACAATATGTAGGTAGAGGGGAGCAAGGTCTTTTTGGATACTGCAAGCGATTGTCAACTATTGGAGCTGATAGCACACAATGGTCTTTGCATCAATGTCAACTTCTTTCCCATACCACTAGTGGATTGTGCAAAAGGATCCTCCATCTTAGACAAACACTTTTAGGTGTAAGGGAACGTAAGAGGAGCTTCAATTCCATAGAGACTTTAGCCCCCAACGGTGGTGCTAAAAAAAGAAGGGTTACATCTACAAGGTGCATTTTGCTACACTCAATATGTGCTTTAAGTTGCTTCTAAGGTAATGTGTTTGTCCATTCTTGTAGGAACTTTATCCAAGAGTTGTGTGGTGGCCATAGCCAGAAGGATCGCATCCATTTGTTGAGTTTGTGCCTCAAGAAATTGGATGTTGTAGCCCTTCTACAAGCACAAAATGTAGAACATTTAAACAATGTTGTTAGCAAAACTTTTCAAATCTTGTGAGCGATGTTGATGTACAAAAGGCTTGTGATGAAGTGGGAATTAGTATTAAGGGCTACATTGCCTTATATGGTCTCCTTAAGGATGCTATAAAGGAAAGAGGAATTACTAAGGATGTTTTTCCTATACCACTTAAGGTCAATCTTGCTAAGAAGGCATCGAATGAGGATGTGTACTTTTGAATAGGAGGCTATTTGCACATAGAGGAGATAATGCCTTCATCCATCTTACCAAGCGGTCAAAAGGAGTAAGGAAACATACCAATGCAAGCGTAGGTGCAGACAGGGTGGACAAGGGATTTCCTTACTCAATGTCAAATAATATTTTTGTTGATTTGAGAAAGCTTCAAATGGCAATGGTACATTTTTATGGTGTACCACCTAATGGTGAGAATACAATAATGCATAGTCTTTTTATTTAAAAAAATTATGCTTTTTTATATGTTATTTTGGACATTTTGCAGTGCT
Organism: Adiantum capillus-veneris; assembly: GCF_014529385.1. Lineage (NCBI taxonomy): Eukaryota > Viridiplantae > Streptophyta > Polypodiopsida > Polypodiales > Pteridaceae > Adiantum > Adiantum capillus-veneris. The sequence continues at coordinate 107,028,682 of NC_140951.1, forward strand.
AGGATCAAAGTTGGTGTTTGTGCTCAAGCTAGACGAGCGATTTTAACATCGTCTCACCAAGGGTACACTTTTAAAATTTTAAGATTATATAATTTTCCTGGTATTAGAGTGTATTTTCTAAAGGTTATGTCATAATAACTAATATTTAATTCTCCTCAATGATTTTCTCATGTTAAACTGATCATTTAATATGGGGAAGTACCAGGGGAGAAAAAGCTAGAATAATGGAAAAGCTGGCAGACCGGTCATAGTAGGGATCGAAAGGAGGGAAAATAGGGATCCAAAGGGGGGTCCATCTGCAACAGCGAAATGTGCAACAATGGGATTCAAAGACCCTAAGGTTCAGCCCATTAAGACTTCCAAAATGCTAAGGCTCCAAAATTAAAAGGTTAGGTCCAATGGTCAAAACCTAGGGCGAATTGGATGCTTATGTGAAGACCCTAAAGTCTTCACATATCCCTAGATAGTAGGGGGCAAGCCCAAATTGTAGGGGAGGAAAGAGAAACACATACACACTCTAGAAGGCTCCCTTTACACAAAGGGAATAGGGGACACATGTCAGCTCCCTAGCCCAGTTGTCCCCAAGGTGCATTCAAATCCTATTGGATGGCCATATTGGTGGACCAATGAGAATTAGGCTCGAGTACATTTAGTTTATTTCATTTTAAAACACTTGATATAAAAACCAATAGAAATTAAGCTCTCCAGAAGACTATTGGACGGTCTCCTAAAGGGTCCAATGAGCATTCAACAGGGGTCCAATGAGAGCTTAATTTCATTAATTAATTACCTAAAGCTTTCACAAAAGGGGAAAGGGGGACACATGTCACAAGGCTATCACTTATGCTTCTTAATTATCATTGGCTAAGCTTTGCAGGGTCCAATGGGATGCCAGCATGAGTAAAACTCATGAGTGGTCGACCAAGAGAGAGAGGGGACTGATTTTGGCAAGGCATTATACACACACACTCACACAATCTCATGTGTGAAGCAAAGAAGACTCTCTCTCCTTGTCAAGCTTTAATGGAAAGCTCAACATATACTCCAAGCTTGTGAGAAGGGAGGCCTACACCAACAACTCTTGGCTTTGTGATGCAAATCCAACCAAGAGCCAAGCTCCAATGCATGCTCATCTCCTCTACCATGCTAATTACTAAGCTATGCTAAGCTTTTATGAATGATTATGTGAGGAGATACACTGCTTTCTCATAAGACTACTCCTTCTTCCTCTCAATCTACTCTCATACCCCACTAGCTCTCACCATCTTTGAAGGTGTGTGCGGTCTTGGGTCTGAGACCGTGAGGGAATTGATGTTGTGTTTTATAAGTGTGAGCTAGGTGCTTGAAGCTTCCATCTTCATTGTACTAGCAAGTTATTGAAGGAACACAAAGTATTGTATCGTAAAATGTCTCCAATGATGGGGGAAACCTATAATACAAAGCCTTTTGGAGGGGGGACCGGCTCCATGTAAATCCGATCCTCAACTGTTGTCAAGAGCTTAATTTCTCTCTCTTTTGAAGTATTGTTCATGCCTATCTAACTAGGTGTTATGCTTTTTTGTCTTGCTATGCTCATTAGGAATTTATTCTAATGAAATTCTCTATTTATGCTATTTTTCACTACGCACAAGCTACTAGGCCATTAAATGTTACATTGGTATCAGAGCACAAGGTTTCTCTTTTCTTGCTCAAGAAGGGAGGTCATCAAGCTAACTATAAATGGTTGGTATTATTAACTGCAATTGAGTAAGTAGAATAGGGATTTTTCAGCCTTATACTACGCCTGCTTTGTGCAGATAATGGGGCATCACCATCAAGAGCTATGGTCTTAATAGTGGATTCCTACGGGGCTTGCCTACGGCTTAACCACTATTGAGCTATTAGAAGCTTGGCAAGAGCCAGAACTGTTTTGGTGCTGAAAGACCCTCTCTTCTACTCCTTGCAATTAATGATATTCAAGCCATGGGTACAGAAGCTTGAGTGCTTTTCTAAAGGGGTTAAGAGGAGTAGAAACTAGGGCTTGAAGTGCCAAAGTACACCTAAAAAAGTTTAATGTTGATAGATTTGGTTTTGCTAATGAGCACACTACTAATGATGCCCCTATGCGTGTTAACTACCTTGTTTCTAGGCTTCAACAAGCCATGGGAAATCCATCCCTCCAAGAGAAGTGCAACAACAGCTACGTGCTCATGGTATTCTCCAAACTCCCCACCAAGAAGAGAGAGTACCTAGGAAGCCTTCTTGTGAGACTTCCAAAAGAGGCCTCTCTCCAATTTGGGAAGAAGAAGAGGATCGGCACGAAGGGGCTCAAAAATTTACTACTTGACAATGCATCTCCTTCCCAAAGGAGAACTCAAGAGCCCCCGTTGAAAGAGCAAGAAAGAAGTGGGTCTCTTGCCACCTCGGTGGAGATGGCTCCATGCAGACGGCCGGCAAAACGCTCTCCATTACCCTCTAAACGGATAAGACCGTCGCACACTTGTTCACATCATAATTCAAAGAGGGATTACAGAAAACAAGAGAAGAAAAGGCGAGAAAGAGGTCACCCTCTTCTCCGTCTTCTTCATCCTCTTCCTCTTATGAAGAAAGTGATGGTGCAGACAGGGAGGAACAAGGGAAGAAAAAGGCAAGACAGAGGTCACCCTCTTCTCCATCCTCCTCAAATTCTTCCTCCTCTGAAGAAAGTGAGGGTACAACTTTCAAACCACCAAAAAGAAGAGGCCATAGGAAATCCTATGCCGCGTGGAAGAGGTCATTCAAGCTCAAGAAGTTCAAAGAGGGAGGAAAGAACATCTCTTTCCTTACCTACAATGGCACCTTTGGTGCTACGGACAAAGTCTTGGCCTTCATCCAACAATTCAATGCGGCGTTTGGAGATGAGGGCTTCATAGAGTCCTCTAAACTACACCATGTAGCTATGCATTTTCAAAATTCTGTCAAAGCAATGGTGGTCTAGCCTACGGGCAAACGGTGAAGCTCCACGAACATGGAAAGCTTTAAGAGCTTCCATCATGAAGCAATTGTTGGCTACCGATGCCAAAGACAAAGTACTCACCGAATGGCAAAGCTTGAAACTCTCTCCCTATGAATCTATTCACAAATATGTAGACAAGTTTTGGGACTTATATCTCAAAGCCATTGTCTTCCAAAAGATGGATTTTGGAGAGGAAAAAAAACAATTTTGTGTGGGTCTAACTGAAGATATGGAGGAGTACGTCAACTCCCAAAGGCCACACACCATATCTACGATCATACACCATACCATGGTGGCTTCACGAATCAATTTCCAACAAGGGGCTAAGAGAAATCTTAACCATGGAGAACAAGGACCATAACAATGAGTCTAAGGGGAAGGACAATGTCAAAAAGTCTCCTAAAGGTAATGCCAACAACAACAAAGCTAAGGAGAAGGGAGTTTATAAAGGAAAAAATAAACTCTCTCCTAAAGAGCTTGAGCGTTATCGTAAAGATAATCGTTGTTTCAAGTGCGGGGAGCAAGGGAATGCTTATCGTCCTTGCCCCCACAAGAATACACAAAATGAGCCTCCTAGGCCTATCTTGGTCGAAATCCAAGAAGAGGATGCTCACCACAAAGGATCTCCTCTATGCCATGCTTGGGGAAAGGTAAGAGAACATGATGCTTTTATTCTCTTTTACCCTGGTTCTACTCACAATTTCATATCCACAAAGTTGGCCACCAAGCTAGGCATCCAAGCCTATGAGATGGGAGATGTCCTGCCCACTGATGGTGCTCTCAAGGGGCAAGAATCTTTAGTCACTCCCTGAAATTGAGGCTCCATGTCCAAAGCTATGTGGACAGGTTCAGCAAACAAGCTCATTTCGTACCTGTCAAAAAGACTATCAAAGCCCATCAAATGGCAACCCACTTCATATCACAAATCTTCAAGTACCATAGCTTGACGATGTCCATAGTGTCGGATAGAGATCCTAGAATGACTTTTTGGAAGGGTCTCTTTGAGAATTTACGGACAAGGCTAAACTTCTCTTTGGCCTATCACCCGCAAACGGATGGCCGAAGTGAAATAGATAACCTAACAATTCTTGATCTACTAAAAGCCTACGTAACGGAAGTAGATCAAAGGTCCCTATGGGAGAAGTACTTACCCTTGGTGGAGTATGCCTACAATAATATTGTACATACCTTAACAAAAAAAGCACCTTTGGAGGTAATTGAGGGAAGATCAAAAAGTCCCCTGCTACTTAAGGTACACTGGAAGATCTTCACTGCAAATGAGTATAGCCGAGACCTACAAGAATCTTTCCAAAAGATTAAGGATGCTATCTCTATCTCACAGCAAAGGCAAAAGGCTGCTATTGAGAAGCACAAAAGAGCCCAAGCCTTTAAAGAAATGATTGGGTCTTACTTAAATTTCCCAAGGCATGATTAAGGCACACGACTTGCAAGAATCCTATGGGACACCAAAAGTACTATGCTAAGTTAGCAAATAGATACTAGGCCAATCAATTAAATGGCCTAGCAACTCAAGTTTCCCAATCATTGGCTCATACACAATGCTTTCCATGTGAGCCTACTAAAGCCTTACAAAGAAGATCCACCTCAAGAACCAACTATGGAAGACCCATCAGAGATCGAGAACCAAGAAGAGGTGTTGCAGCCCGAGTCCATTCTCTGACATGAAGACAAGGTATTGAGAGGTGTTATGATTATCCGATGGTATCTTATTAAGTTTAAGAACTATCCTTTTGAAGATGCTAGATGGATGCAAGGCATACAATAAAAGGATAACCTAAACCTTGTCAATTCTTACAATGCTTCCCTAGAGTAAGCAAATGTACAAATGTTTAAAATGAGCAAAGTTTTTTTTGTCTTATAAGACTCTCTTTTTCTTTATTGTGCACAAATGTTAAAAGTATGCATGCTTAGAATCAAGTTTGCGGAGACGACGTCTTCCAAACACCAACAAGTAGAGCTTGTCACTCTACTATGGAAGATTGATAGGACTAATGCACAGACATTCTTGTGGCACCTTAGGCTCTCAAGCGCCAAATGGATTAGTCGTCCATTCTAGAACGATGTCGTAGGGTAAGATAGGGATCCTCTACACGCTAGAAAAAGGACTAATGAATAGGCTTTATCTTCTCTACCCCATAGTCGAGGACAACTATGATTTCAAGAGAGAGGTAATGTCATAATAACTAATATCTAATTCTCCTAATTGATTTTCTCATGTTAAGCTGATCATTTAATATGGGGAAGTACCAGGGGAGAAAAAGCTAGAATATTGGTTAAGCTGCCAGACCGGCCACAGTAGGGATCCAAAGGAGGGAAAATAGGGATCAAAAGTGGGGGCCATCTGCGAAAGAGCAATGTGTACCAATGGGCTTCAAAGACCCTAAGGTTCATCCTATTAAGGCTTCCAAAATACTAAGGTTCCAAAATTCAAAGGTTAGGTCCAATGGTCAAAACCTAGGGCAAATTGGATGCTTATGTGAAGACCCTAAAGTCTTCACATATCCCTAGATAGGAGGGGGCGAGCCCAAATTGTAGGGGAGGAGAGAGAAACACATACACACTCTAGCAGGCTCCCTTTACACAAAGGGAATAGGGGACACATGTCAGCTCCCTAGCCTAGTTGCCCCCAAGGTGCATTCAAATCCTATTGGATTGCCATAGAGGTGGGCCAATGAGAATTAGGCTAGAGTACATTTAGTTTAATTCATTTTGAAACACTTGATATAAAAAACAATAGAAATTAATCTCTCTAGAAGACTATTGGATAGTCTTCCAAGGGGTCCAATGAGTATTCAGCAGCCCAATGGCTTATCTGATGCCTATTGGCAAGAAGACTAAGGGGTCCAATGAGAGTTTGATTGCATTAATTAATTACCTAAAGCTCTCACAAAAGGGGAAATGGGGACACATGTCGCAAGGCTATCACTTATGCTTCTTGATTATCATTGGCTAAGCTTTGCAGGGTCCAATGGGATGCCATCATGAGTAAAAAACATGAGGGGTCGGCCAAGAGAGAGAGGGGGCTGATTTTGGCAAGGCACTATCACACACACACTCACACAATCTCATGTGTGAAGCAAAGAAGAATCTCTCTCCTTCTCAAGCTTTAATGGAAAGCTCATCATCTACTCCAAGCTTGTGAGAAGGGAGGCCTACACCGACAACTCTTGGCTTTGTGATGCAAATCCAGCCAAGAGCCAAGCTCCAATGCATGCTCATCTCCTCTACCATGCTAATTACTAAGCTATGCTAAGCTTTTATGAGTGATTATGTGAGGATATATACTTATTTCTCGTAAGAATGCTCCTTCTTCCTCTCAATCTATTCTCATACCCCACTAGAATAAACAAGGTGACCATTCAATTTGCCATTTTAAAGCACTGAAATGAAATGGAAGTCAAGCCTCACAAAGCCTGGGATCGGTATCGCAAGCGGACATCTAATGGAAAAAGCTAATATTATATTCCATGGGCATAGTAGATGTTACTTTTAGACTTACTTTGATGATCCATGCAAATAAACCTATGGCCAAACCTATGGCCAAAAGTAGAGAAGCTCAATATTTTCACATAGATATAAGGATCAAAGTATTGAGCTTGTATGCACAAAATGATGTATGCTTTTTCTCCACACTTTGTTAGGGCCTCTTTACATGTCCAAAAATGTATATTCCCTTATGCCTTCATTTCATATTCCATCCTAGGGAGTGTTATCCTCAGTAGGGATACATTTTGCAACAAGAAATGAACATTTCTTATGCTGTTAGGAGCACAAGCTTCCTCAAAAGAAAAAGAACCCTCTTGGTAGTACTTCTTGTTTTTTTCAAAATTCACAATCTGTGAGTGAATTTTATTAATCACAACATAAAATTACAAAACAACCTCAAGCTCAGGCGGAGCCTTGAGGTGTTGATGATAACAAGTTGGATGTCTACCCTTCTCATCAAGGCTTAACATGCTTGGCTTAACAAAGTAGGTAAACTATAGTTCTACGATTTTACATACCGTACGTTGCCAACACGGCATGGTAGCCCTAGACCAATCTTCCGAGTCTTACTTACATCCGAGAATATAGATCATCACTCTGGTTTCTTGTATAATCTCTAAGAATCTTTCTGCACCAAAATCTCGTTCAAACACACGACGGTTCCTCGCCTTCCATATATAGTGAAAGAACTACCCAACAATTAGAGTGCATATGAGAAGAGAAGGACTTCCCAACTTCTTGCCACCAAGGAACAGATTAGTCTTGAAGCATCTAATCTGCTATGTCCTTTGTACCCACTTGTAGATTTTCCTTGTCAGGCCTTTGATTGCCTATCATTCCATGAATAGGTGGGCCACATCCTCACTAGCTATCCTGAACTCCAAGCATATTCCTCTTTCCTATATCTTTACGCTCATCGATAGAGCACCCCACAAAACCTTCCATAAAAATATCTTCATAAACTACGGCCACTCTCGCTTCTAGATGTTCTCCATGACTTCCTTCCATTGTTCTTTTGGCTATTGTCTCTTCCATATTTTGTTGAGGAGGCTAGGGCCAAGCTAGGGCCAATCATTTTTGTGTATAACTGCATGATATATGTCTTTAGAACGGGGTTTCTATAAAGGAATACTTCCTGGCCATCTCCAGGCATTCCACTTAAACCCAGATTCACAGATTGGCATTACAACATTGACAAGTTCTTTTATCACTCACATTAACAATATCTCATAGCAATTTAGTTGAAATTGGGTTGCCAAAAGATCAATGGTTTTCTAGCTCTTACAATTATCATCACAGAAGCAAGCCAACCGATTCAGACCCTTATTATTCACTTTCTTGGCAGTTTCTAACCAAAAGGAGATTTGTGGTGGTCCTACAAATTTAGAGAGCCAAGGGGACTAGTGCAAAATGGAGTTCTTGAAGTACCTGATTTCTTCCTATGACTCCAAAACCCCAACTACTCTTTAGCTGACACTCATTTCTTAAAGTGCATTCTCTCTCTCTCTCTCTCTCTCTCTCTCTCTCTCTCTCTCTCTCTCTCTCTCTCTCTCTCTCTCTCTCTCTCTCTCTCTCTCTCTCTCTCTCTCTCTCTCACACACACACACACACACACACACACACACCTTAAAAACATTAAACGTCATGATGATATTCTAAAATAAATGTCATCTCCCAATTCTTTCCCAAAGAAAAATTACTCTCTCTTATAAAAATCTATATTCCTAATGGGGTTCAAATAAATTAAAAGGTGCTCCTAATTCAAAGATTCCACTCGACAAGAAAAACGATGTGTTAATGTATAACACATAACGATAGGCAATGACGAAGCGCATAGATTTACAACAATATTACCTAAGAAAGATGAATACAACATTGCGAGAGAGAGAGAGAGAGAGAGAGAGAGAGAGAGAGAGCACAAAAGGTCTTTTGACTTTCCATCTTCATTTGTCTTTTGATTTTCCACCTTCATCTGTCTTTTTATTTCATAAACTCACCCTCCACTTATGCACTTAATATGTTTTGAAAGATTTTTTATTTTTTTGAAATTGGGGAGACCTAATTCAACATTTGGCAGCTAGATGGGTATTCTCTAAAATTGGCATTCCATTGTGGAATGAAATTCTACTTTACTTTATATTAGAAGCCTACATAAAGCCTTGATAAAGCATTGAGCTCTTGGGAGAAATTATGGACCGTTGGATAAATCTTGTTTATTAGTGCCTCATGGCAACTTAATGATGAAATGTTTTTCTTCTTGTTTTGGCTGGAGAGGCACTAACTAAGCATTGTCTTTTGTATATGTAAGCCATTGTTGTGTGAGATAGTTGACATTTTCTTTCCTATTTGGCTTGCTTAGTATCCATATGGGTGAAGGTCGTTCAATTCTAATTAATAGAGCCTTTTAAAAGCTGCAGAGAAAGAAAACATATCCTTTCAAATGCTATTTTCCAAAGCTGCATTCATTTTTTTGGCATGTCGAAAAGAGTTATATAGAGAACAAAGGATTAAAGAGTGTATTCATAGGACTTTGATCCATGATGTGAAGCATTGATTCAATAATTTTGTTAATATATATGGATTTGTAAAAAGATTAGGCTATGCAAAAATTGGGGCAAATCCATCCGAATATGATGCAAGGGTATATTGAGAATTTTTTATATTTGAGGAACCTCCACAAATTACAGGGGTATTTTGGTAAATTTTTTCTTAAATCTATCTTTTTTTTATGAAGGCATTAAAATGTTCTTTTGTTTCATTTTTCAATGTTCTTTTTAATTTATTTCTTTTTCATTTTGATTTGTTTTCAAATGATAATGTGCAATGTGCACCTTTCACCTTATTATTTAATTGGAGCCTTTCCTAATATGTAAACCATTCGTGATTATGTATGTATAATGGATAACATATTCATGATATGTATGTATAATGAATAACATATTGTGGTGTGCACGGGATTAGGCTCAAACTGAGTCTGCTTCATGCAAGCACGAGCACCATTCGTGATTATGTATGTATAATGAATAACATATTGTACATTTTTATTTTTATTTTTTCAAATGCAATGTGCACCTTTCACCTTATTATTTAAGTGGGGCCTTTTTGAATATATAAATTATTTATGATATGTAAGTGTAATGGATAATATGATTTTATATTGAAACATACCAACAATATGGGTAAAGGTTGTTCATCTCTGGTTGTAAGACATGTATCCCTCAAGAAGCCTTAAAAGTCTTGAAGAAAAAGACATCATGTGCTTTCAAATCCTATTTCTCAAAGCTGCATTCATTTTTTGATGAAGAATCTATAGACAACAAAACAATAAAAAGTGTATTCATAGGATTAGATCCGTAATGTGAAGTATTGAATCAATTTATATATATATATATATATTGATTTTTAAAGAGTCCTTTCATTTAAGAATTCACAAATATTTATTTTATTATTTTCTATGCTTATTGAATCCATCCTTTTTATGAAGGCATTTTTTGTTTTGCTTTTCAATGTGCCTTTTTATTTTAATGTTTTTATTTTCTTTTCTTTTTCATTTTATTTTGGTTTCAAATGAATAAGTTCAATATGATCCTTTCACCTTATTATTTTGAGAAAATTACCAGAATACTTTCTAATTTGGGAAGATTCCCAAAATATTTCTCAAATTTCAAAAATTCACAAAATATCCTTGTATCGATTTTGGTTGGATCATTCAAGATTTTCTTATCTTTATTATTTTTTTACAATTGAGATCCATTTTTGAGTGCTTAGTATGTAGTTTGTCACAAATTACCTTGCAAAAAAAGGCAATTATGTCTAAAAATAATGAAGACATTCATCTCCAAAGCCTACATAACCAACTCAAACGAGCATCTAGTATCGATAGACAATTACCCTTCTTATGATAAGCTACACAAAAATTTATCTTTGCAAATATTTAATCTCACACTAATATTTTGGGAATTTTGGAAAATTTGAAATGAAATTGTGGAAATTTATGACAAAATATTGGGGTTCATTTGGGAATTTCTGAAATTTGAGGGGTATTTTGGGAATTTTTACAAATTAAAAGGTATTTCAATAAGCCATTTGTTCTAGGTGATTTTAGGCACTGAGAGCCGCTTTTTAAATTTTGGGCCATCTCCTCTTGGTGAAGAATAAGAGTAAATAGTGAAAGGGGGGAGAATCTTATGCATTATGGAGTTGGAGTCAACAAAATATCATCAAATCCAATCTTAATTCACTTGTGGACACAAAGCTTGCACATAGAGTCAAGAGGGGACCACTTGGAAGACTTTTGGAAGGAAAAATACGAGCACATATATTTGTGGGATTTTTCTCTATTTTTTTCATTCCAAATTGCAAAAAGGTTTCAACAAAAAAGTTGTAGGCGTTGAGATTATCTTTTTGCCCCTATTTTATTTAATAATTTTTGGAGCTATGGTTTGGAAGATATGGCCAAAATGGTGGAGCCTATCTGTCCACATGAGAAGAAATCATGATTATCAAACTCCATACACACAATTTCTTATAGGTTTTTCTCCATTATTGCTGGATTTTCTCTTATTTTATCAAGATTCTGTCAAATATTATAAGGAAGCTCTAGGACGCAAGCTATGGAAGGTGGCATGGAGACAAAGCTCGCCATGATGAACGCGATAAGGAGGAAATTGGTCAATAAACAGAGCACACGGAGCGCTCTCATTGGGGGAATTTCTAAATGAGGCTACTTTGTAATAAATCCTCTTGCTCATAAGCTCTTCCCTAATCACTCTCTTGGCCTATAAAAGGGGGGGCTTCTCTTTTGTGAATAGACACACAATCAAGCTCTAGCACTCACGCTCTCATATGTACATCCTTATGTAGGCACCTCTATGCACACATAGTTCTACTATGGCATACTATTGGTTATGGTACTTTGTTTTGGTTTCTTAATGGCCAAGAGGTTAGAGTTACCATGCACACATGAGTTGGTGAGATGTTGCTTACGTGCAATTCCTCTTGTAAATGTTTGTATGGTGTCTATGAAGCCTATATTAATGAAGCTCTAATTATCTCTTCCTCTCCCTCTCTCTTCTTCCCTCACATATTCCTTGTGCTATGTGCCAACCCCCCCTTCCATGTGTCCTAGCCGCATTCCAAGCTAGGTGTTGTCCCTATTGTGTACCTCCCATGATGAGGCTATTGTGCATAGTCTTGGTGTAGAAGCCACCGGACCGGGTCTGTATTGTGCTTCGGCATCTCATTTGGAGCCCCCACTGAGGAGGGCTTTGCAAAGACCTTCAATCAACAAACAGTAGCGATGCAGGCCATCAATCATGGACAAGTGGCTATAAGAGTTTTCAAATTGGAGGATTGAAGACGAGGAGATTGTAAAAGCACTCAAGGCTTCATTGAAGTGATATGGCCAGGTTGCAGCGTCATCGATATCCAAGAGGTAAGCTCCCCATCTCGCATTGCTTGTGCTAGTCGCAAATCAAGAGCATTAAGAGGGAGGGCTACGAAATGTCATCACTATTTTCAACCAAAGAATTATGTCAATGAGTGCCAATAGAGGAGGTGAAGAAAGAACAGTGAGTTTTACTTTTGAGAGCTACAACAGCACTCTCACATCAGTCATATTTTGTGTAGCACCAAGTGTTTCTCTCCAACGGTCAGAGAAGAGTCATCAGCTACATCAACCACAAAGTCCAAGCCACAAATCCTAAAGAATTTCTGGGAAGCAAGTGGGCCTACGCTCTCTCTAGGCCTAGAGAGTTCAAGTCAAGTACGACCACCCAAGGTTCACTGCCACATGCAGAATGGAAAGCCGATTGAGGTAGACTCTTCTTGCCTAGTCTGTTTTGAACCCAATATGGAGGATTATGTGTACTTTAGAAAGAGGTAGGTCCTGTGGTGAAGGTGTCACCTTTTCAACACTTGAGGTATGCAACTCTAGTGGTCAAAGCCTTGCCCTACACCCAACATGGATAATAACAATAGGCCAAAAGTCTTTCCTTTCTGTTTCTTGCAACACATGCATGTAATCGTATACATTGATAGGAAGATATTCTACCAACAAAATATTGTCTTCTTGTTCGGACCAGAGATGCTTGACGAAATTCTTAGATCCCCACATCCCATCATCCTGCCCATTCTTGATTATTACCACTCTTTTGATGTAAGCATCTTTATTATATTCTAGACTTGCCCTCTTCTTAGCTCTTACTCAAGTTTTCCACCCATATATAAACCTTTATGAATCACTAAGTCATTCCAAAAAAAAAAAATGTAATTGTCTGCTCATTTATTTACTACCATGGCAAGTGACGTTTAAGTGATTGGCTCTTAAACGTCTTCCATCCAAGAAAAGATTGTTCTTAAAGAATCCTATTTTCTAGGTTTTCTGGACCATTTGTAGATTTTGCTTGCCAAACCACATATCGTCGGACACTCCTTGAATAGGTGAGAGAGGACTTCACAAGACATTTTGCATTGTGAGAATTTGTGTGGACCATTTCCCTTGGCAAGGACCTTCACTCCAGTTGGCATGGCTCCCCATAGCACCTTCCATCAGAAAACCTTCATATCCCATGCGGCCATTGAGGGCGCCAAATGTTTATCACAACCGTCTCTCATCTTGACCCTGGCCAATTTTTGCCTGATTGCTTATTGAGCAAAGAGAACCAATTTTGGGATGCCATAAGAGTGAGATACACATTCTTAGTTTGCAGTTTCAAGAAATGTCTGTTCACAGGGCAGCGCCATGCTTTTCACTCGAGCTTGGATTCACAGTCCGATAGATACCACCTATTGATCCGTTCTAGAGCTCTACTGATCAGCAATCTTTCTAGCCCACTAAGGCTAAACTCAAAGGCTAGTTGGTCCGTTCCTTTCCAAGAGCCTGAATTGTAGTCCCATAATCGGCCTATATGTCTAATACCTTTATTATTAACCTTTGTGGAAACTTCCCTCCAGAAAGGAGTGAGAAGGATGCCTCCAGCCTTAGAGAGCCAAGGGGACCATTGAGATAAAGAGTTGTGGAACTACCTTGTAATCTCTCTCTATTCCAAAGCCTTTGTTGCTCTGTTGCATTTCCGAGTAAGCTCGCTTGTCATACCCCCAAGTTTCAGTATGGCCCACTGCGAGGCCAACCATGTTTTCGTGCAAGAATTCTATGAATCCTTTCATATGCATGTTGTTACTCTTCCTTTAATGTAAAATACTCATATGATGTGAGTATTGTTAGAAAGATAGAAGACCCATTATGGCTTATGACATAGATTGGTCTAAATCATGACTCATCTTCTAAATGATCTCCTAGCATTAGGTGCAATCTTCTTCCTTTGGTCTTTGGACATTAGCGGGCTATAAGTTTTTTTGTATTTTTGCAAATCTCACAATGGTGAGTAAATTATATTGACAACCACAAAAAATTACAAATTCTTGCCATGCTCGTGACGAGCCATGACATCTTTGAGAGGTCACTGATACATCGGCTAATAGGGGAGCCACCCCTTGGCCAACATAGGGTCCTCATCTATGAGAGTCAGTTATTGCGGTGCCAATTATCCTATTCCATTCATCAAAGTGCTTACGTTTCCCAAACGACAAGAGCTACCCTACGCATTAGATTCACACTTTTTTCTTTGGGCTTTAAATATAATCTTTTATAAGTATGATCAAACCCTATATATTGGGACACGTGTTACATAGTGATAATGGCTATGTGAGTTTTCCAGTTGAAGTGTGGCAGCATGTATGTTCGAGATTGATGGTGAGGGAACTTGAAATAGAGTATGTTGGTGGCCCAACTAGTTTGGGCAAGTCGCACCATACATATTGTAGGCAATGAGATCTACTTTTGAGTAGCCAAAAATGAGCAATAAAAGGAGTCTTTTTAAGCAAGTTAGAGGAGTTCTTTTTTGCACATGTTTTGGAGAACGTAGAAGGAGAAGAAGCAGCTTCAAGCATAAGCAAGGAGCAAGCTTCGAGCAAGTGGAAGAGAAAGCTTCAAGTAGAAGAAAAAGAAGAAGGCGTACAAGGTAGTGGAAGCGGGATGGTTCAAGCATAAGCTTGCTCCTTGCTTCAAGCATAAGCAAGGAGCAAGCTTCAAGCAAGTGGAAGAGAAAGCTTCAAGTACAAGAAAAAGAAGAAGGCGTGCAAGGTAGTGGAAGCGGGACGGTTTTTCTCTCTTTCTCTCTCTTGGCAAAGAAGAAAGACAAAGAAGGTAGAAGATAGACATCAATAATTCCATTGAGTTTGTTTCTCCCCTACACCGCCTTTTGTGAGCTCCATAGAGGGAGAGTTAACCTTGGTGTTTGTTGCTTGTACCCAGCATACACATGGCCCCGATTGTGGCAATTTCTTGTAATTGATTCTAAATCTCAATTAGCAATTCAGTGCTTGGTTCACGTTTCCATTATGTGCTACATCTCTTGTGATTTGATTCTTTCCAATCCCACAGCAAGAGGCCCGTTGTCTTCTCGAAGTCCCTCCCAAACTGTTTAATCCTCGTCAACGTACTACAATGCCATTGTGGCATCTCTCTCTCTCTCTCTCTCTCTCTCTCTCTCTCTCTCTCTCTCTCTCTCTCTCTCTCTCTCTCTCTCTCTCTTTTTGTGACCTTAAGGGCTATGCCTTGGCATAGAGAGACCCCTCTCTTTGTTTGCTTCAATGTTGGTGCATGGAGAGATACCTTCTCTCTTTCGCTCTCTCACCGATTGGGCTAGAACAACCAATCAATGAAGGCACAACCTCAAAAAAGTTATGGCAATTGTTGACGCAGTTAAAGTAGGGAGGTCTGCTAGAGTATGCCACTTACGAATCCAAGTTTGTGGATTTGTGGGAGCGATGGGTTGTCTCACTGGAGGAAGGTGAAGGAGCACCTAATTTCTTGAGGAAGGACTGTTTCATTATTGGCCTGTGGCTGCCGCTTAAAAAGAAGGTAAAGGGGAGATTCCTTGTAACATATGAATTGGGAGTGGAAGTAGCCCGCCTTAAACAAAAGAAGCTGCACATGCAAGCAAGAGTCAAAAAGTCATATAAATCAAGCTCAGTCCAAATAACCCCAATTACTGCAACAGCCGCTTAGAGGACCCAACCACAAGAGGCATTAAAAGAGCAACAAGACCTGCTAATCCACATCACTAATCAGCTAGAGAATCTATATGTGCATTTGGTGCAACAAGGGCATTCACACAACCGCAATCAAGATGAAGTGAGAGGAAGACAAAGGCAGAACCAAGAATACCGCTACTACAATTGTGGGGAAGATGGCCATGGCATGTATTACTGTCCACACCGAAGGAGGCAGAGTTTCAACAAAGAAGCAAGGCAAAACCAAATTTCACCACCAAGAGCAAGACCACCACCACCAAGGGCACCACAATAAGCACCACCTATTCAAATCCTACAACCATCCATTCAACCACATCCACCACCACCACCACAACCTCTCATTCCACCCTTACCCCCACCACCAGCAACCAAGCAGTTAGTGTCATTAGTCTTGAAACTAAGGGAAAGGATAAAGTGGAGGAAGATATCAAGGGAGTGGCAAAAGGTAAGACCAAGGTTAAAGAGGTAGATGCCATGGGGGTAAAGTGCGCTAGGCATGATGAATCTTCCCAAAAGGAAGAAAAGATGAAAACTAAAGGGGAATCTAGCAAAAAGCCGTCCAATTCATGACGAAAAATTTACATTGTAGATTTCTCTTTGGGTGAATTTTCTAAACCATATGATGTGGTTCAAGATATTTTTGTGTGAGGCCCAAAAATCACCTGGCCCCAGCTACTCCACCTAGCACCTAGGGTGAGGAGACAATGGACAAAGATGGTTAGCACAAGACAACCAAAGCCAAAGATAGTTGAGGCTATCTAATCTAGATTACATACTACTAGTGATGGATGCTCACATCAAAGGGCAACACATATCCAATAGCTACATTGATGGTGGCGCACAAATATGCATCATGAGTGAAAAACCGATGCATCGTTTGGGTTTAGAGGTGAGTAGACCATCACCATGCCGAGCCAAAATGGAAAATAATGTAAATTTTCAATGTGTTGGTGTTATAAATGCAGTTAGGATAAAGGCGTTCAGTGAGGTAGATTTGGATATGTTTGGCATGCCACACAAGGGGGAGGGCTATCGGATCATTCTAGCGAGGCCTTGTCTTATGGCTATGAGAGCTAAGCAAGACTGGAAAACTGGTATAATCCACATGAAGGATGCCAAAGGAAAGCCAATACTTTATGACATGAAGATAAGTCAGCAACACAACATGGATCTAGAAACCTCTAGGAATGAGTTTTCTAGTAGTGACTCTTCAACCACTTCAGAGGAGGAGTAAACAGTGACTTAAGAAAGTGACAGTAGCATTGGTGATGGGGGTCATTCTCAAGGACCCTAAGAAGATGGAGCAACCTGATGCATCATCATCAAACCAAGGGGAGACACCAAGTATACAACCTTTGGTAGAAGCAAGTAAGCTACATTGAATGCTCTCTAGTGAGTTGTGTGGGAAGAAGCATGAAGATTATATTTTGATGCTAAGTAATTTTACCACATTGTTCATTGATGAATATGATAATTTCATTGCCATCACAGTAGTTGAGTATCACATTAAGCTCAAGGAGGGAAGTAAACATGTAGTGCAGAAGCTCAGGCGGCTAAGAGTAATTCAACAAGAGACCTTGCTCAAAGAGGTCAGGAAACTGCTAGAAGCAGGTTTCATCTATCATGTTAAAGACTCGAAGTGGGTTTCTCTAGTGGTAGTCACGCCAAAGAAGAATGATAAGTGGAAGATTTGTGTTGATACAAGCCCCTTAATGCAGCCACAAAGAGGAACCATTTTCCTCTTCCTTTTCAAGATGAAATCCTCAATGAGGTAGCAGGACATGAGCGCTACACGGTATGTAATGGATACTCAGGCTACTTCCAAATTAGCATCACTGAAGAAGATCAAAAGAAGACAACCTTCATAACACCATGGGAATGTTTTTCTTACAGAGTTATGCCTTTTGGTCTCACCAATGCTCCAACCACTTTTCAGCGCTATGTGACATTTGTTTTTCAACCATTCTTTGGAAAATCAATCCGTGTCTTTATTGATGAATTTTGTATCTATAGCTCCCACTCTCTTCATTTGGAAAAAGTCTATGAAGGTCTATCTCGGTTGCAAGCTTTGAGTGGCCAACTCAACGTAGAGAAATGCCACATTGGTGAAAGCAAGGTTACTCTTCTTGGCCATGTGATCTTTGCCAAGGGCATTCAAGGTGACCCAAGCAAGGTTCAAGCCTTGGTGGCTTTGCCCTCTCCCACAATAACAAAGCAGGTGGTCTCTTTTCTTCAAAAGGTGGGGTATTTGAGTAGGTTCATTCACCTTCTCTTTGAAGTGGTTCTTTACGACAAGTTACTCATCAAGAGATCTTCACGTGGAGTGAATAAAATGAGCAACAATTCAATGAGGTAAAACAAATTATAGCCTCACTTTCCACCATTGCACCTCCAAAATGGGACGAGCTTTTTTATGTAAACCCTAGTGTGGGCAATGACACACTTGGGGAAATACTGATGCAAAAGGATCCTCAAACTTATTTCATGTGCCCTATCTACTTCTTTGGTCGCATGATGACTCCATCAAAAAAGGGATACACTCCAGTGGAGCACATGGTGCTTGCATTGATGCTTGCCACTACCAAATTCAAATATTATCTACTATCTTCCATTCATAATTTTAACCATGGAAGAAGTATTTCCTTATGTAATGCAGCACAAGGATGTTTCTTCTAGGATTTCCAAATGGCTCACAAGGTTGCAAGAATTTGACTACACAATGCAAGTGGAGAGCTCCACAAGATCCAGTCTAGGAGGCATCCTCACTCATTGCCTCTATGAAAAGAAGTTGAAGATCAAGACAAATGACAAAGAAGTAACACTTGTGTTGGAAGTCCCTAAGATAGATAGGGATCACTCTCTTTTCTTTGATGGAGCCTATAAGAGAACAGTGGAGAAAGTTGCAGTGGGCATTCTCATCTTCAACGAACAAAGGGAAAATGTATTCTCCATTGGGCATCTCTTGGATTCCCACTCCAACAATGAATCAGAACATGTAGCCGTAACTCTTGGGTTAGAGTGGTGTGTGACACAAGGTATTCAATGGTTAATTGTATATGGTGATGCCATGCTTTTAATAAAACAAATACAAGGAACTTGGGCTTGTAAAAATCATAGCTTACTAGGTCATTTACACCAAGTAGAGAAACTTCTAGGGAAGTTTCAAGGTTTACAATTACATCATGTCCCTCGAGCAGAAAATCAAGAAGCAGATGCTCTAGCTAGAGAGAAACTACAAGATGTTCCAGTAGTTGTGATCAAGTTGAAATTGCCTCTCTTCTAAGGTAGCGATGCTATGCCTAATATCATGAGTTTCCTGGACATAGGAGAGTTTCCTAAAGTTCTTACTAAGGGCCAAAAGTAGTGGCTTGTGCGCAAGGCAACAAAATATCGCCTTATCAATGATGACCTCTACTGCAAGGGTAAGGATCAAATTCTTATGCATGTACCTTTCTCTAGAGAGATCACCAAAATCATTTCAAGTTTCCATGATGGTGTTTGTGGAGGGCACTTTGCACTTGAAATCACCAATAGGAAGGTTCTCCAAGCCGAGTTTGTGTGGCCTAGTTTACAAAGAGATGTGCATCACTGGTGTAAAACATGCAAGGAATGTCAGAAGGCAGGGGATAGGAGGCTCACCTATGAGCCATAGACTCCTATAATCTCTTATGGACCATTCAAGAAATGGGAAATTGATGCCATTGGGCCTTTTCCAAGGAGCCAATCAGGTAAATTGTATATCATCATGGATGTGGACTACATGACCAGGTGGGCTGAAGCAGTTGCTACCACCCAGATTACAGCTAAGGAAGTGGCCAAGTTTGTATTTGAAAAAATTTGTTGCCGTTTTGGCACTCCTCTTGAAATAATTTTTGATAGGGGACCGGGTTTTAGAGGAGACTTAACCTTTGAGGGTATTCGCCGACGCTTGTAGGGTGCCAAAGGCACATGCATCTGCGCTCTAGTCATGTGCTAGAGGCCAAGCAACTAGCAAGCTCTTTGACTTACACGGGTTCTCAATACCTACCTACCTTAGGTTTCTGGCCCTCGATAGGGACCCAAGGTAGTACAACCCAAGACCCAAACATAGCGGCTAGTGACTTCTCATCTGACTACGATATTATGGAAGGGTATCCTACAGCAAACCCCAAGCAAGTAAACAAAAACGTACCTGTCTATTACCCACAGCCTGGATCTAGTGTGTTTAGTCACTTTACAGAAACCTTTAGTAGAGCTACTCGCTCTGAACCTACGGCTAGTAAAGTTGACAAAGATGAGGGAGAGGTAGATTTGCCTTTGGTATCTCAGGGGGAACCTATACTCCCCAAGAGTGTCCACATTGATATCCTACCCCTTGCTTTCATGGAAAACCCTGCAAAGTAATCACTCCCCAAAGTTCTATTACCCGATGGTAGGAGTCTTGCGGAGGCGCAAAAAGTTGAGCGCTATATGCAAGCGGCTAGGGAGAGGGAAATGGAGAGTTTCCTAGAACAACACCAAGCCATGAAGGGAAAGACCCCTAGGACAACAGGCATAGAAATTGAGCAATCGGGTGCTCCTGAGTTAGTAGGCAATGTGGGTCAAACTGTGGGGAACAACAATTCTTCCACCGCAAGGCAAACCTCTAGTACGCCGGGCCTAGAAGGGTTATTTCTCAATGAAAATTGGGAATATGACCTACAAACTGAAACCTTGACTGACGTGTACACGAGTTACACATACCATATAGGTTGTTTATAAGTTGTACAATCTACTACTAGCTCCACAAGTCTAGAGGAGCGACAACAGATGGTCCACAATGTCATCCATAGCATCATCCAATCAAAGATGCAAAACCAAGGGATTAACATTCCTTCAACGGGCCTTATGAGATTCTTGGATACGGGCAAGGCCAGACAACCGACACTATCCCTGATGGAAACTTCTTGAGTGAGTCTAATGGACCCTTTATATATTGTGTTGCCTGGAGTTTTGGTACAATCTGAACCCACAAGTAGTAGTTTTACTTTTCCAGATCTAGCTCATCTATCCCTTGATGAAACCACCCCTACCATGCCTACCCCAATGATGGGCATGCCAAGAAACACACCATGGACCTCATTTGTTAGTAAAGCACCACTACATGGTAGCTCAATGCCTGCAACAGTACCTACAAGTGTGTACTAATCGTATACACCTATGGGTCCTCGTACTCATGTAGCCCCTACCCCTCCTATTGTTTCAACAACCTATGCTCCACAACCACAACACCCAAGCTCTTATTTTAATGGGACCATACTGGCTAGCATTAGCATGTCACATCCGACGTCTGCTATGCCTACGGCCACACATATGAACTTAGGGCCACCACATCGCACATCATCGTACCAAACTTGGAACCCAAGGGCTTAAGCCCAATGTCAATACCTACTCCACATACAGTTTTGAGAGCGCCTTTACCCACGATGCATGCTCACTTGGGTGACTTGGCAACATTTTCTCAAGCTATTGGTCAATCTATTGCTGAGAATATGCGTAACGCGCCTGATAGAGAGCCTAGAAGTAAGGCAGTACAAATAGCCAAGCTCACACAAAAATTTAGTGGAGACGGGGATGTGAGAAAGAATATCGAAGTGTTTGAACAAATATGTGATTCCCTAGGAGAACACAATGACCTGCATAAGAGTAATGCTTTAAGCTTAACCTTAAGTGGGAAGGCTGGGGATTGTTAAAGAACCCTAAGGGTGGAAGAAAAAACAATTTACCATACACTTAGGAGACTGTCATTAAAAGAATACATACAAGAGGGAGTGCTTTGGGGTGTAACCTCTCAGCTCCAGAAAGCCCAATGACGGGAAGGAGAGTCGGTGAGAGACTTTATTAGTCGCTTGAAGCATTTGAATTCTCGTTGTAATCCAAATGAGCGCTTCAATAATAACCAATTTCTTGATAGATTCATTAGTGGATTACGACATGAGGATATCTACAATGGCCTAGTCATTAGAGGTATCACCACTTGGGAACCAGTCACCACCAATGCGATCCAATTGGAGGATAATTTCATGATCCAAGGAGAAAGTTTGTCTCTTGACCCTAAATCTACTAGCTTCCAAGCATCGGGGCATCAGCCACCAATGACCCTAAAGCCTATTGCTAAGGAGCAAAAGATATCTGAGATGACTTTAGCAGATCTAACCAAGGCCATTCAAGAGAGTCTTAGAGACAATCTTGCTTTGCAAAACAATCATACGTATACAAGAAGGGAGCAACAATGGTGCTCATTATGCTATGGTTTGCATAGTACCAATGAATGCCCTACTTTTAGAGTAAAATTCAATGGGAACTCAAATGCATGTGGGGTGTATGGTCATCAAGCTAAGGATTGCATAGTATTTAAGCGCGTGATGGCCAATAGACCAACCTTAGCATGGACAAACACACCTCGAGTGCCTGCATTGATGCCGGCCCCACTTCTTGAACAAACGTCATAACACATGGTCCCTAGGGCCCAAAATGTTGTTCAAACAACACCCTTACCACCTCCAGTGCTAGGACTGTAACCACCACATCCAAGAATCACTTCTGTGAATCAAGTGGGTTGTGAATCATCTATTGCTTGTTTGGAAGGTTGTGAGGAAGTTATAGACCCTAATATTGCCTATCGAATTGATGCGCTTGAAGAAAGTCCACAATACTACATGGAGGACTATTGGGGACAAGTCAAACCTGTCTATCAAGTAGCTACTCTTGCTACAAGAGGGCAAAATATCAATTACACTACCAAGAGACCACCTCTTCAATGATATGAGTGTGGAGGTCCACATCGTGCGGTAGAGTGTCCTATTAGGCTACAAAAGAACGCCACACTAATGCAAACCAATCAAGCGAGCACGTCTACAATGCCGATACTCATGTGTAATTGATGTGGCATAGATCATTTGATTGCCCAATGTTCGAATAATCCAAATGCGCCAAAGTTCACGCCATTAAACTTGATTGAGGTTACCGAGGAACCATCACAAAGTACACCTGTGGTACCAGTAAATGTACTCACATGATTGATGCTCCAAAAACAAAATTATATTCTTGAAGAAAGAGACACGGCATCAATTTCCCAATCTCAGAAGAAGAAGAAAACACAAAGGAAGAGATTGCAAAAAGCAACAAAGTCAGACCCCAGTTCAAAGACCAACAAAGGGACTAGTGATGACCCTGTATATATGAACGACACTGAAGAGGATTCTGATTCAGGTAAAACCATGGAGACAAAAATGACCACTAAGAAAGAAACCTACAAGGAAGATTGGCATGAGCCACAATGGCCAGGATCCAAGAAGAAGATAGGAACTTATCCAAACCCTATAGATGAGATTGAGCAAGTCAAGCAATTAAGGAGTTTTGTAGAAGATACCCAAAGGGATCTAGATCCGTCACCTAGGCAGATCCAGATTACAGACACATTGTTCCCTATGCAACAACAACCTCACAAAGTCCATAGACTCCTAGCCATACCTAGTGTCATCCAAGAAGAAAGTGACTTAAAGTCAGGGAAAGTGGGCATACTCACTTCTTGTTGGAAAGAATGTTTACAAAGGAACTACTTGACCCTATCAAAGAAATGGATATCCCATCTTCCCCACGTCAAGGGACTGAAGCCCAAAAGGTGTCGTTAAATATTGCCAAATTGATGGATTTCATGGCTTTAGAAGTTAGAACCACCATCATGTCCAAATTATATGGAGACCCTAAGCTATTCTTAGCTATTTGAGCTTTTCTCAATGGAGAACTGAAGGTCGGGCTACCACAATTTGCACTGATGGATGGAGCTAGGGAGATGCCAATAGAGGAGGAACACTTAGATCCACAACCCAACCTAGGTGAGAACCCTGTTGTAGATAACAAGTTGGGACAATACTTTGAGGGTGATGAATCCAATGCAATCATACCAATCACTACCAAGGGATTAACTGTGAAGGGAATCCTTGATGGTAGCATTGGGGTTAGCATTGTGACTAAAAATTTCTGGGAAACTATGGGAAGACCTCACCTTGGGACCACAACCATAGTAGTAAAGACTGCCAATGGGTCTATTGTTAAACCTATTGGGATGCTAGAAGATCTGAAGATCAAGGTCTTTGGACATAAAATAAGAAATACCTTCATTGTTATGGACTTATCCAAGCACAATATGATATATGTGATGATCTTAAGACGTCCTTTTATGAGGGAAGCAAAAATGGTGCATGACTGGTCTAAAAACCATGTCTACTTGCAAGTTCAAACTTCTGTCATTTGAGTGGATCTTGTAACTGGTCGAGCTCATCCTCTAGGAAACAGATTTATAATTGATCATAGATCTGACACCATAGTTCACTCGGACCCATTGAGTATTGTTACACATGTAAAATGGACACTGATGTTGGGAAAGATTCCCCTTATATGGATGTCCTACCTGGGATGACTGAGTCGGACAATTTGGATTAGGTCCACTTAACAGCAACTATAGACACTTGGGGAAATAGGGGGACGACCTGGGTAACACCTAAGGGGGATGAAATTCCACCACTCGTACCCTTAAATATGCTAGAAGCAATGCATATAGCTTCTGATGACCTACAAGATGAAGGTTTGACTGACATTGGAACCAGTAGCGTCTCACAAGACTATAGCCCACACGATTTGGGGTCAGAATCATCAATTGAAATTGACTCTGAGGACAAAGAGACTGAGTTAAATCTTAGTGCAAATGTGGGGGCAAACCATTCAGGGCCCAATGGTACCTTAGATGGCAATCTATCTAGGAGAGCAGAAGACACAAGTAGCGATTCATCTAGTGACTCTTCACTAGAGATCGGCCGTAATAAAAAATTAGACAAGAAGAGTAAGAGATATAAGAGGCGATGATATCAAGCAAATACGTGCTAGAATAAATTAAAAGAAATCTATTACATAATGGCTTAATTATATAGGGGAAGAGCTTAAAAAGATCCAAGCAAGAGTTGAGACTCAAGAAAGACAACAACGTCTTAGACACCAATGAGAGGCTAATCTAGGAATCATGGAAGCATTTTTTGAAGACACTAATGATGATTCATTGGAATCTGCGACACCTCTACGATATCCAATCGAACTAAATAGCCTCTATGGGAGAGTACTATATAAGGCATTATTGGATACAGGAGCTCAACATAATTTGTTATCTTATGGAGTTTGGTGTTGGCTAGTAAAACCACCCCTATCCACAAGCACCATCCAAGTCAAGGGTGTCAATAAGAAGAAGACCACTATTTTTGGAATCCTACACACTCCTATTATTTATGACAATGGAACCATGGTTCAAAGCTTTTTGGTCATCCATGTTGGTACTATAGAGGGTAATATAAACCTGGGGTGAAAATGGATGTCTGCAGTCAAATGTAATATCGATTGGGAGACCGGGAGTATCACGACGCAGAAACCAACTCATGGCCCTATGGCTCAAGGAATAACACTTGCAATCTCACCTCTCCATAACACAAAAAACAACAAAATATTGCCAATCCAAAAAGTCACAACATCCTTGCCAGTAGCACAACCCTCTAAAGCTTCAACTTCCATGGCTACGACAGATAGTGCTACATCAAAGGCTCCATGTGATCTGACCAAGGGTACATATCAATGGGTCCCCAAGGTATCATTATCGGACCCCCCCTATGGTTCAAGTTAATTCACAAAGCTGGAAACCTTGAAGGAAGGCATCCACTCAGGTTAAGAAGTTGAAAACCAAATAATGTTGGATTCCCAAATAGCTATTAGAAGCCCAAGGCTACTATGATGGAAATGATCGAATTTGGGTATCTAAACGTAAATCGTGTCCTTCCCTATCCACTACAAAACCATGTGAGTCAAACCTTGTGATTCCAAAGCCGATGGAAGACCGTGGAAAGCGAAAGATCACAGAATGCTACACACCTATTCCATAGCTAGTTTGGATTCCAAGGCAAAACCAATCTATTCGGCCTAGCTTAGGAAACGGGGAGTTCCATGAAGCTTCTGGCTTCTCATGTAATGCATCCATAGAGGTAAAATCTTCTACACAACCTCCACCTACCATAGGCAACCTCATGAAGCTACAAAAGATTCGACACCTCCCAATATTCAATTATTACATGATGCACTACTTCAAGTTCATTCATGGGAGAGTACCTTACCACCCTTGCAACTTGGTGAGGCACCCAAGGTAATAGATAACTATTGGCTAAAATCCTCACCTATTACCAATTGGAATAACTGGCTCCAGAAGGTGATGACATCCTTTTAAAGTATGATCTACCCAAGGAAGGGGGGAATCTTCATTCACATTAGCCTATTAAATTATTTCCTGCTTACCCTTCTTTCCTTGACCCTTGAGCTTCCCGATTTTAGGGATTGTATATGTATAGATATATAGTACTAACCACCCTAGTTTTTTTTTTTTTTGAAGGAAAACAGCAAGAACAATTAGCAAACGAGTGTGCACAATACTAGCCAAAACCATTGACCCAAACCTATGTTAGGAATTGGATCGAGCTAGCTAGGGTGGATGAAAGAGAAACATGGCTTCAATGTGTGAGCGTGTGTGTAAGCAAGGTTATCACTCAAGTGAATTAGGTTCCAAGATAGAATTAGCTTGGACTCATAAACACAATCTTGAGTATTGACTTAGCTTAGCACAAGCTCACCATAGACAAGCATGTAGTGCAAAATGAGTTGTTGTTTATTCATTCAAGAAATGAGCTTTAAGCAGCTCTACAACCTTGCTCCACAGTATGTGGGATAAATCCACTCTCCTCTCCTTGACTCACACCTTAGGACAAAGCTCACACTTTACAATCCTCCCCTTGAGGTTTGGACTAAGACAAGATACTGAAGATGCATGATCCACACAGGCTAACAAAATCCACATAGGATGGTGATATCCACACAGGAAAATAAAGTCCACAAAGGATGGTGATATCCACACAGGATGGTAAAATCCACACAAGAAAAATCCACAAAGGATAGTGATGTCCACACAGGATGATAAGCTGGTATCCACACAGGAAAAAGTCCTCCCCTACAAGTAGAGAGTCTACATCTTCAAAATGGGTCTTCATAAAAGACAACGCTGCTCTCGTCTTTGTCCTTTTTGTCTTCTACTATGTGAGCTGATCCTCTGTCAGGTCTCTTGCCTTCGTTGCTTCTGTTGTTGCTTTCAACTACTTCATGGTCTGACTTCGTATCCTCCCCTCGAACGAGTACTTCTGTCCCCCTTTTTTGTGGTACAATCAGGCTTTATTCCATGTGTCATAATGACATGCAACAATATGCTAAAATATCCTATAAAAAGGTTTATGCAAAAATTAATTCTCTCTTCCATCTTGGTCATACTCCGAGAGCCCAAGCATGCGGTGTTTCTCATACACTTTGTCACAAAATCTTCACACATGGAGAGATTTTAGCAATTTGGAGACTCTCCAATGCCACTCTCTATCCTATTACAAAAGCACATAATGTCATCCATGTAGACAAATACAATTACATACATTGCAAGAAATTGTTGTGCTTGGCTACAAGATCAATGTGTACTTTGGAATTTCCCTTCAATGTGAAGCTCCTCTTCACTATCGGCGAAGCCCCTCTTCAGAATGAAGAAATGCTCCTTTCGATGCTCGGTGATGCTTTGAATATTTTCTTTGAGTGCTTTGGAGAATCTTGATGAAGCCTTTCTTCGGACAAGAATTGTTGAATGAATTTGATGCTTCTTGAGATCAAAACCTTTGGTAGCATTCGGAAGATGGTCTTGAGTGGTTGCTTGGTGAGCTCTTGAGGCCGTGGAAGTGGTTGCTTGGTGAGCTCTTGGAGTGCCCGATAAGATCTTGATTGGAGTACTCGAGGCCCGAGAGCAGCGCTGGAAGAGCCTTTTATGAGGTGCTTTAAGGCTTCGAGCCTTTAAAGTAGTGGGGACGCGGGATAGGGTGCTAATGCCAGTGGGCGGGCTTGAAGCTCTTGAGGCAGTGCGGGAAGGGGGGCCCAACAAGGGCGCTGGGTTGAACTTCTTGAGACTCGGGAGCGGCGTGGGAAGGGGTTCCAATATGGCTTGTTGGTCAAGGCTCAGTAGGCGTGGGAAGAGGGGCCCAAGAGGTCGGCAATGTGGAAAGTGGGCACGCGCGGCAGGCCAGTCAAACAATGGGCAGTGTCGAAAAATGGTTTGAGCAAGGCGCGCGGTGGCGCCTGTGGGAACCTACCCCAGCGGACCCGCCAGGCTCCAAAAGCAATTTTACAATGCCCATTGGGGTCCGCCCGACCTGCCCGAGTTGGGTATGCCCAATTTGAACCTCGGACCCCACAAGCCAAGAATGACCTTTCAAATTTGAGCTAGCCAACAAGCCCACATGCTTGGTTGTGAAGAGACTCCGAAAATTTGATTCTTAAGCAAAGCTCAACAGGCTTTCCACACACACACACACCTAAATATAGGCAATTTTGAGGATGGAGTTTGAGATGTTCTTAAGCTCGGATTGCAGAGCTTGAAGGCTCTGCGGAGAGCTTGCGTCGAGCACTTCGAGATGAGGTTAATGTTGTTAGGCGATTGCAAAGGTGGAGAGATTAATTGGAGGTGCAAACCACTAGAAAATTGACACAAAAATGACTTAGAAATGCAAAAAATTGGATGCAAATCTTCTCCCTAATCAAGCCTATCTAGCCATGGAGGGTAGTGGCCTCTTGGGTGTGCCAAGGACATGCCCACACATAATAGATTAGGGCCTAATAAGTGAGATGCAACTAGTTATGAAAAATGTTAATGGGCCGTGACAATGAAATGCTAATCGATCTAATAGAGATGCTAATGATTAACACACACTAATGCATAATGAAAATCCATGGCTCTGATACCAAATGTTAGGAATTGGATCGAGCTAGCTAGGGTGGATGAAAGAGAAACATGGCTTCAATGTGTGAGCATGTGTGTAAGCAAGGTTATCACTCAAGTGAATTAGGTTCCAAGATAGAATTAGCTTGGACTCATAAACACAATCTTGAGTATTGACTTAGCTTAGCACAAACTCACCATAGACAAGCATGTAGTGCAAAATGAGTTTTTGTTTATTCATTCAAGAAATGAGCTTTAAGTAGCTCTACAGCCTTGCTCCACAATATGTGGGATAAATCCACTCTCCTCTCCTTAACTCACACCTTAGGACAAAGCTCACACTTTACAACCTACACATGTTACATCAGGTACACTGAAACAGAAACCTATGTCATCAAACACCTAACCATCCTCTATTTGTGTTTACACATATGGTTGATTCTAACAAATATTGTTTTTACTTGTCCCAAGTAATGCATTTATGTTACCTCATATTTCCTCTGAATGGGATTCGGTTATTCTATCGAGGAAGTTCGCCCAACTGCCCAAGTTTACCCTTTTGCCTAGGTTGAGTATGCACGCCTTGTGACATTCCTAATACTATTCTTCACAGAAGAGGATGAGGACGATAATGGTGATTGGACAGACGAGACACAGGACCTTACCGAAGAGGATTACACCTACCTTGATGATGAGGATGGTGGTTTAGCCTTAGGGCTACCGACCGAGCTCTCCAACCTCCACTCACTTTGATCCTCGTCACTCAAGTGATGGAGGGTAGGTAGGATTAGTACAATAGGAGTGTCTCTGTTTTGGAGTTTAGTGATTAGCAAAGTTCTTTTTTCCCACTGATGTGCCTCTGGAAGATGGATACTTGGTGGTGACTATTGTGCAGTTTGTGACTACATAAGGATGCCTTCAAAGGACAACGAAAATGGATGTTTACATGTTACAACGGATGTTCTCCATTATATCAGGTGTACTACTTCTTTTTATCTATGCTTTCCACAGTTACATGTTTGCATCTTCTCATTTGAGTTTCTAACAATGCATAAAATTTATGAAGTTGTGACATTGCCAATTTAGTTGCTATAATTTTTTCAAACTTCTAGTACCTTGTTCTTCTCTTTGATCTTGGTCTAGTAGTTGGCTTTAAGTAGGTATCAGGACCTTAGGCTAAACCAACCCACTTAATTGTTGACTTTAATTCCTAAATAATTTATTAATTGTAGTAACTTTCGTAATGTTTTAAGCTATGAGGATATAGTTCTCTCTAGCTTATTCCACCTAAGTGTGACTTATGATCAAGTCTCCCGGCTAGTTTATGCTCAAGCTGGCAACTTGTGGTATTTGAGACCTTGAGTCCCCCAACTACTTGTAGCAACTATGAAAACAACAAAAAAGAAAAAAAAAGGGGAGAAAGAGAAATCAAATAGCACAAACTTCCTTGTATTTTATGTTGATCACACTTAAGTGGTATAAGTGACAAGATCACTAGTCTTTAGACATCGAACGAGCATTCCTAGGGTCAACTACTCTTTAGTCAACTTTTTTTAATTAATGATGGTCAATCTAGTACTTACTTTAGCATTTTATTTAGGTACTATGCTTGTTCTAGTTGGCAATGTTACAATTCATGATTTTTTTTTGCATTTCCTAAAATATCATGTATGCATCTCACTCATTGCGCGCCTGCACATGCTACCTTTGAGCTTTCACAATGTTGTTTTTTTATGCTACAGGTACTCCTATCGTGGATCCCAATGCTGCACTCTTATATTCCAAGGACGGAATCTACATCAGGTGGGGGGGCATGTTACCCACCGAGGTCCACTTCTAGTAGTCATGGGTCGGTCGGGCTTGTCGATCTAACAGAAAAAGGGTAAGAGTGATCGCCGATGAGAGGTGCACTCTAACTGGAACATTCAAGGGTTAGTTAGCCAAGCATGGGTTCCCAAGTGTGAATGGGTGAGCTCATATAAAAGTCACCTAAACCTAAAAATCACTCATTCTCTCATTTGTGCAATTGAAGAGTGCTCTTGCTCCATCTCCATCTTCTTCTTTTATCTCCTTGTGTGTGTGTGTGTGTGTGTGTGTGTGTGTGTGTGTGTGTGTGTGTGTGTGTGTGTGTGTGTGTGATTGTGTGTGTGATCGAGCATTACGACGGCATGGCGGTGGCGAGGCGGTTGAGCGTGGCACGGCGGTAGCTTCCTCTTCTTCGTGGCAAGGAATCCTCCACGAAGGCAAGTGTAGGGCAGTGAGTGACACACCCTTCCTCTTTTGAGCTTGCTAGATTAGTCTGGTTGTGTGCTTGCAGCCATTTGTGGCTCGCACACAGTGTACGGCAAGTCCCTTGCTTTGACACGTGGGACAGACGTGCACATACAATGGTGTTGTGCTCAACCGCCTCACCACCGTCATGCCGTTGTAATGCTCTCTCTCTCTCTCTCTCTCTCTCTCTCTCTCTCTCTCTCTCTCTCTCTCTCTCTCTCTCTCTCTCTCTCTCTCTCTCACGAATACACACACACACGAGGAGATGAAGAAGAAGATGGAGATGGAGCGAGATCACTCTTCAATTGCACAAATGAGAGTGAGTGATTTTTAGGTTTAGGTGACTTTTATATGAGCTCGCCTATTCACACTCGAGCACCCATGCTTAGCCAACTAATCCTTGAATGTTCCACTTAGAGTGCACCTCTCATCGGTGATCACTCTTACCCTTTTCCTATTGGACCGGCAAGCCCAGCCCATGACTACTAGAAGTGGATGCCGGTGGTTAACACCATGAAAGCATTGGGCTCTGGGCCTTGCCTCTGTCGGCTTATACACACTTTGGGGGTAGGCATCCAATCTGAGCTCTTATTCAATGTTAGAATTGTGGGCTCCTTTGAAGCCAAAAGGTCTATTGATCAAGAAAGGGTACCAACTGGCCCCTCTTCTATTTGCTATTTGGTCACATCCTCTAATTACGATGCTCAAAGTTGCTGCTGAGCAAGGGGAAATTCAAGGTTTCACTTTGCCCGGCAATGACCAGCTTCTAGGCAAGATGTTTGCAGACAACTTCCTCCTCTTTTTGAAAGCCTGCCCTCAGGTTCTCAAGAAGGCCCTAGAGATTGTGCAATTATTTTCTTTGGCTTTGGGAACAATGTGTTGTATTGAGAAGTCTAGATTGATCTCTCGGACGGAAGATGATACATTTGATCCATCGGGTTGGACAAGGGAGACAGTGTCTAAAGGAAGGATATATTGGCATCATTTGGGCGCCCCCTTGAGAGTGGACATTACTCACAAGAAAAGGTTCTAGTGGGTCCTGGAGAAGATTTAAAATGAGAAGATGGGAGTTTGTGTTGCTTCCCTTCCAGAGTCAGGTCAAAGTGATCAACTCATTTATGTTCCCCTACATTTCCTTCACCAACTTGCTCCTCAAAATAGCTAAATTTTGTTGGAAGGAATTTTTGAAACTTGTTAAAAGATTCTTATGGAGGAACATCAATCAATTCTTGTCGTTGTAGCAATGGGAAAAGTGGGAAGGTATCGCTCGACCGTTGCTCCAAGGTGGCCTTGGAATTATCAACCTTATGGTTCATGTTGAGGCCCTCTGTGCCAAGTTTGAGGTCTTAATTACAAAACAAGACCATTCGTGGGTTGTCTCATGACCAAGGATATGGTAGACAAGGAAAAACTTTTCTCTAATGGTGATCAATGGAAAGGGCTCGAGGTACACGACAAACTATTAGCCTCGACATGGTCTAGTCTGAGTTTGGGTGGCATCACTGGTGTGAAATTGCAATAGAGTATCAAGGGTACTAGAATGGGGCAAATTAACCAAATACTTTCAAAACTCCATTTTCCATTGGTCCCCTTGACTATTTAAAGCTGCTAGTGTGATCCTAAACCCTTATTGGAGAGAAACTAATAGAAGGATCAATAATAAAGGAGTCCAATGGTTGAGCCACTTCTAGGATAGAAATAGCAAGTGCTAGAAATCCGTTGGCCAAGTGGCAACCGAGTTTCAACTCAATGACTCTGAGAAGCTGCTTATTAATAGAGTAATAAAAGGCCTAGCCAATATTGTGATTCCAATATGTGAATCTACTTTTGAGTGGAAAGATTAGAAACATTAGGTGAAATTTGGACTCACAAAGGGCCCTTTAAGGAGTTTGACTTTACCTCTCTCTACCAAAATGGGCGCATGGATAAATTTTTGCAAACAAACTCCAAAGTTGGAAGAGGTTTGACAGTTAGAATGTCCTCTTCAAGATCTATCTATATTGATATATAGCACGCCATGAGATTTCTCATATTTTAAAAGATTCTTTTTTTGATCCATCTATGATGTGACAACTCTATCGGAATCTAAGTGAATCAAAAAAAGAATCTTCTAAAATATGAGGAATCTCATAGCGTGCTATATATCAGTAGATAGATCTTGAAGAGGACATTCTAAGTGTCAAACCTCCGCCAACTTTGGAGTTATTTATCCATGCGTCCGTTTTGGTAGAGAGAGGTAAAGTCAAACTCCTTAAAGGACCCCTTTGTGAGTCCAAATTTCATCTAATGTGTCCTTTCAGTAGTCATTTCTTTAAGCTTCCTACCAAGGGAATTTACCAAATATTAATACACGAGGCGGATCGGTTTTCCCCATTGAAAAAGCAGTGGAAGAAGCACTGGACGGAGGCTACATGGTTGGAGGTCACAACGAACATATGGAATCCACAGTGGCCTAGTTTTATGAATATATTTCTGTGGAAGGTTCTTTGGGGGTCATTTCCGACAGACATCAAGATACAAGCACGTGGCATTGGGTCCGACAGATGTTTAGGGTTCAAATTGGCTAGTGAAGACCTCGCCCACTGTTCATAGAATGCCCATCTATTAGAGTCCTAGCAAGAAAAGTGTGAAAATGGATACAAAGAACATGGCAAGTAGGATTTGTGCCTCAATGGGAAATAGTTACAAAGTTGTGCACTACTTATATGTACTCAAATTGTTAGATATTGTTTCTTTACTAATATTTGGAAGGCCAAGAATTGCCGCGTATTCCATAGTGACATCTATGTGGCTAGCTTCTCCAAGATTGTACAAGAAAGTGAGGAGATAATATGTGTGCTAAGAAAAAGGTATAACTTAGATGATTGGATTAGGGTGAGTCTCACCATCCGATAGAGTCGTTTAATGTAAGGGCTTTGATATGACTGACCAAGTTTTGATGTAACCTTTTGTCCCTCAAGACTCGGCATGAGTTTGAGGTTGCTTTTTCATTTACACTTTGTGACTTTATAATACAACAACTACTCACAATTGCGAGTTTTTAAAAAAAAAACATTTACAATATGAGATGCAAATTTGACATTAACCCATGTTTGGCATGTACAAAGGGCATTCTCTTAACTTGCCTCATTCTTTTTACCTTCACTAAAAAAAAACTTTGCATTTTTTGGTTCAAATTGGTTACAATTAGAAATTAAAACCCTTCACCAAATGTCTTAATCTACTTCTTTATGCAGCTTTTAAAAAAAACACTCAGGCCCTTTATGCGTCATATATAGGGAGCTCCTCTTGAATGTGGGCGCAGCCAAGAAAATCACCACCAGTGCCCAGTTTCCTCCACGTGAAGAGTATTAGTGTTTTTTCCAAATAGTGTGTGTGTGTGTGTGTGTGTGTGTGTGTGTGTGTGTGTGTGTGTGTGTGTGTGTGTGTGTGTGTGTGTGTGTGTGTGTGTGTGTGTGTGAGAGAGAGAGAGAGAGAGATTTTTTCTAGTCAACGACGAACTAGTAGCCCCAAGCCAACTTCTATTGCCTTCGATGTGGACCAGCCTTTTGAAATTAGTGAGCAACCAAGTCATGAGGGGCATTGAGGGCTAGAGAAGTTGACATCATTTTCCAATGTTTATGGATGTTAGCAGATATTTTATTTTTGAAATAGGAGACCTTTGACTCTGAAGTGAGGATTTTTCCCGCAATTGGTCGTCGTGGCTCTCCAAACTTGGACGGGGCTCCTTGTACCCATTTTGGAGAGAAGTTGCATGGCTAGTGAACAACAAAGGAATCTCTAAACTTCTCTCCTTGTGCCCATTTTGGAGAGACGTTGCATGGCTAGTGAACAACAAAGGAATCTCTAAACTTTTGCATCTTTGGGATGGCAGAAGCATTTGCTAGAAGGATCTGGAGTTCATGGTGATGCAACATAAATTGGGGTTCCCAAGTCCCGGAGTACCTATTATGTGTTGGTGTACAAAGCTAATTGGTTTGGCCCACTCAATAGAATCTAGAAGAAAAACTGGCGAGAAGAATGCTGACAAAAGAGGTTACTACCATCTAGGAGATTAAAGGCCACGATTACATAAAAATATTCATCTGGAAGGTGCTTCAGGGAGCCTTGCCCACTTGGATTAAGGTGCAAGCTAGAGGGCTTGGCTTTGACACTTTCTCTGGCTGCAAGTCAGTCTTGGAGGACTCCCTTCATCTATTTGGCAAGTGGTCTACTTCGTGGGGACTAGCCGCTAGGGTCTGCAATTGGGTAAGAAGGACTTGGAAGATCATCTTTTTTACAGATGACCTAATCTTGGGAGGGTGTGATATCCAAATCCATGCCATTTTGGTGTGCACTCAAATGATCATATTTTGCTACTTCAACCAGGTATGGAAGTCCAGGAACCTTTGAGTCTTTTAGGGAAAATTGGATATAGCTCTCTTTGATGATATTGTGCGATTAAGCAGCACTGAGCTCATGCATATGGTAGGAGCAAGAAGAGGGGCATCTAACAAAGATGAACAATGGGTGCATGCTTTGAGCTGCTTAGAACACACAAGAGGGTAGAAGTAACATCTTTGGTAGGCATCCTCTTTCTTTGTGTACAAGTCTTTGATGGAACCCTAGTCCCCTCAAGGCACATGTAGTGCTTGAGGGCAATTGTATTCTTATTGAGTTAATATAAATTCTCTCAACTCACAATAATTGTGAATATGGAAAAAATAATAATAATAATAATTTGAAAAGCAAAAGTGAAGGATAAATAGTAAGTACTATGATGGTAGAAAGTGAAAAGACTATGTTTTGAATTATGACAAAAAGTCAAAAAGACTTAATGCTTTATTTATAATTATATTATGTATAGTCCTTGGCAAGGCCATTAGTCACTTCAGCCCTCAAATTTATTTTGTTTTTAAAAGGCATTTGAAAAGTGGATGTACTTTGCATTTTGAAGGCCATTTAGAACTCCTTTTTTTTTTTTTGCACAAATGCACACCTAGCCCTAAAATCTATATCTATACTATATATAATGGAGCTTAAAATTTTTGAAGCAAGAGAGGGCCTCCACTTGTCACTTTTAGTTCACAGGTTCCATATATAAGGTTCCATATATAATGGAGCTTAAAATTTTCAAGAAAGAGTAGGACCTCCACATGTTACTCATTGGTAAAAATCCTCACAAAACATATAATCTAAAATGAAAAGTGAAGGGTAAGATTGTGAGTTTTATATAGATATAGATATGAGGGTTAGGTGTGCCTTTGTGTAGGAAGGAAAGGGAAGTTCTAAAGGGCCTTTAAAATGCAAAGTACAGCCACTTTTCAAATGGCTTTCAAAAACAAAATAAATTTAAGGATCGGAGTGACTATTGAAACTTCATGGCCTTGCCATGCCAAGGACTATAAATAATATAATCTATAAATCTTCATGGCATTGGTAAAAATCCTTACAAAACATATAATCTAAAATGAAAAGTGAAAGGTAAGATTGTGAGTTTTATATAGATATAGATACGAGGGCTAGGTGTGCATTTGTGTAGAAAGGAAAGGGGAGTTCTAAAGGGCCTTCAAAATGTAAAGTACAGCCACTTTTCAAATGGATTTCAAAAACAAAATAAATTTGAGGGTTGGAGTGACTACCGAAACTTCATGGCCTTACCATGCCAAGGACTATAAATAATATAATCTATACTATATATAATGGAGCTTAAAATTTTTGAAGAAGGAGAGGACCTCCACTTGTCCCTAGCCTCTTAGCTTCAAAGTCTCCATACTTAATGGGACTTAAAATTTTCAATGAAGAAGAGGACCTCCACATGTCACAAAACATCTAATCTAAAATGAAAAGTGAAGGGTAAGATTGTGAGTTTTGAAGAAAAAAAAAGATTATAGGAAATGAAAAGACTTTTGAAGGATAAGATTTAAAATTCAAAAATAAAGGGTAAGATTGTAGGAAATGAAAAGAGATGAAACTATAAAGTCAAAGGATTTTCTATTCTACATAGAAGAAATGTGTCAATTTAAATGCACATAACAAAAAAAAGAAATTTTTGTAAAGATTTTATCATTTATTGAATTTTTAAAGATGAACTTGACTTTATCTTTTCCAAGGACATTTTTCAAAATTAATATTGATCAATTTTTGAAATTTTTACAAGTTTTTATGTTTTTAAAGAGATTGAGAAAAAGGAGGCATTATTTCATGCAAAATATACATCTATGATTGAGGATTGTGCACCATCTTTTAGTGTTCAATCGAACAAAGAAATTTGGTATCTTGGTGCTATTGAGGTTCCCAAGGAGACCCATGAAGTGCTTGCTTGGAGTTTTTGAACGCATTCTGTGGATAACATATGTCATTAAGGCACAGCTAGCTAGGGGAAAACTCCAAGTAGATGTCATAGGGAAGTTTGAAGTTGACTGGAACTTAGATAGAAATTTGAAAACAATCAAGTGCATTGTAGGGTGCAAACAAGGACTTGGAGCTCTATATCCTTGTCCATTCTACATTAAGGGCTATAAGGGGAATGCACACAAAAACTCAATAGTTGACAAAACAGAGGAAGAGGACAATACACAAATTACACGTGTGTGGGCAAATTCGGTTCTACAATGTTCTATGTTGGAGGATCCCAATTGTGCCACAAAAGATAGTGAATGGAGTTCTATAATTAACTTTTCTCTTAAAAATGTGCATTTTTGACACTTCATGCTTTTATGCGCATCTCTGATTGTTTATTAAAGCTTCATATTGATTATGCTTTTACAATGAAGCGTGCGGAGAGGTCACTTGAAGCTATCTCAAAAGTGAAAGGGCTCTTAAATTCAATAGGTTGTCATGGGACGAATACCTCCATTGTTGCACAAAAGAACAATGCAAGCGCTAAAGAAGTGACCCAACCAGTGTCTATGAGTGGACTAAAGGCAAGGCACTTTAAGGGTCCCACCCAAAAAAAAGTTGTGCACATGCCAGAACATCAACATCTGAAGGTGGATAGGAGTTGTGGAAGGATCTTTGCAAGTATAAAACAAACAATGATAGCAATGCAAGTGATGTGCTTAGCCGACATCATATTTGGGCAGTATTTAGCAAGATGATGAAGATTCTATGACTTGCAAGCACAACCAATGAGCAACGACAAGAATTCCAAAATTTGGTGGTGGAGTTCACAAAGGCAGTCACATGGTGCATACTTTATGAACATGTATGGTTCATTGGATGTTTGAGGCATGCAAGGTATGGAGAAGTCATGCTATTGTGACAGGGGTGTCTACTTCAAGAATACAAGACATGGAGGGGGTTTAGCATGATCATGCTATCTTAAAGAAATGTTCAGCTTGTTTTATCGTACCACCTTTGGATGCAGAATGTCGATTGAACATGCAAGGTCATCACGCTTGGCAAAATAAGCCCGTTGATTGGCCCATTCTTGTTCCTCAGAGCGTTGGAGATGCTCACAAGGTCCAATACGACATGCAGTGTGGCAAGCATCAAGGACTGGGGTGAGAAAAGTATGGGCCAAGAGGCAGTAGATGTACTTGGAATCTCATGATAATGAAAAATCCATTGCACTTGGATGAACATGTTATCCCTGTAATCTGAGCATTACAACATATTTTTTTGTGTCACAACCCTCTTGTTTTTTGGATCAAGTGTTTTCATTGTTTGATTGTTTACGCAATTTTTCAAGTAGACATTTAGCTCTATGTGTTTGAATAGTTCTCTACTTTCATGTGGTTTTGTACTTCAAAAGATTATTTTCTTGTGCTTTTAGCAGCTCTTTTTCACCATGTGAACCCATCCTTATATGGACACCCTATATAAAGAGGGAAAACCCCCCATCACAAATAGAAAACATTCCCTCCCTCACCGAGTACCACAAGCTCTAAGGACATACCCAAATACACTTTCTAGATGGCAAGGACCAAACAAACTACAAAGAAGAATCCAAAGACCAATGAGGTGTGCATGAGGTAGAAGATGTGTGCAAATGAGCAACCAAAAGAGCTAGCTAACCCCAAATGTATAGAACACGTTTGCCATGGGAAGGGGAGGACATCCAGTGAGTCATAGGGTGGGTGGAAAGACGTTTCCAGGAAGTATGGGCGCGATGTTATCCGGCACAGGTCGCCAAAATGTGGTCAGCAAGTCACTACCCAGGGGGATGTGTGCCATGCCTTTTGATCCACCCAACAATGATGAGCGCAGCAGTGGTGATGAAGATTATGATCCTGATGAAGATGTCTCCGAGCCATCTCCCAAGCGCCATTGCAAGTCAAAATTCTACAAGAATCCGTAAAGAGCACTGCCACAAGGATCTCAGAGGCCCGCACAATGATGACCTCAAAGAGCATGATGCTTCTTAGAGAATTCACTAAAATACGGAATTACCAGAATACGGTAGACCTGCTTATCAGGAAATCACCACTTGCACAGACATGTAGGGAGGTGCTACAAAGCTACATCACATAGTCTCATATGTTTGTTGTTGCCCTCGAATCAATTCAGGAGGTTGCAGAGGCTTATTTGGTCAATCTCTTTGAGGACACTTTCGTATGTGTTGTCCATGCTAAGAGTGTAACAATCATGGCTAAGGACATGCAACTAGCATGTCGCCTCAAGCATGAGTGATACTTTGTGACGTCAAACCTTTTTTGTAACTAACCCTTTATTGGAATCAAGTTTTCTTTGGAACCCTTGTATTGAAATCAAGTTTTCTTTGGAACTCTGTGTATTTGCACTTTGCGATCAATACAATCACATCTCTTATTGTCTCTCTATGTAAACTTGAAACAAGTTTTTATGTTTGTGTAATTTAGTCATTTTCCAGGAGCGCTACATGGCATATCTCTCAATGAATTTAAGCTTAATGTCTATAATTGTCTACATTTCTTTTAGTTAATTGGTTGAAGGTGAGATGATAATAAACTATCCAAAAGGTTCTCCAGATGGCCTGCATATATTAGATGATGGCAAATTAGTCAAAAAAATAATCCTCTGACTGGCATGAAAATATCCATTAGGTACACTAGGTGGCCTTCACATGCTAGATGATAGCTAATTGGGCAAAATTAGCTTTGTCCACAAGGCAACAAGGATTGGCCAGACAACAGTCTTGCAGGGCCTTCTCTCGCTGCCTTGTGGACATAGCTAATTTGGCCACATTAGCCATCATCTAGCTAATCACAAGGCAATTTTTTATCAATGTACAAAAAAAAAACATTCAATAGTTAATACAGATCACTAAAGATAAATTTTCTACAAATTGCTCGATCGCTAAACATGATCAAAATAGTAAATTAAACTTTGCAAAATATCATGGACAAGAGAGATGATTTTCATTTTAAAACTTGTATATCAGGCCTAACTATCTTTTGATAGGAGGTGCTTTGTGATCTCTCTACGACGTTCTTCAGCATTGGGTAGGATGAATGTAAGCACAAAGGCAGCTATGGCTTGGGCCTGTCACCCCCCAGGGGTTGACTAAGTGCTATGCATGTCATGAACTTGTGTTGAAACCAATGCCAAAAGTGGAAATTGAAAGGGATTTTTTCACCAGAATAATTACATAGGTTTCTTGAGGGATGGTGGCTAAGCATGGGAGTTTTCTAGAGGCCTTAAGCACCCACAAAACAAAATGGCCGTTGGGAGAGAAATCCTTGTGTATGATGCACACATCCTACAGAGGTAGTTTGCCAATGTAGTGTGCAATGACTGCTTGAGGCCCAAACACTGTGCATGCACCCCCCCCCCCCCCCCCCACGGCTAGCCCACAGGTCCATGTCCAAAACATCTTGCAAAAATGGAGTTAACTAAATCAAAGAAGAAAGGCAGAATTATCAACGTACAAGATGCTTAGTATTACCTCTTGTTTCTTATCCTCATCATCCATAGTTGGTGTGGCTTCAAGGTTGATAGAGGATTTTCTCTCATCAACTTTGTGGTTGTGCAAACCGGGTGAGTCTGGGAAGATAGAAGTTTGGTTGGAAACAACCCTAGCTTGTGTTGCAACAAACTCCTTGTCCATGACTTGACTCTGCTGTGGATCAAGAATATTTGTTGTCACTAGTGCAATTGTGTTAACAAAAAAGTCCCCCAATGGAAGCAACTTGTCATCTGTA
The DNA here is from genome assembly GCF_014529385.1 of Adiantum capillus-veneris. NCBI lineage: Eukaryota > Viridiplantae > Streptophyta > Polypodiopsida > Polypodiales > Pteridaceae > Adiantum > Adiantum capillus-veneris. The sequence goes on from NC_140951.1 coordinate 107,069,483, forward strand.
GGTCCTGGTGTAGGATCAAGGGAGAACTCCATCTTGGTGCATATGAGTCTTAGGCACTCATCTAGCCAGACACCAAAAGCCTTTTCCCAATCATGCAAGAATGAATACTCTTCATCTTCAATAATTATGTTGCTGAGGCAGCTGATCTCCACTTTGGGTATTTCAGTTGGGTCACGGTGGTCGGGGTGGGGCACCCTGGAGGTGCCGACAATCTTCTCTCTTGCTGCAATTGCCACTTCCAAGCCGTTCGGATATTCTATGACTTGCAGTCTTTGCTCACTCTAGGCATCTATAGGGGGCAGGCTTGGGCTCTTTACAATCCGGCAGCACCCCACCCACTACTAGATGCAGGATCTCCATCTCCCCTAAGGAGGGATCCATTTCCTGTTAGGAAATAAGACGTAGCTAAATAGATAATTGAGTAGATTACTTAATGGAGAGAGACAGATTTACATACACGAGATTATAGAGTAGAGAGAGAGAGAGAGTACACACGATATACGTGGTTCACCCAATGTGGGCTACGTCCACGGGAAAGCAGCCACTCAATGGCTTTAGTACTTCAAAACAAGAAGTAATTTACAAAGGGATTATACCCTTAATGGAGCTCCCGCCTTGCTTCACTCTCACCACCTCACACTCACCTTGTTGCATCAACTTCACACTATGAAATGTGTGTAGAAATGGCCTCCTTTTATAGGCCAACAGGGTTGCCCTCTCTTATGAGAGACAGCCATGTGTAGCCGCCCTTGTGCGAATAAGTCCAAATCGGACCCTCCAATCCGCCCATGTGTGGCCGCCCTTGAGAAGACAAGTCCGCTTTTGAATTCAGCCACCGGCCACCGGCCATTGACTTCCGACCACCGGCCATCAGCCATTGACTACCGACCACCGGCCAACCGACCGGTTGTTTTCCGACCACTTTCCGGGCGCCGTCCGGCCATAATATTCCGGCGAAAAGGAATATTTCGACGGAAAAAAAAAGTCTCGGGGGCCTCCACCCCCGAGGCCTCTAAAGTTGTCCCTGATTCTTGTTCGTGAAAATTTTGGCTTCCGGTGAGTGATTTTCCTTCACGCACGATGGCTTCTCCTCATAATGGGGGCCTTACAAATGTGCGCTTTTACCACAGAAAATTACAAGGGTAAATCAGGCTCCATACTTAACATTTCCCAATCTCAAAAGCCATGCATGGCTATGGAGAGACCATAGCCTATAGTAGATCAACAACAATCACCACTGCTAAGAAACAATACAATCAAGTATATGAATACTGAGGGACAAGTGGATGAGAAATCCTTGGTACCAATTATGCCAGACAATGAAGCTAGTACACCTACCATTGAGGAGAATCAACCATCACCTCCCATGGATAATCAAATTTATCAGGTACCTCCAAAAGTAGCACCTACGTACTTCATTGCAAACCAAGGAGCTAGGCCACGGATGATGAAACCTATGCCTAAAATGAGAACGGAAATTTACCATAATTGTGGATTATATGATCATTGAAAAAATTATTTTCCAAACTTGATAAAAAATGTTAAGCCAATTGAGGCTTATTGCATGCAATGTAGCAAAAAAGGGGATTTTTATCCCAAGGATTGTCCTAGGAACCTACCAAACAAAGGGAAAATGGAAATAAACATAGTCAACATCTTGCTAGTTAGCTCCTTTGATAGTAAACCAACAATTCAGTTCAAAATAGTTATGAGAATAAAGGCCAAGAAGCAAAAACAAAACAATTCAAATGAGTCAAAAGTAGTCATAAATCTTCTCAAGATTCCAAGAGAAGGGGACATCAAAATTATGAGCTTAGGAAATGGAAACAAAGAAGGTAAATTGAGGAAAAGCTCAAAGATTGTTTCAAAAAAGAACAAAAGCGTCTTCGCCAGAGTTCAAGGAATCAAAACCGAAATCAATTAGGTCAATACTTGTTGATAAACTTGAATAAATGAACCCATCAGCATAGCCTTGGAAGCCTCCCAGTAGGATTGAAAGCAAACCAAACCATGGAAACTAGATGGACGAATTATCCAACCCCTTATAAAGAAGCACCAGAACTAGAAGCCTATCAAAATTTAATAAGAATCACATAAACAACCCTTGAAGCACAAAAACCAAAATATGAAATAACTAAAAGTCCTACAAAAGGCAAAACATAATCGGGGTCAATTGAGATGAGAGACACCAATTGAGATGAGAGACACTAAAGAGCCACGAAAGTCTTTAATTGAAAAACAGAAACCTGAAATCATAATACCAGATAGTGAAGAAGGGCTAGAGAGAGTTCCTCTAGTGAAGGAAGATTAGCCCAAAACACTTATGGGAGAAAATGAGAGAGGTTAATGATGGAAGATTGACCTTAAAACCACCTCCAATTGAAGAAGTGTGGCTAGGCCATGCACCCATGGAATTGGATGAACAATCTTTGTATGAAGATTCTGGATCAAAATGGTCAAGCCTCTCCAAAGTCCAAACATGAAAACTCTACCCTCATACCTAGGTAGTAAATGGAAGATCACATAAGATTAAATCTTCTACTAAATGGAAGAGAGAAAAACTTTTGACATTTTCCAATCAATGACATAGATGGCAATATACATATAGGAAGAAAATGGAAGCCAAATTGCTAAGAACCAAGCATATACCAAAGATAAATTGAAAAACACAGTTTTTGATGATGGTAAATGTTGATGATTGTATTAATGACAAGTTGACATGGAGAGTACTTCATCTCAAAAAAAGAGAAAATCTTGAGCCAACAGCCTATGAAAAAACAAAAAGCAAAAGAGACAAACAAGCCAGCAAAAAGAAAACCTCCCATGCCAAAAACAGAGAGGAGAGCTAAATATCCAAAGTTTAAATGGACCTTGAAAGAGGTATGGACCACATAAATGGAGTCAAAAATTGACAAGGATATGAAGGCTATAAGTGTTCCATACCATTATAAGAGGTACACCCTACAAGATAGAAGGATCATAGTGGAGCAACCCAATAGATAGCCTAAGGAACTAAGAAAATATTATGAAGGACCAGAGAATGCCAATAAGATTTACCTTGCAAAACTTGGGAAAGATCCAAAACTTGCATCAATTGAAAATGATTTGTCTCCTTAAGAAGAAGAAATTCTCATCACAAGTCTAAAGGAATATAGGGATGTCTTTGCATGGTCATACATAGAGCTCAAGGGAGCCCTGATATTTGCCAGCATACAATACTTATGAGAGATGAGGTCAAGCCAAGCAGACAAAGACCCTACACTTACAATGAGACCTTTGCCAAGAAAATCAAAGACGAGATTGAAAAACTTAGGAAAGCCGAGTTCATCTATGAGATTGAACATAGAGATTGGGTATCCCCGATTGTGGTAGTACCTTTAAAAATTGGAAAACTAAGGTTGTGCATCAACCTCAAGAAGGTGAATGTAGCAACTTATAGAGACAACTATCCTCTTCATATTACTGACTACATTCTAGAAAGAGTGGTAGGAAAAGAATCTTATAGCTTCTTAGATGGATTCTTAGACTATAACCAATTGGCCACTGATCCAAAAGATCAACATAAAATAGATTTTTTTACAAAGTGGATCATGTTTGCATATAGAGTCATGCCTTATGAATCAACAAATGCTCTAGCTATGTTCCAAAGACTTATGAGTCATGTCTTCAAAGAATATCTATGAAACTTCATAGAAGCTTACATGGATGACCTATGCATGCACTCATCCAAAATATCGGACCATGTTGAACACCTTGAGAAAGTTTTTGAGAAATGCCGCCTATATAGGGGTTTTTTATATCCTGGAAAATGTGTATTCATGGTTAAAAAAAGTAAAATTCTCGAATATATAGTTTCTAAAAATGGGATTGCTACGGATATGGAAAAAGTAAAAGTTGTTTATTGAAATGTATAGACCTACAACTATGAAGGAAGTTCAAGCTTTCATGGGACATTGTGGATATTGTGTTCAATTTATCTACATGTGTGATGTGATTTCCAAACCCATGTATGGAATGAAACATGCAAAGAGTCTTTTTAAAAGCTTAAGCAAACCTTGTCTTCAACTCCAATCTTCAACTCCATCTCCTTTTCCAAGCTTGGGAAATCGAGAGCCTACACCAAAAACTCTTGGCTATGGAATACAAATCCAACCAAGAGCCATGCTTCAAAGCAAAAGCTTGCCATCTTCTTCATCTCCATTACTATGCTACTATGCTAAGCTACAAGAGTAATGACAAGTGAGAAAACTAATTTTTCTTGTATGTTACCTCTTCTTCCTCTTCCCTTCCCTCGCTCCCTGCTGCTAGCTCTCTCCACCTCTAAAGGTGTTTGAGGTCTTGGGACTGAGGCCGGGGACATGTTAATGCTTTTGCAAGTTAGTTAAGCGCATAATTTTGGTGTATGAAGTCTACCATCTTCATTGCATCAACGAGGTCTCAAGGAACACAAGCTTGTATTGTACCAAGTCTCTCTTTATGGGGGAATCTATAATACAAAAGCCTTTTGGAGGGGGGGGCGGCTCCACATAAATCCGGTCCTCAAGTGATGTCAATTCTCTCTCTCTTTTACAAGAATTGTTCATGCCAAGTTAGCTAGGTATAATGGTTATTTTGCTATCTCTAATCAAGTATTCTCGTTATTCTCTTAAAGATTTCTCATAATAAAATGATCACTGCAGTTATCCTAATTCTGCTACTCTCAATGTTATTAGTCCAATTCCGCTACACAACAAGCCATGTAATACTAGAAAATTGGATAAGTGATTGTCAATTACATAAATATAATCGGTCACTAGCCAATGAACTGCTAAATGAATGCATGAATTAAAAGAACACAGGATCAAGCATCAACATGTCATTAATGAAGCTCAAGAAGAGGCTCATCAGGGTATCGAAGAGAAAATTAGCAATGCAATTAGCCATGAACCACCGTCAACGATTGTATTGTAGATTCAAGCTCTACAATTTACTCAAGCCCTAGCAAAACACTAAGTAGAGATAGATGATGAATGGGTAGATGGATTTGACATGAGGATCACAATGATATTGAAATATGGAGTCAAAGTTAATGCCGTAGCAAACACAGTGCTAGGATCAATGTTGTTAGCGATGCTACTTAAAAAGAAGCTACACAACCCTTGGACTTCTATTAAGCCAAAGTGAAAGCTTGTCACAAGGAATTTACTCCAACCTTGAGTATGATTAATCTCAATCTCCTAGTGCATGGATTCGGCATCCACATCTCAATGCCCCTCTAGAAGACACACCCTTATTCAATAGGCATGCATGGAACCACGCAATATTGGGTCCTAAAATCTCAACTTAAATCAAATCCTAAATAGATTTTTGTGACCAAGAAATTTTATTCCAATAACAACCAAGCTACATACAAAACCCAAACACCACCACCTACACATGAGAATGCAATCGCTTGTGACTAGATGGGTCTAGAAGCCAAAGAATAGGCCAATAGAGAGAGCACCAGTCAAATCATCCCATAAATGGGATTTGAAGCTTCAAAACTAGAGATTTAATAGCACAACAAGATCCAATGCCTCAACCAATTCATCGACAAAACCATGATAGTTGTTCGCAAATCATTATCCAAGATTGTGCTCAATTTTTGCAAAAGCTAATATTCAAGAGACACAACATGTAGGAAACCTCAAAATTAAACCCTTGAGCAATCCTCTCAAGCAATGCAAAGAGTCATTTATTATAAACTGCTACAAATTGGCTCCAAAAATATCCCAATTCGATAGGACGAGACTATATGACCTGTGGAGCAAGCCCATGCAATCCAAAGAGTCAAGGATAAAAACGTAGAGATCAAAGAGAAAAGTGGGAAAAACAAATTCAATTCATCAAATTCAAGTTCAAAAGGATTAAAGTTTATGTACTAGACCTAGTTAGCATGTGCGTAGCCTTAAATTTCACATTTGGTAAAAATTATAAGCTTAGATAATATCCACATTTATTACGTTTTTGTCTAGAAGTTCAACATTTAGCCAAAAGTCCTTTGCACTTTTTGTGTACATGTTGTATTGATACCATATATCAAGTAAAATTGCAAAATACCATTTTCACTTGGTCTCCTTTAAAAAACACACCAAGGTTTCAGATTCCAAAATTTGACTAAAGTGGCATTTAGCAGTTCCAAATTTTACCAAAACCACATTCAAAGCTTCATTACATCATGGTTTACCACTATATAATGTTAAACTTCCAAAATTGGAATAAGTGCCAAGAGACAATAATCACACTTATTATCTTTTGAGCCAAAATGAGCCCAACTTCATGGTGCTGAGTTGATCCTATTGTCTAGTAGCTTTGGAGTTTTGAGAGCGGTTTTCCACTCTTCATGGCTTTGAGCAAATGGTACTCTTAACTATCTACATTTGAATGTTAACTCAAGAACCTTATCATCCCAATCCTTGATAGCTTTATACGTTCTCATCCATGGAACTCCTAGCACAATATCTTCGTTCATATGCTCATAAAGAATGCAGATAAATGTGTGTGGGTACAAAAATCCATGCACGAAGATATTGGGATTGATCAACCCCAATGTTAGTGTGAATTGTTTGTGACATCCTTGACTTTAGCTTGATAGTATTCCAATGGCTGGGTTGTCACTCTTTTGTAAGTTGAATAGTTTACTGCTTCGAGTCGTGCACTTGTGTTGGCTAGTGCTTTGACTCTAAACCCATCTTTCAAGCTAGTTGTAATCCCATGTAGAGTACATCTAGCCATTCATCATTTTTTCCACTTCATCTTCTGCTAAGAGTGAGTAAAGTAGTGATGGTGAATCTCAAGCGTATTGATTGGTAAAACTTCAAGGATAGGTCGTATTGCGGCTTTTCTCTTCAAAATTTGGATGTGTGCTTCCTCTTGAGCCTCCCCAATCACCTGTTGCCATTTAAGCTTTTGTTCTTTTTTTGCATGCATTCTTTGCAAAAGATCATTAGTCAATGGCAATTGGTATTTCCAAAGACAACATCCACTAATCCATTCTCCACAATTTTTCCATCTAAGGTGGCCAGTTTAACTGCCCCACTTGGTGAAACTCTCTCAATTACAAGAGGACCATGTCCCTTTTTCTTGAATTTAGTGATGTGTTGTTTTAGGCTTTTGCTTCATCCCATTTGGTCAAGTAATCCGTGGCCACAATAATGGATTGCGCATGGGTCTTGTATGCAAGTTGTTATAATAGTCTAAGAAAGCCTATGCCCCACTTAGCAAGTACACGTACTCTCATCACAGGTTGCAATGGCATGCTATCAATTCTAGTTGGCACTTTTGCTCATTGGACAAGAGTTCCATCATCAAAAAAAATTCCTTTGCATTAGCAAACGGAGTTGGCCACCAAATTCTTGCCATCAATATAGCTCTAGCTATGGTTTCGTGGGAGAAATGACCTCCTACAAGACCAACGTGTGCTTATTCTAAGAGAGGAAGATATTGATCCTCCTTGGCACACAATCTAAAAAGCACCATGTCACCCTTCTTGATGTCTTTGTCCTTCACCTTTTCGTTTGCCTTTGCTTGATTGTTCTTCAAAACCTGCTCATAATGCTAAAAAATCAAGCAACCTGTTTAATTGTACACGTTGAAAATATAGAAGCCTCTCCTTGAGTGCATCATTAGGCGCATCTTCAAGCTTTAGCATCACCTTCAAAGCTGGTATCTCCACCTCAATAGGAAGTAAATCCTTTTTTCCAAAAACTAGATGGAAGGGAGAGAAACCAGTACCTTATTTTGATAGCATTCATGTAAGCCCATAGAGCACAAGGTAGCTCTAAATCCCAATTCTTCACATTATTGCTTGTCATCTTTGTAAGAATCCTTATGATCTCTCCATTAAAACTTTTGTTCACACCGTTACATTGGGGATAATAGGGAGTAGTAAACTTGTGATGCACATGAAGCTTCTCACATAAATAATCCATCATCTATCCCCTAAAACCTGGACCCTTGTCAGAAAGTAACTCCAATGGCATGCCAAATTTGCAAAAATGTCTTCATGTAAAATTGGGAAACATCTTTACTTGTGATTTTCTTAATAGCTTTAGCTTCAGCCCACCTAGATAGATAGTCAACATCAGTAAGTATGTTATTTTTGCCTCTAGCTGTCATAGGTAGAGGACCTATTGCATCAATATCCCACTTCTCAAACACATCATAAGCCACAATGGTGCCTCTAATGTTTTATTTGAAAACCCTATTTTCCATGCTTTGGCACTCTTTACAAGACTTGCACCAATGCTTGGCCACCATAAGAACCCCCATGATTCTCCTCTAAAATTCTGTAAATTTCCTCTTTTCAAGGTGCTTTTCTCATCACAAGATCAACCCCTTTCATATATATATAAGGCATAACCAAGCAACACATACTTTTTGGCACGACAAAGGAAGGCATACTTCTTTGATTTCTCCAACTCTGATGGAAGCATACCTATTTGTAGAAGCTCTTCTTCCCTCTCCAAAGCTTACCTTCCAAAATAAAGAGGAGAAACAGCCCTTATCACATAAAATTGTCCACCTAAATCTTGTGTTGCACCATGTGCTTCTTCATTTTGAGACCTATCCACATGCCTTAAACTCCAAGCTTCAAAACGCTTAAGCAGATTCTTCACTTGAAAACACATATTGTTCAGCCTTGGATTCTTACTTTGCTACACCCCAAGTACTTGCTTAACCACCAAAAGAGCATCACCTCTTACCCTCACACGATGGATGCCAAGCTCAATGCAAAGGTTGAGTCCTTTCTCCAAAGTAGCATACTTAGCTTCATTACTGCTTTGTGCCGTAAGCTTCAAACTTCTTTTTGTTACCAAAGCACCTTGAGGATCATAAATAACAACACCTCTTGAAGATTCACCATGCACTTTCCTGTAAGAGCCATCAAAAAACAATAGATAGGCATTGTCTATGTTAGGAGCTTCCATGTGCTGCTTCTTCACTACGTCCTCCTTAATAAGAAGAGGGATTTCCTTATGAGTAAGAAAATCAACCAACGTAGCCCTTGTACTCTCCTCATCAAGAAAACAGAATTGGAATTCATGTAGCTCCACAATCCACTTCATTATCCTCTCTGACAAAGTAGGGCTATTCACCAATTGAGGTAGAAGAGTGTAGCTAGTGAGAAATGTGAGTGGTTTGGGGAGAAGGTAGTGCTTAAGGCTTCTACATGCATAAATCACACTCACCATGATGAGATCCACCTCTAGCTTCATGTAGTGGGAGTTGTTACTTCATACAAGAAGCAATTGCCCCAATTGCATCCTCACCTACTGATGGATTCACATAAAACTCCTTATCCCAATTAGGAGCTTGCCTAGCAGGAAGAGAACCAAGAACCTCTTTGATACCTTGAAAAACCTCTTCACATTCATTTGTCCATTGTAGAGGATCCAACCTTGCTACTTGTTGTAGAGGATAAATAAGTTGAGAGGAAAAAGGAATGAATCTTGACATATATTTCACATTTTGAATAAAGGTATCAAGTTGCTTTGTATCCTTAGGTGATGGAATGAGCACCAAAGCCTTCACTTTGTCACAGGATCTGTTTCAATCACATTTCCTTGGTTGAAACAGATCTTCACAGGATCTGCCCAAAAACTTCACTCTTGGTTGAGCAAGATGACACTTCTTTGGGTTGAGTTGACCTCCACTTTCATCATATTTCTTCAATGCCATCCCAAGATTTGCAAAATGATCCTTTCTAGAGCTATAAACACAAAATTTATCAATAAGATCCTTCCCCAAGAAAGGGAGACAACACCTTATTGATGCTCTTTTGGTACCAGGCAAAACCAATCATAAGACGAAAAGAAAGCACACAATAACAAAATCATCTCCATGGTGTGATAAATGTGGTATTCTTTTAATATTTTAAAGCCAAGGTGAGCTGAAAATATCCAAAGAACCTCTCACATACACTATACCTCTCATTCCCTACAATAGAATCAAGTCATCTATGAAAGGAAGAGGGTATGGATCTCTCTTTATACCTGCATTTAGAGGCTTAAAATCAACACAAATCCTCCACTTTACATCCTTCAGGTGTGACAACAATAGGACTCACCCATTCTGCAGTACTCAAAGGACATATAGAACCTGCTTTGAGAAGCTTGTCTACCTCTTCCTTTAAAGCATTAAGTTGTATATGTCCCATTCTCCTTAGCTTTTGGCATATGGGCTGATCTTCTTCCTTGATTGTAATGTGGATTTTCTATTCTTTGAGACCTCTAATTTCCTCATAAGAAGTGATGGATAAAGTGAAAAATGTTGTATCATATGTAGGTACTCACCCTTCTTATGACTAGTCAAGTCGGGAGATAGCATACATTGTATCAGCTCCTTTTTGACATTAGGTTGAACTTTGGGGTTGCATCAGATCGTCAATTTTATCATAAGGACTCATTCTCCATAATAAAAAGAATAATTTTTTTCTCATCATGCTCTTCTTTAAGAAACAAGGAGGAAACATCTAGATCACTATAGATGTTATCTTCCACCTCACTGCCATCATCCCCATTATCTTCTTCTTCACTTGAGTACTCTTCTTCATCACTTTTCTCATAAAAATAAGAATCCAAATATTTCTTTCTAGCCATGTCAACCCTCTTCTTATCACCCCTTCTATTGTAGAGAGTGATGGTACCATGTCCCCAATCCTGTACAGCCTTTGGTTGCTTGTAACCATGGTCTTCCAAGGATGAGAGGGAAAGCACCAATACCTATGGACATAACATGACAATTGACGATCACTTTAGCATCAAATACATCCACCTCCAAGTCCTTCATAACTCCCAATCACTTCACCCTTGGTTGGTTGGCAAGATTTATGAAAAAACTTGAATTCTTCACCATGTTGAGTCCCAACTTTGATACACAAGCTTGAGTAATAACACATACTTGTGCATCTCCGTCAATATACACTTCTCAAATGCACTTCCTCTTATTCCATGTATCAACACTAGGGCATATATTAGGTAGCTCATTTGAAGACATGACTTGCACAGGTAGCTCATTCAAAGATAGGACTCTAAGAGACCCCCTTGCAGGTTCCTTCTTTATGATGTTGACTACATACTTCCATTGCCTCTTTAACTTAGGACACATCTACATGAGTTTCCCAAAGGTAGCATCAGCCTTTCTACTCACCAAATCAACCCTTGAACTATAACTTGATTGCCCTTCTCCTAAAGAAAATTTGGATGCATTGTAATGTTGCTTGGGTTTTCTTTAAATGTACCGATTTCAACCTGTCTCTCTCTTTTATGAATGGGACTTGCATCACTCATGTCATGATCTCTTGTAACCCTCTTCCCTACAGGCATGACCATAGCTCCCAAATCAGCCTTGTTCTTCTCCAAATAGATTATGCTTACCACCTTTGTTTTTCCCTTCTCTTTAGTTGTCAAACCACTTGGCCTTGCTTCCCCTTTAATCTCAATACCATAATCTTGAGCTCGAGAGGGAATTTGTGAAGGAAGAGGAAACATATCACCACCCATTCTCTTTGGCTTGTCACATTGGGGGCTTTTATAACCCCATTCACCACAATTTTAACATTGAAACATATCCCCTCTTCCATCCATGCCTCTTTCTTTACCACTTATAAACCCCTCGTTGCTTCCATAGCCACGGCTATATCCATAGCTTTGACCTCTTCTGCCTCCCATCATATGCACACTAAGATTCTTCATAGGACCTACAATCTCTTGCATCTCCTTGCAAAAAACATTCACATCACAAGAAGCTTGTTGGTCATAACCTGGCTCCCTGATGAGAACCCTTGGTTGCTCTACAACTTTCACTTCAACCTTTGACTCAAAATTGATTCCAAGTTGATGAAGACGCTCCTCTTTCCCCTCTTTATTCTTTGCAATTCCAACTACCTCCTCAAAGGTACTCGGTTGCTTGAGCTCCACCTTTAAGCGCAGACTACTCCACAAGCTTGCAAGAAACCTATACTTCTTCAACATGGATAGAGGAATTTCAGCCCCCAAATATGTACACCACTTTTTCCATAGCGCATTGAATGCCTTCACAAAGTCTTATATGGTCTGGACTTTGCCCTGTACCAAGCCTTGAATAGATCGCCACACCTTTTGTGCATCTTCCGCCTATTGAAAATGTGTAAGAAAAACATGTCTTCCCATTTTATAATTCATAACCTCAGGAGTTTGGGATGATTGTAGCTCCTTTTTGTAGCCTTTCAACCATTTCCTAGCATCTCCCTTCAAACAGAAGTAGAAGATTCGTAGCACCAATGTTGGGCATTGCTTTTGTCAGCAAAAGAAGGCAATCAAAATCGATTTTCTCAATGAACCCTTTTGGAAATTTTGTTTGATTTCCCACTAAACTCTAGCAAACTAAATGCCAACTGAGGTAGCTTGAAGCGATTCCTCAATGTTAGACACCAAAACACTATTGGGCAAAATAAAAAGTGGAGTACCTCTATATCTTTATAGCCCAAGAGCGTTAAAACTTTAACCTCATCACAAAAAAAAGTATACCAAAATCACTCTTAGTAAAACCAAACCAAAAGGCCTATGCTCCCTTGGGAATTACAAGCATATGTCCACCCAAAGGACCATAACACATAGGAGCAAAACCCTGTCAAAGCACGGATTTATAGCACACGCCGACCAATGCATATGAAGACAAGGGTCTCCCCTTTCACAATTGAACACCCCAAACCCAAAAGTTCAACATCAACACCACAATTCATAGATACATGCCCTCCCATCTGCACACAATTTGACATTAGGCTGCCATAGCCATAACCCTGAAGAGAACTAGTCGTAACTTGACGAGCACAACTCCAATTGGGGCACTTTAAAGCTTGGAAGAAATCTTGAAACATGATTTTTGAGAAATTTTATGATGATCAAAATTGATTTTACATGCCTCTATATGCAAAATTCACGCAAACGGAGAGTTGTCTTGGTACGACAACACGTAGAGAAGGCAAGGCGAGGACAAAAAACTACATCCAAAAGCATCAAGAAGGCACAATGAGATAAAACCTGAAAATGTATGAACTTTGGCTGAAAGTTTTTATTTTTTTACATGAGTTCTAGTTATATACAAGTCTCACTTCAAAAAACTCACTAATAGGCACTTACAGTAACCCAACAGCTGGAGCCACACTCTCGACTTGCCCTGCATGTACATGTACTTGCTAAACTAAGCTAAAAAGCCCACAAAAAGAAAGCCTACGTACCATTTTGACATCAAGCATCATGTCCATATGTACAAATTTATAAAAAATGGGGTGTAGCGAAAATGTGCCCAACAACGTGTAGTCACAAACCATTGTGAAAACGACAATGATTACACTTAACTTAAAAGCATAAGACAAGGAACACAATGTAAGTGTTGAACTTTGAGTTTGGATTTTACTAAAGTTCAAGAAAAATGGATTACAATGCACAAGAGAGTAGCAGCTCTAAGTCATAAGCTCCAAAACTCAAAAAACATTGATAATGATAATGTGTCATTTCCCACTTACAAAAGTTGCACTTTATACCTAGAGCACCATTTTAGATAAATTGGGAAAATCTTCCTTCCCAAATGCTAAATTGGAGTGTTATGATCGTGCTATTCTACTATTTTTTAGCTCAATTTTCCCTCAATGTAAATAAAATGTCATGATTCTAACACCCAAATTTGTTTTTTTTTTTTTTTTAAAGAATACTTCTGATATAGATTTTTGCAAAATGATTCGTATCAAAGAAATGCTTTAAAACAACAATCAAAGCTCATAAACACGGATTTTTAAAGAGATAATATGTCAAAACACACCAAATGATGTGGCTATTAAGAAAATATTGATTGTGCCAACCAAAAATACAATATCTAGACACAAAAAGCACCAATGATTCTGATCATAAAATTGGTTGAAGATAATCTGGAAAATTCTTAAGTCCCTACGGTCCATAGGGTGCTATCTATGTTAGTGAGATACTATATGGCCCTAGAGTCATAGGATGCTCTCTATTATTGAGACCTTATAAGCCTAGACCAAAAGGTGCTCTGCTTCGTACCTAAGGACCATATGCTCATCTTTTTGCACCTTTTATGTTAACTAGGAACCCTATGTCCCTAAGGCCATAGGGTGTGTCAAGTTGCCTTTTGTACTACATGTATTGCATACAAAGATTACATAGTAGCTTTCTATTGGCATTTTGTGGCCCCATGGTCATAATTCCATCTTTATGCATCCTTATGTTAACGCGAACCCTATGGCCCTAAGGCCATATAGTGGTCAATTTGCCTTAGGTATTATCTACAAGAGCATTATGTACTAATGGCTTTGTACTAGAACTGTATGACCCTAGGACCATAGGGTGTTATCTATGTTAGTGAGGAACTTTATGGCCCTAGGGTCATAGGATGCCCTCTATTATTGAGGCCTTATAAGCCTAAGCCATAAGGTGCTTTGTTTTGTACCTAACGACCATATGCTCATCGTTTTGTACCTTTATGTTAACAAGGAATCCTATGGCTCTAAGGCCATAGGGAGGTCAAGTTTTCTTTTGTACTACATACAAAATCCTTATGTACTGCATACAAACATTACCTAATGGATCTCTAATGGAATTTTGTGGCCCCATGGTCATAATCTCATCTTTTTGCATCCTTATGTTAAAAGGGAACCCTATGGTCCTAAGGCCATAGAGGGTGGTCAAGTTGCTTTAGGTAATACATACAAGAGAATTATGAACTAATGGCTCTATACTAGAATCCTATGGCCCAAGGGCCCTAGATCTATGTTAGTGAGGAACTATATGGCCCTAGGGTTCTATCTATGTTAGTGAGGAACTAACATAGATAGCACCCTAGGTCCATAGGGTGCTATCTATGTTACTAAGGAACTATATGGCCCTAGAGTCATAGGATGCCCTTTATTACTGAGACCCTATATGCGTATACCATAAGGTGCTCTCTTTTGTACCTAAGGACCGTATGCATTTTGTACTACCTACAAAGTATACCTAATGGCTCTTAGGCCATAGGGTGGCCTAGGTTCCTATGTATAGCCTCAATATTGGCACCTAATGGCCCTATGGTGATAGTCCTATGACCATAAAGTGCTCTATCTTAAGATAAGGAGCATAGGGTCATCCTTTTTCACCTTTGTACTGGGTCCCTAGGCCCATAGGGAGCTTTTTATGTTGATTAACAAGGAAACCTATGGCCTAAGTCCATAGGGTCGTCAAGTTGCCTTATGTACTACCTTGTGTACTACATGTAAAGTTCACATTAATTGCTCTATAATGGCACCCTATGACCATAGATCCATAAGGTGCTCTCTATGTTAGTCAGTGAGGAATCATATGGCCACAAGGTGCTCTTTTTGTTACCTAGAAACCCTATGTCCCTAAGGCCACAGAATGCTCTTTCTATTAGCTAGAAAACCTATGGCCCTTAGGCCACAAGGTTCTCTTTTTGTTAGCTAGAAACCCTACGTCTCTAAGGCCACGAGGTGCTCTTCTTGATAGCTAAAAACCCTATTTCCCTTAGACCACAAGGTGCTCTTTTTGTTAGCTAGAAACCCTATTGCCCTAAGGCCATAGGATGCTCTTTTTGTTAGCTAGAAACCCTATGGCCCTAAGCCACAGGGTGCTCTGTTCGTTAGCTTTAAACCCTATGGCCCCAAGGCCACAGGGTGCTCTATTTGTTAGCTATAAACCCTATGGCCCCAAGGACACGGGGTGCTTTGTTTATTAGCTATAAACCTTATGGCTTTAAGGCCACAAGGTGCTCTTTTTGTTAGCTAGAAACCCTATGGCCCTAAGGCCACAGGGTGGTCTTTTTGTTATTTAGAACCCCAGTGGCCTAAGGCCATAGGGTCACCAAGGTGCACTTTAAGTGAAGCTAAGGCCATAGCGTCATCAAGGTGCGTTTTAAGGGTATAACTTATTATCAACAAAGATGCTCTACATAAGGACCTATGCCACCCAATGACCCATGTCATACCCTATGCTCTCATGGGTATACATAAAAAAGGTATTTTGATACTAAGGTTTTTCTTTATATTCATTTTTCATGCAAATTGAGAGATCTTTGGTTGCATATATGTTCTCCCATCCCTTATTGCTACATCGCCCCCTTGCTGCTCGACCTCTCTCATACCACCTCTTACTACAACGACATCCCCTCCCTTGACTTCTCTCACACCAACAACAATACACAGGTAGGCCTTTATTTGGTTTTGTTTGTTTTCATTTCATTTAGGATTTAGGATTTACTTTGCACATGGAATAACTTTATCAGGTCTATTAGAGAAAGACTAAATTAGGTTGAATCAAAAACATGTTCATAGAGAAACATGCTTACGCATAAACAAAAACCTATTTACATGAAAAAATTGTTTACACAAAAGCAAAAACCTATTTACACAGAAACAGAAACCTGTTTACATAAAAAAACCTTCTTTACACAAAATCAAAAACCTGTTTACTTACACAAAAAACCTAATTACATAGATTTGAAATAATCTGTTTACATATGTTTTGAAAACATACATGCGCTTGAGGGAGAAAATGACACAAATGGATAGCAAAAATAGCGCCTTGATGTTGCCAAAACATGTAGCACGGATGGCGAAGGGTCGGTGCATTGATGGAGAAGGAGCAGCACGGACCTCAAATTTGTGAAGAGGAAGACAAGCAGGCGGCAGCAAGGGAGTGTGTAGGGGACTAAGAGGGAGTGACAATGGAGATGGAGTGTGCAAGCCAAGAGAGAGTGGTTACTAAGATGGAGTGTGCAAGCCAATAGAGAGTGGCGGTTGAGAGAGTGTGTAGGGGGCTGAGAGGTAGTGGGCAAGCTGAGCAGCTGGCGACGACGATAGAGAGAGAGTGGTGTTAACCCTCGTGGCTCACGGACACCCTATCACCTACGACGGACGCCTTATTATTTATTTAGTAGAGTCAGGCACCGGACTTGTCGATCCGATAGGAAAAGGGTGGAGTGATCGCCGATGAGAGGCGCACTCTAACTACGACGGATGCCTTGTTATTTATTTAGTAGAGTCAGGCACCGGGCTTGTCGGTCCAATAGGAAAAGGGTGGAGTGATCGCCGATGAGAGGCACACTCTAACTGAAACACGCAAGGGTTAGTTGGCTAAGCATGGGCGCCCAAATGTGAATGGGGCGAGCTCATATAAAAGTCGCCTAAACCTAAAATTGATTCATTCTCTCAGTGTGCAATAGAAGAAGTGATCTTGCCCTATCTCCATCCCCATCTCCATTGTGTGCTCACAGTGTGTGTGTGTGTGTGTGTGTGTGTGTGTGTGTGTGTGTGTGTGTGTGTGTGTGTGTGTGTGTGTGTGTGTGTGTGTGTGTGTGTGTGCTTGAGGGAGAGAGGGAGAGAGAGTGTGTGTGTGATCAAGCATTGCGACGGCACCTGCGGCGGCGAGACGGTTGAGCGCAGTACGGCGGCGGCTCCCTCTTCTTCGCGGCGAGGAAACCTTCACGGCGACAAGCGCAGGGAGGTGAGTGACACACCCCTGCTCTCTGTGAGCTTGCTAGGCCTACTAGTTGTGTGCTTGTAGCCTTCGTGGCTCGCACACAGTGCTCGGCAAGTCCCTAGCTCCGACACGTGCGACAGACGCGCGCATTTTTGGCGCCGTTGCCTGGGAGTTGCCCTGCACCAAGCTTCGAGAAGCACTCTGTGCTTCCCCGTGGAGTCACTAAGCTTAAGTAGGAAGGAAGAAAGAGAAGCCTGGTGACTGTGTGCGCAGATCTTGTGTAGATTTGCAAGAGTTTTGTGTTGTGGGTTAGTGTACAAAAGGTCTGTTTATTTGCACAGTCTATTACAGTTCTGTTGCAGCTCACACAGTTCTGTTTGAGCTCACAGCAAGTTTGCACATTTCGATTTTTGCTTAGAGTTCGGTTCAGCACAGCCAATTCAGTTCGTTTTCGGTACATCTAGTCCAGTTTGTGTTCTACACAGTCGGAACGGCTCAGATCTGGTTTGCACGATCCTATTATCCGCACTTAGTTCAGTCCAGTGCGCAGCAGTTTCACGCCCCACAGATCAACACGTTCCCGTCAACATTACCTTCAAAAAACAAAAAAACAAAAAAAAAACAATTGTTAATTTTGTTTTAAATTTTTTTTGGCGAGGTCTCATGCGCAAGGCTCTCTTGTGAGAGGAATATTTATTTCCATAAAAAAAAAAAAAGGTTGTAAGTTTGCCCCAAAAAGATACATCGGGATCATTTGAGCTTGAGCTTGAGCTTGGGCTTGGTCTTGGTCTTATGATATAAGGTTAATGCTATTCACTATATATAGGCTAGTGCTCAAGTGAAAGGAGAAAGCATGTGGGGCAAAGCCTTCACCTTTCCCTGCACAAGTCACCCTTCAACTTTCTATTTTAAGCCATGTGCCCAAGTAGAAACTAGGAGAAATTGACTATTTTAGGGACTTTGGGAGCTTCCGATAGTCAAACAGTGTTCTGTAAAGTGCGCCTAGATCTCCTAAGCGATACGCTCGTTTCGAGCTATCGCACATCCCAATCCGTTTTTTGAACATCAAAAAACATCAAAAACAAGAAAAAATCAAGTAGAAAACGAGGTGCAAAACACCCACAAAACAAAGCAAGTAACCTTTGAGGGTACTTGCTGACACTTGTAGGGCGCCCAAAGCACATGTATCTACGCTCTGGTCGGGTTCTAGAGTCCGAACAACTAGCTAGTGCTTCGATTTACGGGGGTATCCACTATCCTTCCACGCTAGGGTCTACGTCCTCGGCGGGGACCCAAGGTAGTGCAACCCAAGACCCAAATATAGCGGCTAGCGACTCTTCCTCTGACTACGATATTATGGAAGAGCATCTTACACAAAGCCCTGGGGGAAAAAATGAAACCATACCTAGTTGGGCCCAACAACCTGGAACTAGTGTTTTTAGCCGTTTGATGGAAACTTTTAGTAGAGCTGCGCGCTCTGAACCTACGGCTAGTGAAGTAAATGAAGGGGGTGGGGAAGTAGAATCACCATTCACATCTCCTGTAGACCCCACACTCCCTCAGAGTGTCCACGTGGACATTATACCTACCTCATTTAATGAGGGCCCTACCGAGCTACCACCTTCCAAAGTCACCTCTAAGGTAGCGGTGACTAAAAGTCAAAACATAAGAAGCAACATTGCATCCACCTCACGGCAACCCTTTAGTACACCAAGTTTGGACGGGGTATTTCTCAATGAAAATTGGGAATATGACCTACACACGGAGACTTTGACCGACCTATACATGGGCTACACATACCATGTGGGTTGGTTAGAAGTTGTACAATCCACATCTAGTGCCACTAGTCTAGAGGAACAACAACACATGATCTGCAATGTCATCCATAGAATTATCCAGTTCGAAAGGCAAAATCGAGGAATGAACATACCTTCGACGAGTCCTATGCGATTTTTAGAGTATACAAGCAAAGGGAAACAACCCACTCTGTCACAAATGGAGACTCCCCCAGTGAGTCCCATCGATCCCCCATATGTTGTTTCGCCAGGGGTCTCAATGCAATCTGAGCCCACAAGTGATAGCTTTACTTTTCCAAGTCTAGCTCATCTTTCCCTTGATGACACCACGGCTACCATGCCTACCCCAATGATGGGCATGCCGAGAAACACGCCATGGACCTCATTTGTTAGTAAAGCACCACTACATGGTAGCTCAATGCCTGCAACAGTACCTACAAGTGTGTACCAATCGTATGCACCTATAAGTCATCACACTCATGTAGTCCCTACCCCTCCCATTGTTTCAACTACCTATGCTCCACAACCACAATACACAAGTTCTCGTTTCCATGCGACTATACCGGCTAGCATTAGCATGTCACATCCGACGTCTGCTATGCCTAGGGCCACCCATATGAACTATGGACCACCACATGGCACAACATCGTACCCAACGTGGAATCCAAGGGCTTCCTATGCGCCTAGCCCAATGTCAATACCTACTCCACATGTAGTCTCTGGAGCACCTTCACCCACGGTGCCTGCTCATTTAGGTGACTTGGCAACATTTGCTAAGGCTATTGGTCGATCTATTGCTGAGAATATGCGTAACGTGCCTGATAGAGAGCCTAGAAGTAAGGCAGTACAAATAGAGAATCTTACACAAAAATTTAGTGGGGACGGGGATATGAGAAAGCATATTGAAGTGTTTGAACAAATATGCGATTCTCAAGGAGAACACAATGACCTACATAACAGCAATGCTTTAAGCCTAACCTTAAGTGGGAAGGTTGGGGATTGGTATAGAACCCTAAGGGTGGAAGAAAAAACGATTTACCCTACTCTTAGGAGACTGTTCTTAAAAGAATACATACGAGAGGGAGTACTTTGGGGTGTAGCCTCTCAACTCCAAAAAGCCCAACGAGAGGAAGAAGAGTCAGTGAGAGACTTTATAAGTCGCTTGAAGCATTTGAATTCTTGTTGTAATCCAAATGAGTGCTTCAACAATAACCAATTGCTTGATACATTCATTAGGGGATTACGACATGAGGATATCTACAATGGCCTAGTCATTAGAGGTATCACCACTTGGGAAGCAGTCACCACCAATGCGATTCAATTGGAGGATAATCTAATGATTCAAGGAGAAAGAGTGTCTGTTGAGACTAAATCTATTAGCTCGCAAGCATCAGGGCATCAGTCAATGACCCTAAAGCCTATTGCTAAGGAGCCAAAGATATCTGAGATGACTTTAGCAGATCTCACCAAGGCTATTCAAGAGAGTCTTAGAGACAATCGTGCTCCGCAAAACAATCATATGTATCCAAGAAGGGAGCAGCAATGGTGCTCAGTATGCTATGGACTGCATAGTACCAGTGAATGCCCTACTTTTAGAGTAAAATTCAATGGGAACTGCAATGCATGTGGAAGGTATGGTCATCAAGCTAAGGATTGCATAGTATTTAAGCATACGATGGCCAATAGACCAACCTTAGCATGGACAGACACACCTAGAGTGCCTGCATTGATGCCGGCCCCACCTCTTGAACAAACATCACAACATATGGTCCCTAGGGCCCAAAGTGTTGTTCAAACAACACCCTTACCACCTCCAGTGCTAGGACAGCAACCACCACATCCGAGAATCTTACAACCTCTAGTGCTAGTTCAAAGACCAACATACGGACTGGTGATGACCCCGTATATATGAACGACGCTGAAGAAGATTCTGATTCAGGTGAAACCATGGAGACCAAAACGACCACTAACATAGAAACCAACAAGGAAGATTTTCATGAGCCACAATGGCCAGGATCCAAAAAGAAGATAGGAACTTACCCAAACCCTACAGAGGAGATTGAGCGAGTCAAGCATTTAAGGAGTTTGGTAGAAAATACCCAAAGGGCTCTAGAACCAGCACATAGGAAGATCCAGATTACAGACACCGTGTTCCCTACGCAACAACAACCTCACCAAGTCCATAGACCCTTGGACATACCTAGTGTCATCCAAGAAGAAAGTGACTTAAAGTCATGGGAAAGTGGGCGTACTCACTTCTTGATGGAAAGAATGTTTATAGAGGGACTACCCGATCCTATCGAAGAAATGGAGATCCCATCTTCCCCACGTCAAGGGACTCAAGGCCAAAAGGACAGCTTTTCATGAAAAATCCGCATACATTCGTGCTCATCTATGAGGGAAACGTGCTCAACATACAATATGTCATGCCTAGGAAAAGGGATCACATAAAGATGCTGACCAAAATACAGGAAACTATCACGAATGAAACACTCAAACAATGCATGCGTATCAATCATACGAACACATAATACTTCCGGTAAGGGTTCTTTGGACCTAGGCTCAAGAGCCAAGATCGGTTCTTCCTGAATGATCGAATCGTCCTGTGGGGGTTCTTTGGACCTCGACTCGAAAGCCAAGATCGGTTCTTTGTGATCGATCGAATCTACAACGAGGTTAGCTTGGCTAGAAAAAGCATCAACTAACTCATCATCCTTGTGAACAATCACGTCATCTTCATGCAAATCATCATGCTTGTGAGAAATCACATCTTGATCATGCAAATCATCATGCTCGTGAGAAATCACATCTTGATCATGCAAATCATCATGCTTGTCATTGTCATCCAAATCATTATGCAAATCATCAGCATCCAAATCATCATGCTTATCACTGTTATTCAAATCATCATGAAAATCATTGTCAATCAAATCATCATCATGCTTCACACAATCATGCAAATCCTGTGTGTCTTGCTTTGGAGAAGAAGAGATTGAGAGTTTCCTTTTCCCGATCCTGTTGAATCTGTGCTTGCATTTGAGAAAAGAGTCACAACATCGCTTGCATTCTTGCTGTGGTCTCACGGTCATATTATGCTTGTCTTGCTTTGGCTTCCAAGCGTGCTTGCTCGCTCACACGCCCTATGGCTGCCATTCTTTCTTGGTACTGGCGCTCTATGGCTGCCATGTCTTCTTCGTAGGCTTTTCTTTCTGCTTCTCGTTCGGCATCTCTTGCTTTGTCTTCTAACTTTTTGTCCATCATCCTCTTGTCGAAAGCCTCCATAGGAGTTAGTGCATTCCTTGTCATAGATGGGAAAGAGGGAGGGTCGGAAAAACCTCCTGGTGGGGAAAATTCTTCTTCGCCTCTCTCATGCTCGTCACCTCCAAGCGAAGTATCCATTCCACTTCAAGTGATGATCATTTTGAAGTCATAGCTTCTTGTGGGTTCTTGGGATCTTGGGTTCTTAAGTTCACGAGGAACTTGGGTTCTTGAGGATCTTGAGGTTCTTAAGTTTTCTTTCGCTTGCAGACCGTGTTTGAGAAGGATCTTCTCTTCACCCGAGTTCTACTCTTTTCCGCGGGCGCACCATGAGTGAAAAGAGGCACAAGGGGAGGCTGGACAAGCCCTTCTTTCCTGGGATTCCTGTCACTCTTCAAAAAACACGATTAGGAATCGACACGCCCAAGCGAACTTGGGTTCGTGCGACCGCAACAAGCAAAAAAAAAAAAATTATGTGGTTCTTGTGGTTCTTTCCTTGAGTGATACAGAACACTGCCAAAGCTCTGATACCAATGTTAGGTGCAGCGGAATGAATGTTTGCGCTTTGCTCAAGATGAGTGCTCCGAACTGTGCTCAAGGTTCCTTTTAGTTCTTATGGAAGGGAGAGCCTTCCGTTCTTAACGAAAAGTGCTATGATCACAACAAAGTGAATGGACACTATGCGTGCAAGTGTATGAGACTGAGAGATAGAGAGATAGAGAGATAGAGAGAGGAGAGATACGACACCAAGGACGTTGTAAAACCCTCCTCCGAAGGCCCCACTCTCGTCGGCGAGAGTGGTCTACTTATTGATTGCACAAAGTGGTACAATGACGATGCAATGGACTGATGCAACCTAGGACTATGCCGGTGACGACGACGGTGACGATGACGACGACTTTAGGGCTGAAATCTGTGGTCTTCTATCTGCTGAATTTAGGGATTGTTTCGGTGGCTGAAAATGACTGTTTTGGCTACGTTTTTGAGGGCTGAAAATGGGGATCTTCTGCAATGTCAGGGGGCTGAATCTGCTGTTGTCTTCAAGGCTGAAAACGCTGCTGCAAATTCTCCGTCGAAGGCTGAAAATGAAAACGCTGGCAGATTGGGGAGCGTTAGCAAAAACGCTAGGCAATCTGGGAACTGTTGGCAATGGTAGCAATGCTGAAAACGCAAGGGCTAGGGAGTCTGTGGTTGATGATCAAAACGCCAAGGCTGAGGGTGGGCGATGAGGTATGACCAAAAACGCTATGTACTTGTGGGTACTGAAGGTTTTTTTTTTTCCTGCTGAGAAGGTGCCTGTTGAGCAGGGAGCTCTTGCTGCCTCTTCTGCCATTTAGTGCTAACTTGGGTTTGCTTATATACAAACTTAGCAAAATTGCACCTACCTACTTTTGTTGGGAAGTCACTTAAAAATAATAAGTGAAAAATAGCGAAAATAGGCTAAATGCACTGGAAAATTCCCCTGACTGAATCTGATGGATTCTGAAGGGAATACTGATGATCATGCTGTGTGCAACCGGAGGATATGCATCTATGCTAAGTGACCGGGCATGCATGGTCTACGAATATACTCACAAAAGTGCAAGATCACTTCTAATCTAGACTGACTAGACTGACTGGACCCTGATCATGCTGTAGATTGTCCACGGACACATAGGGTTGGATGTGTCACGTGAAAAGATCCAAATTCAGCCTTGGCGTTTTCGCATTGCAGAACGGCAGATCCACAGCAAGACACAGCAAAAGCCCCAACGTTAGCAGATTCTCCACAGCAGAGACTAGATCAGCCTAATGTTTTTGCATCAACCTGACACCCTCAGCGTCTTTGCAGATCTTCGCGACGGAATCAACCCTAGACTCAGCGTTTCAGTTTTCAGCAATCAGACATCGCAGGAGGACCCCCGAACCTTGCAGATCTCACCTTCGCGCAACAGATCCTCGCCGCACGGTCAGATCCCGCAAAGTTTGCAGTTTCAACCCGGAAAACGTAGATTTCAGCATCTGCGTTTTCAGCGCGTCGTCGTTGCATCGTCGTCATTGCTTTCATCACCGACATAGAGTCAGAATTCAACAGATAAAGATTTGCAGATTTCAGCCCTTACCATTCTCAGATTTCAACCCGTCTCATCGTCGTCCTCATCGTCGGCAATTCCAAGCATTGTAGAGATTTGTGTAATCATAAGTAGACTGCTCTCGCCATAGAGAGTGGGGCCCTTGGAGGAGGGTTGACAACTTTCTAGTGTCGTATTCTTCTCTCTCTATCTCTCAGTCTCAACACCTTCATTCACAATGTTCACCACTTAGTTTGTTTCCATTGCACTCTCTTACTAAAGGGATGGAAGGCTCTCCCTTCCGTAAGTAAAAGGAATCCTTCAGCACAGTGCAGAGCACTCATCTTGAGCAAAGTTCAACATTCACTTCCGGTGCACCTTACAGTTGCATTGTCAGGGGTATTTAGGGCACGAGGACTTTTACATCATGTCCTTGGAAAGGTGTGACGTCCTCTTAGGAATCCCTTGGTTCCACAAGAACAGCACTATGGTCGATTATAGGGCAAGGAAAGCCATCTTGAAGAATGAGAAGGGCAAGGAGATTGTACTTGATGTAAAACTCAAGAGCAAGTCTGCCCCACTTGTATCGGCTTCGATCGTTTCCAAATTAATGAAATCTAGTCTTTTTGTTTACTCGATCTTCTTGAAAGTATTGAATGACAATCAAAGGTCAAATATGTCAGACCTTGAAAAGGAACAACACAATTTTTTGCGAGCTAGGCTGACTGTTTCTCTGAAGGCCTATGCAAGTTACCTCCTTCACGTCCTGAAGATTACACGATTGACTTTGATTCTCGGTAGTACACCACCGAACTGGCCACCTTATCGAGTTAGCCAAGCCCAAAATGAAGAAATAATGAACCAAGTAAAAGAACTTCTTGAGAAGGGTCTCATCTTGCCAAGTACTTCACCATTTTGTTCTCCTATGTTGTTGGTTTTAAAGAAAGATGGATCTTGGAGAATGTGCATTGACTATAGAGCTCTCAATAAAATCACCATCAAGAATAGATTCTCTATCCCTAGGATCGATGATATACTAGACAGACTTTAGGGCTCTACTTGATTTAGTAGAATTGATTTGAAGAGTGGTTATCATCAGATCCGAATTGCTCCTAGGGATGTCTACAAGGCAGCTTTCAGGACGACTTTTGGTATGTACGAGTATTTGATGATGCCCTTTGGTCTCACAAATGCTCTGGCTACATTCAACCATATGATGGATAGGATTTTCAGAGAGTATTGATCATTTGTGGACATCTTTTTCGACGATATCATCGTCTTCTCCAAGAGTGAGGTAGACGATGCCCAGTATACGATGGAGAATGACTTTCCATCAAAATCTTTGGCCGTAACTGTTTAGTAACGCATAACTTTCCATGCATCATGAGAAAGTCATTCTTAAGCATGTAGTGCTCATGATGTTGCCCATCAACAAACTAATCATAAATCCTTGCAAAATTTGAATCTTCAGCATATTGTGTCTTCATTTCGTCTAGTTCACAATGGTACGGAATTGACACTATCGAAATTTGGGGCTTTCGTAACAACGCATCAACCACCACGTTCTTTTTCTCTTCCACATGTACAATCTAAAAATGAGATGTTTGCCCATCGCAGGTTTCTCAAACAACTTCGTTTGTGTGAGAAAGTATCGCAAGGTTTGATGATTTGTTTAGACAATGACATCAGCCCCTAGAAGAAAGTGTTTCCAACTAATGAGGGTGTGAATTACTACCAATAGTTCTTTCTCATAAACTTTCAAGTTCCTTTCGGTTTTCAAAAGAATTCCGCTCTCATATGCGACTACTCGGCCATTCTGCATTAGAACTGCCCCAAGATTGTGGCCACATGCATCACACTAAACCACAAAAGGTTTCGAAATATCTGGCAAAATGATTACCAGATCTGAAGTCAGCTTCTCTTTCAAGTGTTTGAAGGCTAGAATTCATGGTAAGGATTGAATAGAGACCAAATAGCATGGCATAGACGTGGTAGCCTCCAACCACTGCAGTTGTTCTTCGTCGAACCCGTCATGTGGAATAGGCTGTTCCAAGTTGAGAGAACTATGATAAACTACTCCTTCGAGTCGAATGGGTTTCATTGAGCAGTCAGGATTATGTATCCACATGGCGTCGTTTTCCCAATCATGAAGTGCTTTAGTGTGTCGCAGCCATGGTCTACCAATGAGCAAAGGAAATCCTCCCTCAACCTGGGGAAGACGAACCACAACAAAATCCAAGCTAAGGGTGAAGTCGTGTACCTGCAGAGGCACCTTGTCCACTATGCCTCATGGGTAGATTGTCCTCTGGTCGCCAACATAACTGTGAAGGGAGCAGGGCGGATAGGATATAGACCTAAACCCAACAGAGTGAACTCAAGCATCATGATGCCAGATCCACCATCGACTAGACAATGGAGAATTGGCGCCCTAGAATAGATACAGTGAGACGAGGACTCCTGTAATCAGTGAGGGGAGCAGTGGGATAGGAAATTATGTAGGACTCTAAGGGCTTCACTAATTGATTGACAGTCAAAGGGGTTGAGGCATTCTTCTATCGGCCAGCTTAACATCAAGATGTTGGCACGTTTGTAAGATCATGTTTAGTATGCCAAAAAGTCCAATTTGACAGGCAAAAGAAACCGGGATTGTTGCAGCCATTGCCGATCCCTGATAGGCCATGGGAAAGCATAGCGATGGACTTTATCTTGGATCTTCCAAGAACACAAACATGCAATGATGGGATTTGGACTATCATTTGTAGGTTCAGTAAGCAGACCCATTTCATTCCTGTTAGGAAGAAGATAAAGCCAGAAAACAAAGAATTATAGCCTGTTGTGTTTTTCTGCAGGTTTAGGGTTTCGCACCTAAACTACAAATTAGCAGAAGGGGAGCCTTGGGATGCATGTACAGGATTTTGGGCACCCAACAATGGAAAACCAGGGAATTACAGCACGCTGAAATTCCATTACAGCTCATCGGAAAGCTTCCAATATGCCAAGGGAAAGTGTCCTAGAGGTGTACTTTTGACCTATAGGGGTTTTGGTATCGTTATGTTGCCGAAATTGGGTCAAAAACCTGCAATTTCAGCCCTCGCCAAGTTTGGACAGCTTTGTGAGACTTTGATCTATGTGTCTAGATCGTTTCTTCTTTATTGAATAAACAAATGCCGAGAGGGGCCCCAATCTTTGGGGCCTACAAGGTGTCGATCTTTGTGGGGCAGTGACATTCTAGTCGTTGGACGGATGTGTGTTCTCTTTTCTTCTCAGTTCTGTGTGTAAAGTTAACAGGTAATTGAATTAGTACCGCCCTCTACTGTGTACAAGCCGGTTATACTGACCCACATATATCTGGCTTGCTCATCTCTCCGAACATTACAAATGAGGGGTTGAAGCTCCTCCCTGAATAGGACTGCCATACCCCCTAACCCCTGTCTTCTATGCGTTGATCTCACATCCTACCTACAAGTAGTCTCCCAGTGGTATCCTGTCACTATAGGTAATGTGCCGCAATGATTCTTATGCGTTTTCGAGTAAAAAATTAATGTCTCTTCCCTTAAAGCTATCCTCAAATGCGCCTACATCTAGCTTCATCAATCCGTTACAATTCCATGCTGCCATTTTAAGGTCGGTCCCATAGGTCTCGCACCGTCATGCAGTGCGTTTTTCCAACACCAGTACTCTCCCTCCTCTATAGAAAACAATTTTCCCTTTTTCCCTTGCCGCCTTGATCTCGGGCACCAGCTCTTGCATGTGTGTTACCTATGTTAGAGTGAGATCATCACCCAAAAATATCCCAGTTTGCTTGTGTGTTGGTCTATTCTTCAAGAATTCCTTCCTAGCTTCCAACGTAGGGAAGCGTATAATGAGTGCTCTTTCCTTGGGACTTCCTTTCTCATCACTTCCCTTCTTGCCAACTCTCCAAGCAATTGTGTGTGGGTTGAGAAATACCCATGCGCTTCAAGAGCTCCTCTACTTTTCCAGTGTCTTTGAGACCTGTAACACGCACATGAAGGGCTCTAGTCTCTCTCTTTTGCTCCTCTTCAATTGTCATATTGATGATAGTGGATGTCGGTGTGGCTTCATGCATCTATCTTTTCCTTTCTTTGCATCCTCGGTCCACTTTTCAGCTTTATCAACCTTCTCTCGTGTTTTGAATAGGTGCTCTGCCCATGAAGAGGTTGTTCATGCCTTTTGCTCTTGCTCTTTTTGTAGAGTTTTCACCTGCTCCTTAATGCTTTCGAGCTCCTTTATCATTGAGGGTTGGTTTTCTCCCTCCTTTGCGGGGGTATTTTTGCAAGTTGCGAGGTCTCCCTTAAGTGCTTTGATCAATGCATCTTTTTCATTCATTTGTTCTTCCATTTTGATTTCCAAGATTCAAACACAGCAAGTGCATCCTCTAATCTTTTTTGCATCACACATTCCATTACATTCACTTCTGCCCTCACAATTTTTTGCATTTGGGCCTTCAATGATGTGTACATCTTGTCACGCTTACTAAGCATCTCTTTGTCCAATTCTTTCCTCATATCTGCATACATAGCTTTTTTGTAAGTCTCCGCATTTGCATACATCTCTTATTCAATGTCACCCCTCAAAAGGCTCAGCTCAGCCTTAATCATCACCTATACCTTCTTAAACATTAAGTCATCTTTGACTCTAGAAAGTTTCTCTGCTCTCACGGAACTTGGCGATAGTGTGCCCTCTCAAATCCTCCGCCTAAATGTCGCTTTCGATTTAGGCGGGGTTGCAAAGATATCGTCATCCCCGAGGTGGTTGATTGGTCCATCCTCAGGCACCTCGTGTGAGGCTTCTGCCCTGCTGTTGCTGCCTCATCCAACCTGTCTTTTGTTGCCTCACGTGACTTGTTGGCACCACAGAGCAATGCCGAGCTGCCTTGTTGAAACCTGTGTACTCCCCCACAACTTGCGTAGCCCCCACAAGGTGTTCCCCCACGATTAGCACGGCCATGTGGAGCCTGTTCTCTCACACGCTTGCGCTGCCTGTCCCCTGTCGTACCTGGCTGAGAAAGAGAGAGAAATGAAATGAAATGATATGAAATGTTATATTAAACGTCTTCAAAAGGCCAAAATGACCTATGAGACCGAACTGATCTTGGTGGATCTAGATGCTTTTATAGCATGTTTGTCTTGTGATTTCTTTTGGTGAGGCCTAGGGCCTTTAAATAAATGTGTTGGGCTCTCTCTCTGGCATTCTAGCAGAGCAGAGTCACAGAGTTGTACCTTGTTAAAGCAATATAAAGAAATACTGAGAGGGGCACCACAGTTTGGGGCCAATGCAGTCTGGAAGTGGAACTCTGCCACGCCGTTTCTCATGTGGATTCTCTCTCTTTCGATTCATTTGTTTTGAAGTGCTGAAAGTCTGTTCCAGTCTGTTCTTTTTAGTTGGCATGTGGTGCTCGTTCCGTTACAGATCTAGATGGGGAAACTCAAGAGATGGCTTTCAAAACTCTAACAAAGTACGCAAAGCACAATGTCAATGCTGTCGCCGGTGCTTGGTTGAAAAAGAACCCAGCATTGAAACTGAAAAGAAAATAGGTGCTGATTGAATAGGCTAAATAGCAAGAATTTCACGAGTTGGTTCTCCTTAAAATAGGTATCTTGCCTTTGAGCCGTTGTGAGGGTCGAGGTTGCCTAGGCACATGTGACGGTGGTAACACTGTCAGTCCGGATGAGGCTACCGTTTGATACAGCCAGCTAGGTATGTACTTCTCTTGATGGGGTGCACCCTCAAGAGAATCCTCCACATCATCGAAGTCTTCCTCTAAACTTGCATGATCTAGGGAGTATACTGGCTGCTATGGAGGTGAAGCTTGCGCATGAATAGCTGGTGTTTGTGGTGTAGCAAGTGCAAGAGGCAAAAGAAAAGTCCCTAGAGATGTCCCCTTTTAGGTGGCAATGGTCTCACCGACATAGTTACCAGGAACGGGAAACCGGAACGGGAACGGGGAACAAAATGCCATTCCCTGTTACGGGTACTCGCGTTTGAAACACAGAACTGGAACTTGGAATGGGAACGGGGAACGGAGACCTGAAAACGGCCATTCCCTGTTACTATGCTCACCGAACACATCACGACTCGTCGTAGTAGCCCTGGTATCTGGATCATGAAGCTGGAGAAGGTCATCCTTGTTTACTTAGGATCCAACTTCGTCCACCTCTCCTTTGGAACATGTAGAAAGTCTGGACACCCAAACACTTTGAAGTGTGCCATTGAGGGCTTGCGTCCGAGTAAGCTTGAAATAGGGTTATATCCTCCAAAGCGGGCAATAGGTAATATGGAGTGCTACAGAGAAAGCCTCTGTCCAAAACACTGGTGGAAGGGAAGCGTGGTCAAGCATTGCTCGATCATGATAGTTGCAAAGTACTTGGAGCCAAGTTGCACACATGTTTGTTTTTAATGGCAAACATCCATCCAAAAGTTCCATTCTTCAAAGCTTTCCTCTCCTTTTTATCGAACATGAGTCACAAATGTCTAAAGGGAAGCTTGAGACTTCTTTATGGTAATTGTGTTTATGAAACGACTAACCTTTGTTGTTCCTTTTTCTTTGGTCTTTTCTTTTGCATTTATTGTTTTGAGATTCCTTGGATTTGCCTTTACCTTCAACAACCAACTTCTTGGAGAGGTCGTGTTTTACTAAACATTTCTCTCCAACATGACCTTTCTTTCCATAATTGCTTATGACGAGATCCTTTGGAATCTTCTTTAGGTGCAGAAACTTTGCTGGCTTTAAGCTCCTATGCAAATTTACTCTTTCCTTTGTTGTTTCTTTAATTCTGAGCAACAAGAGCATTGCCTTGCTTGTTCTCTCTTAATAAGAGAGAGGAACTCAAAAGGATGTAATGGTGTCTCAGATGTGCTCAAATGATGAAGGAGGCTTACAAAGTAGCTTGTGCGACGGATGGCTGTTCGCTTGAGTGCATACATATGCTTTGGCTTAAATTATTGATGTAGGTTTTCATGATTGCTTTTTATGACCTTGTCGAATTGTCTTATCCACGTGGATGGCCTCAAAAAGCTTCGCTTGTTTTGGGATGACCTTAGATCACTTACGTAAAGATGGTTATGCTTTGTCAGCTCTGCCTAATGGTGCACAAAGGTGCCAAACTAAGATCATCTAGGCTTTCCTTGAATTAGCCGCAGCATGTTCACATCGCACACAGAAGTGGTGTGCATGTGACATTTGATTGCAGTCACTATTTTGCGGGAAATCTTTGGATAAATTAGCCCAAGGTGAACCTGATGACTGTATTATGAATGAAGCTTTCAAGTTGCAGTTTTAATAGAATGACATTGACTCAGCACTCTCCTGCAATCGGACTCACAAAATAATCTTAGATTACAACCCGGATTGCATGCAAACCGTATGATTCGTTGGTCTCTAAATTTGCATGAACTTATAGCTGTTCATAAGCCATTTGTGGGCACCATTTAACACAAATGGCAATATTTAGCGGACATCTTTCTATAAGTTAGCACAAGGTGACTCATGACTATATGAATGCAGCTTTCAAGTTGCAATTTTGTTGTAATGAAATTGATGCAGCTCTGATAATCTTAGATAAGAATATTGATTTGATGCAAATTGTTACATTTATTAGTCTCTAAATTTCCAAAACGTTCTGGCACTTACAATTTCCATGTTTATCAGCAATGGCAGGTTTTACGTCCATAAAGTGGATAATTTTAACTTTTCTTGGCATCTCGCTTCAAAGCTTAGGGCTCTATTTTTTTGTGATGGGCTTCTTTCCAGTGAAGCCAGCACTGAAGGGCAACAGGTACGTGTTTTCTTGCACAAATTTTCAGTCTTATATTTTAAAATTTTGCTGCTTTGATGTCGTGTTAATCTCTTTTCCTCACTCTTTTTGTTACAGTGGCATCGAGAGCTTAAATTTTGACTGCTCTTTGGAACTTGTCGTGGATGCAGGAGGAACAACTCCCTCTTTCTTGGTATTTTTTTTTTCAAATATTTTTGTAGGTTGTGGGTTGTGGGTGGCGTGCTAGGGTACATGTGTATCTAAGCAGTTTGGAAATGCTAGGGTACATGTGTATCTAAGCAGTGCTACGACTGCAATGCTAGGGTACATGTGTATCTAAGCAGTTGAGGCTTACTGCGTTCTGTTGCTTGGCTTGTTAATTTAATGGCTCTAACCTATGATAAAGGTAGGTGTCGTGATTTAGTTCACTTGTTATTTGGGGTAAACCAACTGCCACTCTGTGCTTTGTTATAAATTTCCCGACAGTGTGATCAAACTGGTACTTGTTCAAGCAGTCAATGCTTGTGCAGAAAAGTTGACAAAGCAAGTCTGTTTCACTTTTTTGAGAGGTTGCTGTTGTTCTCTTTGTGTCAGGAAAAGCTTGGGGTGCAGCCACAGTTTGATCGCATTGTTCTGATGGTAACTGTCTCTATCTGAAGGATTCATGGATCAATGCACATCTATGCGATGCGTTTATACATTCACACTTGTTTTCTTGCTAGACCTCTCATCTGTTAAGACTTTTAGACTTGTGGTGGCAGAAACATTCCAATCTTATGAATTGGCCAACGGGGTTCGGGAAGTGTGATGAATCCGTAAATTCATTAATGACTGCAATTGCACGATTCTGTTCTCTTGTTTGATCTCTGCATTTGAATAGCTGGTTAGTGGGACATAACTTCTGAAAATAGTTGGGAAGTGTTGAAAGGTGTATGGTGGAGCCGTTAAACATTGTCAAATTGATGGATTTCATGTCTTCAGAAGTTAGAACCACCATCATGTCCAAACTATATAAAGATCCCGAGCTAGTCTCAGCCCTTCGAGCCTTCCTCAATGGAGAACTGAAGTTTGGGCTACCACAATTTGCATAGATGGATGGAGCTGGGGAGATGCCAATAGAGGAGGAATACATAGATCCACAACCGAACCTAGATGAGAACCTTGTTATAGAAATACCTATTAACAAGTTGGGACAATACTTTGAGGGTGATGAATCTAATGCGACTATACCAATCACTACTAAGGGATTAACTGTGAAGGGAATCCTTGATGGTGGCGCTGGGGTTAGAATTGTGACTAAAAATTGCTGGGAAACTATGGGAAGACCTCACCTTGCGACCACAACCATAGTAGTGAAGATGGCCAATGGGTCTATTGTTAAACCTATTGGGATGCTAGAAGATCTCAAGATCAAGGTCTTTGGACATAAAATAAGGATTACCTTTATTGTTATGGATTTCTCCAAACACACTATGACATCGAAGATGATCTTAGGACGTCCTTTCATGAGGGAAGCAAAAATGGTGCATGACTGGTCTAAAAACCATGTCTACTTGCAGTTCCAAGATTCTGTCATTCGAGTGGATCTTGTGACGGGTCGACCACATCCTCTAGGAAACAGGTTTATAATTGATCATAGATCTGACACCACAGTTCACTCGGCCCCATTGCAGTATTGTTACACGTGTAAAGCGGACATTGATGTTGGGAAAGATTCTCCTTATATGGATGTACTACCTGGGATGACTGAGTCGGACAATGTGGATTGGGTCCACCTAGCAGCAACCATAGACACTTGGGGAAATAGGGGGACGACTTGGGTAACACCTGAGGGGGATGAAATACCACCACTTGTACCCTTAAACATGCTAGAAGCAATGCATATAGCTTCTGATGATCTACAAGATGATAGTTTGACTGGCATTGAAACTAGTAGCGCCTCACAAGACTATAGCCCACACGATTTGGGGTCAGAATCATCAATTGAAATTGACTCTCAGGACGAAAAATCTGAGTTAAATTTTAGTGCAAATGTGGGGACAAATCATTCAGGGCCCACCAGTGGTAACCTAGATGATAATCTATCCAAGGGAGCAGAAGACATAAGTAGTGATTCATCTAGTGAGTCTTCACTAGAAATCGATCGTAATCGAGAATTAAACAAGAAGAGTAAGAGATATAAGAGGCGACGATATCGAGCAAATGTGCGTGCTAGAATAAATGAAAAGAAATCTACCGCAGAATGGCGTAATTATATAGGGGCATGTGATGCTCATCGAAAGTTGGTAGATAACTCGGGTGAATACCTTCAAAGCGTTATGTGGTGTAGTCCACAACCCATTGACATCACACAACTAGAGGCTACAGATAAGCCAAAGTTGAGCCGTATCGTAAGGAGACGACAAAATCGAGAGTTAGCTCAACAACAAAAGGAATCAGAAGTTAAATCACAATCCACAGAACAACATCACCCCACAGACTTACACCCTGCACCTAAACATTTCAAATCCTATACCATAGAGGAACGTAAGGTTGTGTATACAAAGGCTCAAAGAAAACCTATCGATGGAAGCAATGGAGTCTATGATGGTCCAACGATAGTTAAGGAAATAGAGTTAGCAGACCCAGGAGAAGAGTCTAAACCTGTTTTCATTGCCCAAGATCTGACCGAGACTGAGGAGTGTGTACTTAAAGAACTTCTCAAGGATTTCAGGGATATATTTTCCTGGACTTATCATGATATGAAAGGTGTTCCAGCTTCCGTGGTGCAACACACAATCCCTATGAATAGCATGGCTAAACAAGTTCAGCAACGACCCTACCCAATGAATCCTAAATATGCAAAGATCGTTCAAGAAGAGATTGAAAAGCTTGTGGAATGTGGATTCATATACCCTATTGAGCACTCAGAATGGGTGTCTCCAATAGTGATTGTGCCAAAAAAGAATGGGAAACTCAGAGTGTGCGTAGATCTCAAGAAGGTCAATGCCGCCACTAGAAGGGACCATTACTTCTTGCCATATTCGGAACATGTGCTTGAAAGAGTTGCAGGGAAGGAAGCTTATAGCTTTTTAGATGGGTACTTTAGCTACAATCAAATCACAATTGCGCTAGAGGACCAAGCTAAAACAGCCTTTATAACGGAATTTGGAGTGTTTGCATTGCTTGTTATGGCCTTTGGCTTAACCAATGTCCCTGCTACCTTTCAAAAATTAATAAACACTGCTTTTAGAGAATATTTGAGGGAGTTTTGCGAAGCTTTCTTAGATGACCTTTGTGTTTATTCCTCTTGGAAAGAACATCTATCATGCTTACGAAAAGTGTTTGAGAAGTGCAGATTGTATCATATCTCCTTAAATCCTTTCAAATGCCAATTCTGGGTTAAACATGGAGTCATTTTAGGGCATATAGTGTCCAAAAATGGGATTTCCACAGATGAGAGCAAAATTAAAGCCATCGTTGAATTGCCGCCACCTACAAACTATAAGGGAGTTCAAAGATTCATGGGCCATGTTGATTATTATCGACGGTTTATTTTAAACTTTGCCGAGATAGCTCGTCCTTTGTACAGGCTTCTTATTGAGTTTCACTGGACTGCGGAGTGTGACTATGCTTATGAGTCATTGAAAAAGACCTTGACTAACGCTCCTATTCTACGAGTGCCCGATTGGAATGTAATTTTCCATGTGGATATTGATGCATCAAACTTTGCTATTGGGTGTGTTTAAGCTCAACCAGGAGAACATAAATTGGACTACCCTGTCAGCTTTGCAAGTCGTCAATTGAATGATGCCGAGAGAAACTACACCACTATAGAGCGAGAAGGTTTAGGTATGATTTATGCAGTGAAGAAACTTCGCTACTACCTTCTGGCCAACAAGTTTGTTTTCTATGTTGATCATCAAGCCTTGTTGTATCTCGTAAATAAACCTTGTTCCACGGGAAGAATTACACAATAGTTGCTAATTCTCCTTGAGTTTGATTTTACCATTTTGGTGAGACCTGGTAAAAGACATGTCATGGCAGATCATAAGTTGTCTCGCATACCCAATGGTGAAGCCCCTACTGGAGTCGATGATGAATTACCCGATACTTCTCTATTCCTAGTCGAAACCATACCTAAATGGAGTGAGAAGATTGTGAACTTTCTAATTAATGGTTTTCCACCCAAAGAGCTTCGTAAGGACATAGCTCAAAAACTGTTAAAAGAATGTGAACCTTACTCTCTCATTGCAGAAACTCTCTACAGGCTAGGGAAGGACGATATTCTGAGACGTTGTGCCCGTGAGGATGAGTATTTGTACATACTGCAAGAAGCCCACATGGGTATAGCCGGAGGACATTTCTCAGGGGAACTAACAGCTAGAAAGGTGTTGCAATCAGGCTATTGGTGGCCAACCTTATTTAAGGATGCATCACTTTTTGCAAAAGGATGTGATGAATGCCAACGTTACAAGATCACTCAACGAAAGGATATGATGCCCTTACATCCTGTTAAAGTGACTCGACCATTTGAAAAATGGGGTTTGGACTTTGTAGGCCCAATTAGTCCGGCAGCTCGTAGCACTCAATCTCGATATATTATCGTTGCCACTGACTATGTAACAAAGTGGGCGGAAGCCAGGGCGACACGTAAGGCCGATGCAAGGTCAACCGCCAAGTTTCTCTTTGAGAACATCATTACAAGATTTTGTTGTCCCTTTGAGATTGTGAGTGACAATGGTACTCACTTTATAAATGGAGTAATAAAAGAACTCACTACCAACTTTATGATAGCTCACCATAAATCCACACCTTATTATCCACAAGCAAATGGCCAAGCTTAGAGCACCAATAAGACCTTAATCTCTATCTTAACCAAAACGGTGGAAGCTCATCGCACAGATTGGGATTTAAAGCTTACATCATCTCTATGGGCCTATCGTACTGCGTATAAAGTTGCCATTAATTGCACACCATTCAAGATGGTGTATGGCCAAGAAGCGGTTATGCCATGGGAGTTTATCGCTCCTAGTCTTCAAGTAGCTTCTCAAGAAGGTTGGGATGGTAACCCCTTAGTTGAGCGATTATATATCCTTGAGAGGCTAGATGAAGAGAGGCAATTAGCTGTGCAAAATGCACTTGTGGAGAAAGATAGGAGGAAGAAATGGTTTGATTGTCATCTAAAGAACAAAGATATCAATGTTGGTGATAAAGTCCTTATGTATGGAGTGCGTAACGAAAAGAAAAAGTTGAAATATGCAGGAAAAGGACCATATAGAGTATGTGAAATCATCCCACAAGGAACCATTCGTGTGGAGACTCTTGATGGAGTTGAAACCATTGGATTCCTCAATGGGAGAAAATTTAAAAGATACTATGATCATTTAAGCCAAGAGGAGTTGCGTGCCATCCATACAAAAAAGGCAGCCAAGGCACAAATAGAATTGAAGAAGATACAAGCTCAAGCTGAGGCTAAGGAATGACAACAACGTATAAGACAAAAACGAGAGGCTAACCTTGGAGTCACACATGCATTTCACATTGAAATCGACGAGGATTGGTTGGACTCTGACACACCTCTACGATACCCTATTGAGCTAAACAGCACCTATGGAAAAGTGCTATATAACGCCTTATTGGAGACGGGTGCTAAATATAATCTGCTATCATATGGGGTGTGGTGTCAGTTAGGGAAGCCACCTCTATCTGAGAGTATTATCCAAGCAAGGGTATCAACAATAAAAAAACTGCGGTTTTTGGAATCTGGCACACTTCTGTGAGTTATGACAATGGGGTTGTAGCTCAAGACTTTTTGGTCATGCCTGTTGGAACTATGGAGGGTAATATAAACATAGGACGCACGTGGATGATAGCCACCAAATGCACTATTGATTGGGGGACAGGGGGTGTCACAACACAGAAACCAACTCTTAGCCCTGCCACGCAAGCCATAGTCCCTGAGATATTGCCTCTTAAGGAAATAAAACCCAAAACATTGCATGTCCAAGAGGTTGAACCATATGTCCCCATAGCCCAAGTCTCTAGAGCTTCAACTGATGTAACTGAAATAAAACTTGAGACACACAAGACCCATCCCAATATAACAAAGAAAACATACAAGTGGGTCCCTAAAGCTTCTTTAGCAACCATAGCCAATGCTAAAAGACATCAGCCTGGTAATAGACGTCCCATTCGCCCCAAGAAATATAAAGAAATGTTGCGTTGGATTCCTACAAAACTATTGGAAGCCCAAGGCTACTATGAAGGAAATGATCAAATCTGGGTGCCAAAACGTAAATTGTGCTCTTACTTGTCACCGGGCCCATGTGAGCTCAATCCGGTGGCTCCAAAACAAATCGAAGATCGTGGAAAGGAAAAAATCACAGAATGTGACACACCTAGAGCTAGTTTGGGTACCAAAGAAAGAACGAACTGTTCCACCTAGCTCAGGAACAGGGAAAGTAAATAAAGCGTCTTGCTCTTCATGTAGTTCGTATACGAAAATAGAAGCTTCGACACAACCTCCACTTACCATTGTACATATCCATACAAGCAAAAAAGAGTTTGCACCTCCCGTTGTAGGTTCACCACCTACAACAATGCTGCAAATAAAATCATGGGAGAGTACCTTACCACCCTTGCAACTAGATGAAACACATAAGGCGATCGAAAACTATTGGTTAAAGCCTTCACCCATAACAACTTGGAACAATTGGTTTCAAAAGGTGACGACATCATTCCAAAAGGTATGATCTACCCAAGGAAGGGGGGAGTGTTTGCTGACATCCATCATTCACTTGCTTCCCTCTCAACCTTCCTCCCTGACCTCTCAATCTCCAATCCTAAGGAATGTATATATAAAGCCTTATACTAGTTCTAGCAAACAACCAAAAAAAAAAAAAGGTAAAAGAGCAAGAGCGACTAGCAACGAGAGAGCACCCTATCAGATCCTACACATAAGTCTAAATTCACCATGTCACATCAAGCAACACACAAAAACAACTCATGTTTTAAAGACATAACCAAATCTATCTGTATTCTCAGAAATGTCTAGTTCACCAGAGGCATGTGCTTCTATTTTTTATGAAAGGTACCCTTTTTCCTTTTCTCAAGTGTTTCACATCTGCTACCCTGTACTTTCTTGCAAATGGGATTTGGTAGAGAGACTTGCGCGTGAGAGAAATTTTGAGGAGTTAGAATGGCCGATACGTCTATGGATAACTAGTGATCCCTACCCAGTAGCGAATGTTTCTCCGGTGGCACATGCTTATTCTTCTGCACAAGATGAGTATCCACGCATCGCGAGGTTCTTGATTAACACGCTTGCGCAAGAGGATGATGAAGAAGAAATAATAGAGACCGAGGAAGACTATGGCCTCACGGAAAATGATTTCGTTTATCTAGATGATGAGGATAGATGCCTAGCCTTAGGGTGGCCACCCGGTTTATATAATATCCTCTTTCCTTGATTCTAAAAGGGATGACAAATAGGTAGGTTAGGGATCTGGATTGTATTTTGAGTTTGTTTTCTAGGAGCTTTAATTTTTTCACACTGACATGCCTCCTAGAGGTATAGTGCTTGTTTTTTGTATGTGTTAGGTAGGACTTATATGGATTTCCATCCACATGGCTGAGGACATCTGCTTCGATGAAATGAGCAACTCCATACCTCCAGGTGTACTACTTTCCATGATTCATGTTGGTGGATATGTATAATTGCTAATAATGATTTTTCATGGTTTGTTTGAGTGCAATAGTTATGTTTGTTATCTGCCATTATAGATGTATAAATTTGTCTTTACTTAAGTTGATGGAACTAGAGTTTAATCTTATGGATGAGCCTTGAGATAAGGAGACCGTGACTTTAGGTTAACTCATTTACT
The DNA here is from genome assembly GCF_014529385.1 of Adiantum capillus-veneris. Classification (NCBI taxonomy): domain Eukaryota; kingdom Viridiplantae; phylum Streptophyta; class Polypodiopsida; order Polypodiales; family Pteridaceae; genus Adiantum; species Adiantum capillus-veneris. The sequence continues at coordinate 107,109,717 of NC_140951.1, forward strand.
TGACCACTAGGCCTAGCTGATAAAATTATCTGAGTAATTGAGACCTTAGGAATGTTTTAGGCATAGAGAAGCTTCCTCACTTAAACAACAAAAACACTAGTGAGAATCGAAAGGAAATGGAAGCAAAAAACATAAGTGCCACAAATGAAAAATCTAATGCTAGAAGAGAAATCCTGGTTTGATTTGGTACTTCACTCACATGTATTGTCTATGGTACTAGAGCCCTAGAGGTTCCCAGTGTGGGCGCTTTTCTTTGAGAAGCAAAAAGCCCCGGACATACAAAATAAGCACACACGTCAAATGATTGTGAACCAAAGAAAAAAAGAAAAAGAAAAAAAATGAATGACATTTAAAAGACTTCCATCGCGCTTACAGTTAACATTTCAAGCTTTTGTTTGCAGTTGTGAGAGCTAGTTGGCTAATCAAAGCTGAAAAGCACAATTAGGGAATCTTACATTTAGATAATCTTATTAGCTTAGCTAGTACTAGAGTAGTTGTTTTAACCTAATTGATAGACTCACCCATAAGCCCAAAACTCTTAATTAATTAATTTACTCAAAGTGCGATTTATTTGTCCTTAATGGCAGTCTAACATTTCATAAATCTTGCATTTACTCATTTCCACATGTACTTTACACTCCCCTCCTGATTTATGGCCATATAATTCCGCTTGCTGAAACAGTGACTTTGCCCTGCAGATTCAAATCCAGATGCTCTACAACATGGACATAACAAGCTTCAACTCAATAGCTTCCGAGGACGGAATCTACATCAGGAAGGGGGGCATGTTAACCCTCGTGGCTCACGGACACCCTATCACCTACGACGGACGCCTTATTATTTATTTAGTAGAGTCAGGCACCGGACTTGTCGATCCGATAGAAAAAGGGTGGAGTGATCGCCGATGAGAGGCGCACTCTAACTACGACGGATGCCTTGTTATTTATTTAGTAGAGTCAGGCACCGGGCTTATCGATCCAATAGGAAAAGGGTGGAGTGATCGCCGATGAGAGGCGCACTCTAACTGGAACACGCAAGGGTTAGTTGGCTAAGCATGGGCGCCCAAATGTGAATGGGGCGAGCTCATATAAAAGTCGCCTAAACCTAAAATTGAGTCATTCTCTCAGTGTGCAATAGAAGAAGTGCTCTTGCCCTATCTCCATCCCCATCTCCATTGTGTGCTCACAGGTGTGTGTGTGTGTGTGTGTGTGCTTGAGGGAGAGAGGGAGAGAGTGTGTGTGTGTGTGTGATCGAGCATTGCGACGGCACCTGCGGCGGCAAGACGGTTGAGCGCAGTACAGCGGCGGCTCCCTCTTCTTCGCGGTGAGGAATCCTTCACAGTGACAAGTGTAGGGAGGTGAGTGACACACCCCTGCTCTCTGTGAGCTTGCTAGGCCTGCTAGCTGTGTGCTTGCAGCCTTCATGGCTCGCACACGGTGCTCGGCAAGTCCCTAGCTCCGACACGGGCGGCAGACGTGCACAAGTGGCAATGGAGTGCAGGTAACGAGACACAAACACAGACAAAGTGCATGTGTGTGTGTGTGTGTGTGTGTGTGTGTGTGTGTGTGTGTGTGTGTGTGTGTGTGTGTGTGTGTGTGTGCACGCGCGGTAAAGAGAGAAAGAAAGAGATAAGACCTAAACTTTAAAAGTTAAATTAAAAGAACATAAATCTGAATTTCAAATTGAGTTTTTGAGGCGCTCAACTCGTTTCACACGGCGAGACATATCTCATCACCTCCGAAATTGCGATATGATTTCCAAAATTGCAAGACGATTTTGGGGGGGGGGGGGAAATATGGAAATTTTTTAAAATGCTGGCGTGCAAGGTTTGGCCAGTGTCCATATCTCGCTGCAACGAGTTGAATAATACCCATGGTCATTTTTGGTGTCTAAGGACCCAATTTCCCATACTGAAGAATACACTAAAATGTGAGAATTTTTCTCTCAAAAAAAGTGTGCTATGTTTTGGTGTAGTGCTGACTAGGGGACTTGAAAACCCATTTTTGAAAAGCTTTGGGTAAGCCCGAAAAAAAAAAACAATTTTTCTTGAAATTTTTCTTTTTTTTAGTTTTTTCTAAAGATTTAATATGCACGTGGATTTGCACGTGTGGCATAAGCTCTTTTTTGAAAGTGTGAGCATATGTGCAACATACACATATTTTTAAAAATAGTATCTGAACGAGTGGGCATATACTAGAATGGGTTACAAAGGTGCATCTATGCAATGCGGTCACACATTCAATCAAGCGATACGTGCGTACCACCATTTTTTAATGTCCCTTCAAAGATGTAAATATATTAGACGAATGTACATCCAAGGGACTACTTGAGACAAGGGCCCTAGATAGGATCAAAGATTGTGGATGTGCAATGTCATAGTTCATTGGTTTGGAATATCTCGACACTACGAGTGGAATGACATCCATGAAGCAAATTCTGACCTTGGGGCCAAAATTGATAAATTTTGCCTCAAAAAATGTGCGCTATTTTTTTGCCTGATAGCCCTCAAGGGGCTTGAAAATACATTGTGGCAAAGCTTGGATTTTGCTTTAGATTTGAATGTGTGGTATTAAAATACACTCAAGCGTGTCCGTACTCTTGTCTTTTATGTCGCTTGCAACACAATCGCAGCTACATATTCAAGCATGTGACTACTGCGTACCCCCATATGTGTTGGCGGGCTATCGCTTGCACCTTTTTGAAATCATTTTGCGAGTTTTACAAGATTAAATTTGCAATCCAAACGTAAATCACATCTACAACATTATGAGAAAAAATGTGTGCATATTTGCGCATTCAACATGAGCAAATGGACCTAGGTCCATAGGGTTTATCTTTGGGATGCCTGACAAGCAGCATTATGGTGCCCTTCTTGGCCCACCTATCGACCTTGGGTCATGGTTATATGGTGCCCTTTCTTTCACCTACATAGAACACCCTATGGCCCTACATCCATAGGATCTATATATGTTCATCCATGAAACACCTATATATAGCACCCTATGGCCCAAAGGCCATAGGATGTATATATAGTGCACCACAAAACACATATAGATAGTACCCTATTTCTCTTTTGGTTTTTGTATGGGTGGGCTGCCAAACCTCACTTTAGTTATTGCATATATAGTGAGAATCACGTACATAATTTTCAAACCGTGGTATGTAGCTGACACGACTAGTACATGGAGGCTAAAGAGGTTGTCAATCTCTTGGAAACACTCAATCCAACACTCAATTGTATGTCAGAAAACAAAAGCTAATTGTCACATTGACAAGAAATCATGATAGTTTACTAAGCTATCGAGCTCCGAACAATACCAAACTTATAGGACAAGTAGACAGAGCCTAGATAGATGTGCCTAAGGCTTAAAATCCACTTTCTAACCACTTGCAAAAAGAAAAAAGTGTATTATCAATAGGGGAGTTTTGACCTAGTCGGTTTCAATCTAGAATTCACGCAGAAGCTTAGCCTTAATGCCCCAATATCCCTCCTACAGCTAAAATGCAATTTTTGCACTTAAATCTTGAGTTATGAGTAGATTAGAAAGAGGACTGGTTACAAAAATTTCATAGAATTATCACGAGAGACTTGCATTCATGTAGAGCTTCATCCTATGGACACATAGAAGCAAATGACACTTCAACAAACAGACGATTCATGAGGGAGATATGAGTATCAAAAGAGAGAGGGAAAGTATATAGTGCTCAAAGGCATCAATGTACGTTTCATTATCCAAAAACTTAAAAGGTTTGTACAAAATTTGACTTTTAAACCATTAGCCAAGGTTTAGAAATGAGAATTTGTCTCAAACTTGGGGTAGAATGGGATTGGAGATCATATTTTGGAGATAATTACCTACAATCTAAAGGCTCATAGCCCCAACTACCAACTATATATTTTTGTAAGTATAAAAGAAGGTACAAGATTTGGACTCAATGGGGTTTGCATTCAATAATAAAGTGAAATTAAAATCTTTGGGCTCAAAAAATGGTTGCTCTGTTAACTTGGTGCTAACATTTCCCCCTCCTAGTTTGGGTCGTCCGCCGTGACATAGCTATTTGATTGTGCGAGGTAGTGGGTGGGCTTATGAGCTTTGTATTGCTTTTGTAGAGCTTTTAATTTTTCTTAATACTTCATCCTCACATTCTTTTCTCTTTCAATGAGGAACTGGAGATCTATTTTGTTCTTTAGTTCCATTACGCAATGAGCAATAAAACGTGCATGGAGCTTGGCTATCATAGGGCCAAATATTTTTGATCCAAAAGTGAAGAACCCCATATAGAAGGATTTTTCAAAGTTTTGCATGTAGTAGGAGGGTAAAAACATCAACATGGCATTTAAGCCATAAAGGATTCATATGTAGGTTGGACTAGCAGGTTGTAGCAGGGACCTTGATTGCCTTCATAGAAGAATATCCATGGAGCATCTATATGTTCAGCTTGGTGGAAACCCTACAAACATGTTAGAATCATTTTTCAATCTTTATAAACATTATGCAAGCCAAATCAGGGATCGTCTTGAATATCTCAATGGCTTTTGTCAAGAGTCCTTTCTACAATGGGCTTCCCTGATGGTAGAGAGAGTGGGGAGAGAGTTTAGGGTAATTTTTCCATGTAGGGTGGATCTTGAGGACTAATTGGAGGCTACCCCAATTTATGACGTATGGAATTGGTGGACAGAGGGTAAGATCCTTTTTTATTTCTGGTGGGGCTTGTGTGTCGACGATCAAATACCTTAGATGTCTCCCTAGCCACATTTTTCTCCATATTGCATGTAGCTCGGCATCTTCAACTACTTGATCTTGCAATAATCTTTCTTTGACCTTTAAGAATTAGTACTTTATCAAAGGATATGGCATGGATTATTGATGCCAAGTATCAATAGTTTGCTTGGATGTGAGTTGAGCATTTTTTGAGTGCAAGATGCAGTCTTCCCACATCATAGCTTCTTTCTCAATTTCTTGTGTCTCCCATACAATTTTTACCTTTAAAAATTTATCCGCGTCAATTGTGAGACAGTCAAGTGGCTCTATCATGTCCTCTTCATGCTCAATGGGAGCAATCTCTAGGAGGGAGGTGGTCCCCTCTCTTTTTCTGATGTAAAGTAAGAACTACAATGCTTTGTTGTCCTTTGTCAAAGATGTCTTCTTCAATGGTTGTCTGCTTTCCTTTGATCAAATCTTGGGCTTTCTGTAGATCTTTTTGAACCTATGGTATTTGCTTCTTGTAGTCCTCTTCTTAGTGCATGAAGCTCAAGGATAGCTCTCTTCTTTGTATCTGTTCAAGTTTTAGCTCCAAGTCTTTATTTCTCTTTTCTTGAGCTTGATAAACCAGGTCAGACCCTTGGAGTGTGAGGATGGTTGGGCTGGTCCTTAGCTTATCCAAAATCTCGTTTTGGTCTTTAAGCCTTGACTTGGCTTGAACCATTGGGCATGAGTACTTGTGTCCAACACAAAAGTGTTTAGCTCTTTGGTCTTCTTTTCTTGTTCTTCATTGCAATGGAAAGTTGTTCCATGATCATTGACATATTCGTCATTTCCTCTAGCTGTGTGTATTTTGCCTCTTGCAAGCTATTTATGAGCAAATAGTCAAATAGTGGTGTATACTCTCAATTCATGAATTTATCATTGACGACAGTACACTTTATTCTTCATTTTCTCTATGATGTGATGAGCAAAGTTTGTGTCATTTTCTATATCCTCCATGGAAGCTATATATGAGGTACTGGCCTCCCCTTTTCTGGTCTCATCTTCCTCCTTTCGCCCATCTTGCTAATCTCTAGTATCTTCAGGAGTTTTGTCTTCTAATTTGTCCTCTTTACCTTGAGATTCTTTGGAATGTGTCTTCTTGAATCTCCTTATTTGTAGGTACTTTCTCCAGAGATGTTTCTTCAAGATGACCTCTCTCTTGAGGATCTTCGAGTATAGGTGTCAATGCTTTAGGTTGGGTTGCATAATCCTATGTAGCAAGGGATTTAGCTGTCTCGTTCTCTTCCTCTTCTTCCTCCTCATTCTTGACATAAGCTATAAGCCATGCATTTTGATCAGGTGTTGGCAGTAGATTCTCTTCGATGCCTACAACATGGTATGCAATCCTCGTTAAAACTTCTAGGGCTCCAAGGTAGGAGACTCCATTACTTTTCTTTGTGCTCTTTAGGGTGTTGTACACATATGAAGTGTGATCAATTTGCATTGGCTATTTAGTCTTTAGTGCAGTTGTAAAAGTTGATGCCATGTCGTGGTTAGGGGTGGTGTACCTTGGTGGCCATTTTGCTGCAAAGTGAAAATGCTGATGGTAGAGTTGTGTGGGATCTTCACCATGCTTGTGGATCATAGGGGGATCATATTTGCAAAGGTGGCAATTGCAGTGTTTTTGGTGAACATACATGTTCTTATCTTTTCTTTAAATCTCATTAAGACGCCTTCCATTGGTAACTTTAGAGCTTCTGCAACTATTTCTTTTGTGATATTTACTTTTGTGGCTTTCCCTATAGAGTTTGTGATCTTGGCCATGCCATTTTCCAAGATTATGCTCATAAGCTCATAAGATCTTTGCAGATTCACTCCGCATGGCTCCATCTTGTAGAATGAGAGTAATCCCAACCTGCAGTTAGCTTCCCTGATCTTTGGTGCCTTGGTCACATCATATATCTCTTTGGACAAAATATGTGATTCCACGGCTTGGTTTTCAACGCTTGTGAAGCTGCCCTGGAAGATGGCCACATGGTGCTCTTTTAGTTGTGCTTCCCTCGCATAGGTCTTTTTTGCCACTCTGATAGATTTCTTCTCCAATTGGTAGGGTGGAAGTTCGTGTAGTTTTTGCTTCATTGCTCTTTTGCTTCATTGCAACCCCGGGGGATTCACCATGAAAAACTTATTGCACCACATGAGTGCAGGGGAGGGGGGCTTTTTACAAGTTACATAAGCATATAAGTTAGGGGAAAGCCCCCAATAATTTATCTCCCAAGCTTAAAAATAAGGGAGGGGGGTATCATATTTATTGGGGGGGGGGGGGGGGGGGGGGGGCTAACCCAGATCAATCACTTATAACGATTGGTTATCGATGTGCACTAGAACTTGGATGAATTTTGGGGACGTTTTTTATTAGATCACACATCAAATTTTGCATCAAACCAGTTGTAGATAAGGGCTTATTTGGAGTAGGTCAAGGGTTGATTTACACCAAGTTTGGATGGGTCAGAATTGGACGAGTAGCAAGAGTACAAGCTGATCGGACACATAGTTTGAAAGTCAAACTAAGACACATTGAGGGTACATCTAGTTATTAATAAAGTGGTTCCTTAGTACATTGCCGAGCTGATTTGGAGCAGGTCAAGGGTTGATTTACACCAGCTTTGGATGGGTCAAAATTGGATTTTGGGAAAATTTGGATGAACCAATACAAGGTTGGGGTCATTTTTTGAATAGAAGGCTTCTAAAAATGATTAACTGTGGAAGGGAATTCCTTGGTAGTCCATATTATTTCAAACTTGGTGTGTGGGCTTGTGATGACATGCTAAAGCTGTAGGTGACAAGAAATTGTGAAAATGGGTCCATTCTGGCATAGAGGATAATAAGCGTGGCTTTACACCATGCTGGATCATGATGTAATGAAGCCTTGAATGTGGTTTTGGTAACATTTGGAAATTCCAACTGCCCACTTAGATCAAATTCCAAGTGCTTCCTAAGGCCAAATTTTGGAATTTTGAAGCCTTGGTGTGTTTCTTGATAAAGAGACAAAGTGAAAATGGACTTTTGTACCTTTTCTTAGCATGTGGGGCCTATTCAACATATATAAGCAAGGTATGGTAGGGTTTTGGCAAAATGAACATATTTTGGGTAAATAAATAATAATCGTGATGATTATTTAAGCTTGAAAACATTTACAAAAATTGACTTTTCAAGTTACAAACATGGTCACTAGGTATAGTACATAAACTTTAGCCCTGTTGAACTTGGTTTTGATGACTTGAGGTGGATCCCTCTGTTTTGCTTTCTCATCTTGGCGATTTTTCCCTGACTCTTGATGGTGCTAACTTACCTCACTTCGGAGTGCATGGGCTTGTCCCATAGGCTGTATGGACTTTGTCATCGATTTGTGGTCATAGGTCAAAAATGACACTTTGCACACTTCCTAATCATTTTCTAATGCCATAGGTATTCACTTGATGTTTCCACATGCTCTCAACAAAATACATACTCTAAGTCAAAACTCAATTTTGACACTTTGCAAAAATTGAGATTATTATCTATAGACCGCCCTTAACTTGGTGAAATGGTCATATGCGCTTATGGGAGTGCTCTATAGGTCTATTCTATGGTCCCCTTTAGGTTTGGTTCACTTTGGTGCCCGCACCGATTGCTATGGTCAATATTGCATCCTTCTACCCCGCAAAGAAACCATGTTGACCTAGGGTTTTTCTAGATCATCCATTTGATGAACCCAAGATCAAACAAGCTCATTAGTCGCTTAGGAACTCACGCAGGGATCCTCTACCCGCTAAGAAACATCAACTAATGACTAAGTCTTTATCTCTTTTACCTCATAGGCAAGGACGACTATGATTTCAAGAAAGAGGTAATGTCATAAAATCTAATATCTAACCAACCCAAATGATTTTGTCATATTAAACTGGTCATTTAATGTGGGAGAATGTTGATTGTTGGGTCAATAGCACGACATGACTCAAGAAAGCCTTATTTTTTGAGAGTTATGGAAAGGTGCAGATTATGGTTAGAAACATCAGTTGTAATAAGTAGGTAGTCTAGTTGTAGAAGCCGCGGTGCAATGGCACTTCTAGATTGTAAATACCAAGCCATTTGACCCCTCAAACTCTATTTATGGTTACCCTAAGGTAGCCTTACTATATAAAGTACCTAGGTCATTTTGTAAAGACACTTCATCATAATCAAAAGTTTAGTGTTGTCGTCTATTGTGTGTGAGAGAGGAAGAGAGAGAGAGTGAGCTTCATCCTGGCACTACTCCCCACTCGTTCAAGACATTGTAGATCCGACTGCACCATTGCACTAGCCTCGGCAAGAGCTACACGACAACGCCAAGCATTCCTTGCGGAACGGAGCTAACGCGCTCGCACATCTACGGGCTATTTGCAGTTGTAAGTATATCAAAAGATGTCTATTTTCTGCATGCAAGTAGTCATTAGAATCGTGTGGCGACATAAGCTACGCATAGGTACTTATAGATTTCAATTTGGGGCACTTTTGAAATCCAGCTTTTCTTTATACACAATTTTTGCACATGGGTTTAGAGCTAGGATTTTGAGTGTAGAGGCTTTGGGACATGTGTATCCTAGTGAGGGAATAGTGTTCCATAAGTTTCATATGATTCTGGTATGATTTAGTGAATTTCCTTCCGTTTGTGAGTATGTGGCTTAGTTGGTGTAGTTGAGAGTAGTGAGATTCTAGATTGTGGTTTAGTTGGCCTTCCAGAGTGTTGTATGTGTAGGATGGTCTCAGCCTGACAAGCTAAAGAGATTTCCTCTGTGTGCCTATCATGTCATCTGTGTCCTTGATTGACATTATGTTTATCTAGGTTGTGTTGCATGCACTTTATGGGTGGTGTGATTCACTCCCGCAACATTGGCCCCGCTATCGAGGATACAAGGACTTAAGTAGGTATTCCTACTAACACTCGTGTGATGGTTGCTTGCTTTAGTTTCAGCTAAAGAAAGCATTTTTCTTAAGTGGATCCGGAAGAGGGTATTCCGAGATCAAGTGGATAGCCAGGAAGCGTGTGTCTTGCCGAGGGTCTCCGACTAGATAGATTTAGTTAGGATTTGTAGATTAGAGTAGTTGTTGGTGGTCAAGTGATATGTGAGGTGATAAAGGTGTTTCCTAGTCCCCGTGTGGCATTGAAGCATTTTTCTACTCATAGATGCAAAACCCCATACGATTTGTAGGAGTAGCTTTAGGTAAGTGATCGGATTCTGATCTAGAGCTATTCATCAATGATTTATTTGCTAAAGTGCTTGTTTGCATTTACAATCTCTAAAAAGTCTGCTTATGAAGAAAAAAATACAATAAACAACTTTCTGTTGATGTTTTTTTCATGACTAATTAGTGTTGTGCATATAAGAGGGCATGTGCAAGGGTTGTGTGTACAAAAAATGAAATTTTGTAAACTTGGACATTATACGCGTATGATGTCTCAAGGGGCATCTAAAGACCAAATTTGAAAAATCTGATTGCATCGATGTGTTCAGAAGGGGGGTTCTACTCTAAGTATACATTGAAACTAGAGTTTTGACCAACTCTTGGCACCCAAAAGACAAAAGACGGAGTGTCTGAAATGGAAAATAGAAAAACTTGTGATTCTGAGCACATTTTTGCATGAAATTTGGTAGAAGTGATTGAAAGCCAATGCTAGAGACTTGGGGATGCCTATGAATGAATTCTGTCCAAAAATTCATCAGCAGACATCATACATGTATGATGTCTGAGGGGTGATTTTGGTAGCAATTTTGAACTTTTGACATTATACCCATCTTCTGCATGTTGTGTTGAGCACATACACCAAATTCATATTGTTTGGACATATATATTGAGGGATTTTTCTCTTTTAGGGGATTTCCTTGTCAAAAAATGGTGATTTTGTCTAATATTGACATCTAAAATTTGTTGTAATCACATATTCTTGTTGTATACACCAAGGGGAACCTTGGATAGAAACAGAAATGAACTCTGAGTCAAAAGACATCATACATGTAGAATGTCTTAGAGGCCATATCTGAGGTCAAAAGTTACAACTAAGTGTACCATTGTGATCTACAGCATTTAGGAAGCATATAGGCCAAATTTTATCCAATTTGAAGCAATTTTGGGCTTGCAAAGACCACAAGACGCACCTAGGCAAGTAAAGACTGGTATTGGCCATAACTTGCACAGAAAGTGTCAAAATTAAATTCGTACATCAATCAGACATTGTTATTGCTTTCTTGAATGGTGATATATTTGAGGAAGTTTATGTAATGCAGCCTCACAGTTTTGTCAAAAAAGGACAATAAGATTAAGTGTCCAAATGTAAGAAAGCTTGTATGGGTTGAAGTAGTACCCTCGTGCTTGTTATGAGAAAGCTGAAACTCGTTTGGTTGAACGAGGCTTCTATAACAGTCCAAGAGAAAGCACTTTGTATGTAAAGCATGAGGGTTGATGTATTTCTCATCGTTGTTCAAAATGTAGATGATTTGCTGATTATTGGTCTGAATGAGACACAATTACCAAATTTAAGGCTGATTTGAGTGCTACTTTCAAGATGAAAGACTTAGGACCGTTGCATTATTATTTGAGCATACAATTTAAGCAGTGTGATGGTGGTATTGCCTGGTGTCAAACAAGCTACATAGAGACACTACTATGTAGGTTTGGACTTAAGGACTACAAACCTATTACTACTCACATGGAAACAGGTTTGAAATCGAGTCTTCATGATGTTGGTGATCTTGCCGATGTCATTCTTTATCACACTGTTGTTGGATGTCTTATTTATGTATGCAATGCGAGGTGCTCGATATTCAGTTTGCAATCTCACAGGTCAGCAGATTTATGCATAGCCCAAGGTCTAAGAATTGGTAGGCTGATGATTTTTTGCTACTTGAGTGACACTTTACATCTTGGCTTGTTTTATCAGAAGGGATCATTGCTGCCACATTTACATGCTTTTTGAGGCTCAGATTGGGTTGGTTGTTATGACACGCCAGTGTCCACAAGTTGTTTTTGTTTCATGCTCGATAGTTCATGCATATCATGGCTGAGCAAGAAGCAACCTACTGTGGGGTCACTTCCAGTTATGAGGCTGAGTACAGGGTAATCTTCACAGTTATGATTGAGTGTGTATGGCTCAAACGCGTTATGGCTGATTTGGGTGTTGGATAGGACACTGCCAACATCATCTACACTAATAATGAAAGCGCATTGGCAGTTGCAAGGAACCCAGTTTTTCATGCTCACACAAAGCACATTGAGGTGCATTATCACTATGCCAGAGACTCTCAGCGAGAGAGATCAGCTTGGCATATATGCCGACACAGGACAACCTCGCAGATATGTTCACAAAGGCATTACCTTGTGAGAAGTTCAAAGCTCTCCACAAAGCTTTGGGCTTGCTTCCCTTTGTGAATTGATCACACTCAGAGCATGGCACTTTCCTATACAGTATGTGCCATCTCTTGTTCACCACATCACTCCCAAGGAGATTTGTTACCATATACATGTGGTAGTGATGTGTGTGAACACACTTAGGACCACCGAGGCATTTTTCCCTCAATAGGAGTTTTCTTCCCCCATGCATTGTATATACATCCATCACTTTAGGGCTAACTTATCTTTCCATTTGCACAAGCAATATACTCTTTGCTGTGTGCCTTGAACTTCTTCATCTTCTCCAAGCTATGTGTGTTTCCTTGCAACCCCTTTTCCAAATTGTCATCTATAGGATTCAAATTGTGAAGCTAGGTTGTGCACAAGAGTGGTGGTAGGGATCCTATTGTCTTAAACGCACTCACCAAAAGCTTAAAATTAATACTAATCAACAGCTTTTTTATGAAATCAAATGCTTTTTGTTACATTCACACTTGGCGATAGCTCTTGATTTCAAGAGTTAGTTCAATGCCATTTGGTTGCAGCTAAATTCCATTACATGCACCAATGTATAGATTAAGCACTCTTTGAAGAGACAAAAAAGTACAATTAATGTCCCAAGTCATGGCTATGTTTGTGAGTTCCATTTGCTCTTAACTCATTTTCCCAAAAGTGAGGAAACACTATTGTAAAGTAGTGCCTTCAAAACTTTGGAACCATTAGTAAAGTCAAATGACAATTTTTAAACAAGAATCCATGTGATAATCAAGCAAGAAGCAAGAATCTATGTGAGGCCAATGCCCATAATGTTTCGCATCTTTTATTGCGAATAGTAATTATGTCGGTCTATATGCACACAGAGTTCTAAATGACAAATCACACCAATTTGTCTCAATATTATTAAGCAACAAACATAATACAACAACCCAACGATGGGGTTCAACTTTTGACCTTCCATGGGCAAGGCCTTACATTTTGAATGCAAATTGATTTAAATATTGCTTGATAGCCACCCATTTTCATGGCTATTGTTGATATTTCTACTTCCTTTTGCGGTTTTGTCCTTGCTGCCATAATTCCTCATGCAAAATTTGTAATGGATGACCTTTAAGAATCTCTTCACTAAAAATTTTCCCACTTCACACCACTTTTTTAACAATTCAACACCACAATCGTTAAGGCCACCACCATGAGCATCAACTCCTCCAATCCTATGGTTCCCACCACCATGAGATAGGTTTGTAGGTCAATGAATGAAATGTTTCCTTGAAAGCCATATGGAATACTATCGAGGAAATGACAAATAATGGTAAGAATTTGCATGTAAAAGACATCTACATAATAGAGTGGCATCTAGGTGGAGATTTGAAGACTCTAAAGTGTAAGTACAACATCTTTATAGGTGCAACAAGCAAAACCCCTTGCTAGTTTTGTGTGGGAATCACCCATGCATTTGATAGGAGAAAATATGGATACTGACAACAATTGTCACAGCTATGAGCTCAATGTTGCTACTTTCAAAATTCACTCTCAAGGTTTTCCAACTTGTAAGTCTTGCTTATGGTGGTTGATTTTCATACATATACCTTCTTTTTTAGGATAACAAGGAGGTAGTAGTGGAAATTGAAGATCTAAAGACCAAGATTGACGAAGTTGCAAAAGAGTAGCTCAAATAGAGGATTAAGTAAACATAGCTTACAACGCATGCAATGAGAAGAGGGGCTCATACTTGATAGGATGTTTCACCTTCTTCAACTTTCACCTTGAATTTCAAGTCTTAGTCCAAAAATATTGAACTCAATGAAAGCTTTGAAACTATTGCATAGGTTCATTTAGCTATGCTCCAAAAATATCTACATGTGTACCCATTGCTTTAAGATGTCCATGAGAAGAACTCTTTTCAACATCATAAGACCTTTGGCTATTGGGGAGAAACTCAAGGGAACTCACCATGTGCTTGTGGTTACCAAAACAACACTTGCCTTAAGCAGTTGTGAGCTCCATTCCACATCTTTTATCATCATATTTTTTTAGTTTAACTAAGAATGTCATTGTCCCAACATGCTCTATTCTACCCCAGTTCATTGCAAGACACTCCTTCAACCTTGTCAAAGCTCTATTATCAAGCTATTTTTCATCCTTGGTTTTCAATCATAGAGAAGGAGCCATTTCAAACAACTTGAAGATTCCATCAATCTGAAGATCAACAAAGGTATGATGGCATAAGACAAGAAAAATTAGTTGATGTTGCTTTATTAAGCTCCAAGGAGTGTCGGCACTATGGGAAGACAGATCGTTTCTAAAGGATTGCTATCTTCTGAATATGCCTTTCCAAGTTGCTACCATGAAAATACGTCAAAAGATCAAGGGCCCAACCAGAACTCCCATGATAAAGGCAAGTCCAAAGTTAACATGGTAGAATATATGATATGCATATGGTGACAATCTCCACTAAATCATTCTTTTGCACTAGGTGCCTATACCTTTTCTTGACCTGTACTTGAGAGTATCTATTGGAGCCTAATTTTTTATAGATTTTTGTATTCATATTCCTATGTGCCTCACTCAGGAAGAAAGCTTATTTGTAGAGTGTCTCTCTCCAATATTCCATCTCCTAATGGGAGGTCTTTGTATAACCTACTATTTATAAATTTCATCTTCTTATTCTATCATGAGTTTATTATCATAAAGATGATCAAGGGGAAGGTTGTTGGGTTGATCCCCCTTATTCCATCCTGGGAACCCTCTCAAAGGCATCTATTACCTGAATTGGGTAGTCTTGTAAAGAGTGAGAGAGAAGCTTGTGCAATGAAAAACATATGAATATATATAATAGCAATTCTTGTCTACAAAAACCCTACTGGGAACTTCAAAACCCCGTTGTCCTTTGTCACAGTAAGGAATATGTGATAGACTACTATGAAGAGAGAGAAGCAACTACCTTGTAGAGCAAGAAGAGAGTGCTCTACAAATTCTAACATACCTAGATAAAGAAGGAGAGCCTTACATAATAGGAAGATGCCCTTTCTCTATAGCACAAAAAAATCCTCACTTTATAGTAGTAATTTGAAGAGAACTTCTTCTCATGCTCTCTTGATGAAAAATCATTGATCATGCAAGTCGGTACTATCTCTTTTTGGTAGTCCTACTTTAGTTTGCTCCTTTCTCTAGTTTTTCTCATAACGAGCATGCACCTCTCCTTAAAAAGAGTTGTATATTCATGTGTGTATGAGGGTCCATACATTTTGATCCTTATCCCCCACTTTGATATTCGTGTGCAAGGTCTTTTCCTAGGTTGTTTTGATCCCATGAGATTAAATTGAATCCCTCTATTGTTTAGTAGATTGTAAATGTTTCAAAATCCTTTTAGCAACCTTGCCGCGTCTTCTTAGGTAGTAACAGGATGGGAAGTCCTGCTCTTCTCGTCTACACTCAAATAATCAGGTATTGCTTCTTGCACCATATTTGGCAAGCAAGAAACCGCCGCGTGTTTGAGGGGGATCTAGCTATGGCAAGCTTTTGTGAAATCATGCAAGAGAGCATATTGATGATCCACATGATCGGATGCAAACAAGCCTCAGAGGACTGGTCTAGAACAATACAGAACATCTTGTAATAAGTAAAGCTGAGGAGTAGGAGTGGTTTCTCTACCAAGCATATAACTTGTACTCCTTTGACCCTCAAGGCTCGGTCTGAGCTCGAGGATTGGTGTATATTTCTGTTCTTAATACTATCCACTCACAATTGTGAGTTTTGAAAAAAAAAAATCCTTTTAGCAACCTTGCTAGCATCCAAAATTCTCATTCCCACATCACCTCTATCTCAAGGGTCTTGTGAATGTTTCAAGGCCCTTGAGAGATTTGTGGCTTTGGCCTTGCCATTCCCGTTGCTTTCATGGTCCATTTTAGAACGTACCATTTTCTCTATATGCTAGAGGCAGAATAATTCTCGTTTGACTTTTATTTTAATCATAGAGAAATGTATATAAATTATTAAAATATAAATTTGTCTCTTTACAAAGAGATTTACACTTTCAAAGACGTATGTGTTGAGGATAAATTATTAATTTTGAGCTCATGTTTCTTTATGTGTAGCCCACATGACTTTTGTCCTCATGCACAAGAATCTACATTATTATTAGGGAGAATTACCAAAATACCCCTAAAAGTCGAGGAAACTCCCAAAATACCCCTCTAGTTTAAAAATTTCCCAAAATACCCTCTTACTTTGTTTACCTGGGTTGCTTCCATTTTCACATAGCCAAAATTTTGTAATACTAAAAATACATCTAAACTTGCTTTAAAAGAATCATAACCAGCGGACCAAGATATATGGCATCTGTATGTCAAATTCATGATTAATTTCTTTTTTTTTTGTCAAAAAGACCCTTAAAAATCCTCATTCTAACATGCCAAATCACTAGAGCACAATTTTTTTTCATCAAAATTGACAGAGGTTTTTCAAAACTTTGAGGGGTATTTTGGCAAAATTTAAGGGATATATTAGGATTTTTAGTAAAATTCAAGGGCATATTGGGAAGATCTGTCCAAATTTGAGGAGCATTTTGGAATTTTTTTAAATTACAAGGGTATTTTGGGAATTTCCATATATCTGAGGCATATTTTGGTAAATTTCACTTATTTATTATTGTTATTCTAGTCATGTGTGTGCGCTTTACTCTCCTTCTTAGCTTTTACGATAAGTGGTATGTTTATGTGTGGTGTAGCTATATACAATCACTCTAAGCACAAGGGGATGGCTGCCAGGCTCTATTCATTTCAATAATGGTGGTGTCTCAACTCTATTCTTCAAAGGGAATGTGGTGCCCCACTATTGGAGTATAATGGGAAGGAGGGTAGCCCTAAGGATCCCTTTCAAGAAAATATTAGGAAAATTGGAAAAATCCTAAATTTTGGGACTAACATTTTACTAGGAACTTGAGACATATGTGCATGTTTGCTTTTTGGAATAGACTTGTTAACACATGACGTCATTCTTACAAACTTTAGTATTTTTAGTCATGGGTCGAGCTTGTCTATCCCGTATGTGCATAATCATGGATTAGGTAATCGTCGATGAGAGGTGCACCACATAATTTAGTAGATAAGGATTTAATGTTTTGATCGCTTGTCCGTATGTGAAGGGAATGACCCACATAAAAGCCATTATAACCTAGTTCTTGGGTAATTACCAAAGGTACTAATGCAAAGTGCTCTTGCTCTCCTTATTTCTCCCCTTATCTTCTTGATGTCTAGGCGTGTGAGTGTGTGTGGACATGAGAAAGAGAGTGTGTGTGTGCAATCAAGAATCGGTGATGATATGGCAATGGTGAGGCAGTTGAGCAATAGAGGCGAGCCCCTTCTTCCTTGTAGCACAAGATTCCCTCTTCAACTGTGACACAAAGAGGTGAGTGACACACCATCCACACTTGTTGAGCTTGTATGTGCAGCAAGATTGTGTGCTTACATCCTTTGTGGCTCGCACATGGCGCATGGCAAGGCCCCCTCATTTGACATTTTTGGCACAATTGTTGTGGACATGATGTGTGCCAAGCTCTAGGTGCAAGCAGTGCTGCTGTGTTTTGAGGTTCTCTGCATTTTTGTAGGAAAGGCTGGAAAGGGTGTGTGTGTGTTATTTTTGAGGTTCATTGTCCATTGTTGTTGTGTATTAAACATCGTAGGAGTAGAAGAAGATAAGGTTCGATTTTTTGTGTTTATTTCGCGTTCACTGCACAAGATAGGTAAGAGAAGATAGGGAGTGAAAGTTTTTTTTTTTTTTTTTTGTTCTCAATTGAAAGGCATTTACCAAGATAAGATTCAGAGTTTTTGCAATTTTTTGAAAAAAGTATAAATAGGTGTTTTTTAAAAAAACCACATGAGAGAGGGGACACGAATCCTCTTAAAGAATTGAATTTTAAAAAAAATCCAACTAGTCCCACGTGAGTGGAAAAAAGAAAGGACCAACGGCTCCGGCCTGGGTCTTTGATATATATATATATATATATATATATATATATATATATATAGAGAGAGAGAGAGAGAGAGAGAGAGAGAGAGAGAGAGAGAGAGGGATTATCGTCCTCCATAGCCTCCTCCTTGGTAAGAGCAATAGTGAGAGCCACACTATATATATATCCTAGTCCTCCCAAGGGTGAAGAGGGCATGTGGGATAGAGGAATGGCCTTTCCCTCCAATAGCCTTCCTTAAAGTTGCACTTTTATCCACACGCCTAGGTAAAAACTACTTATTTTGGGGCCACGGGCACCTCGGTTCATAAAACGATGTATTGTAAACTGCGTCAAGATTTCCTAATGAGTTTGATTTATGGCATGCCCTATTTCGCATTTCAAGCTTTAAAGAAGAAAGGAAAAACAAGATATCATCAAACAAACCCAAGAAATACAAAACACACAAAATAGAAGGCAAACGTCTAGTGTTTGCCAATGTTTGTAGGGATTCAAAGTCATAAGTATTTATGCTCTAGATGGGTGCTAGATCTTGAGAAAATAGAGAGAGTTTTGTTTACACATGCACAAACTATCCGTCTCATTTGGTTCTGGACCTTCTGTCGAGACCCAAGATAGCATAATTCAAGACCCACGCCTAGCGCGAGCCTAGTGGCTAGCAACGTGATGGAGAAATACCCTACACCAAACCCTAATAATTCAAATAAAGCATTCCTATTTTGGCCCCATGGCTAAGAGCTAGTGTGTTTAGTCGCTTAAAAGAAATGTTTAGTAGAGCTACTTGTTTGGAGCATGTGGATAGTGAAGTAAATGAAGGGGGCGGGGAAGTAGATTCACCTTTCACATCTCACATAGACCCCACACTCCCTAAGAGTGTCCATGTGGATACCCTACCCATTGCATTCACTAAAGGCCCTACCAAGCTACCACCCTTTGAAGTTCTATTACCCCAATGGTAGATGTCTTGCAAAAGTTCAAGAAGTTGAATTTTATATGCAAGCAGCTAGAGAGAAGGTTATCAAAAGCTTATGCATGGTAGAACAACACCAAGCAATGAAGGCAAAGGCTTGGAAACATCCGTACCAATCAAGCAATCGAGTTCTCTCAAATTAGTAGTCACTAAGGGTCAAACCATAGGGAGCCACAATGTATCCACTTCAAGAGAAACCTCCAACACACCAATCCTAGATGGGGTACTTCTCAATGAAAATTGAAATTATGACCTACAAACTGAAACTTTGATCAATTTGTACACAGACTACACATATCATGTGGACCAGCTAGATAATTTATTACCCACATATAGTGCCACTAGTCTAGAGGAGCATCAACCGATGGTTTGTAATATCCTCCATAGGATTGTCCAATTGGAGAGGCAAAACAAAGGGATTAACATGCCTTCGACGGGTCTTATAAGATTCTTGGATACGGACAAGCCCCAACAACCAACCCTATCATGAAGGGAGACTCCTTTAGTGAGTCACATGGATCCTTCGTATGTTGTTTTGCCTGGAGTCTCAATGTAGTTTGAGCCCTTGAGTAGTAACTTTAGTTTCCTAGACCTTCCTCGATTTTCTCTTGGAGTCAATCCTACTCTGATGAGCATGACAAAAAGTGTACCCTTGACCTCAATTGTTCGTAATGCACTGCTACCTAGTAGCATATTGCCTACAATAGTACCTACAAGTGTGCATCAATCATATGTACTTGTTGCCACTCGTGCTTATGTAGCTCTTACACCCCCAATGTTTCCACTGGCTTATGCTCCATGATGACATTATCCAAGCTCTTATTCAAGTGGAGCCATGTCAGTTAACAATAACATGTCATATCCCGCATTTGCTATACCTAGGGCCACACTTGTGAACTTTGAACCGATGTGCGACACAAGACCAGTACTAAGTATGGGGCCCAAGGATCGTGTGTATGCCAAGTCCAATGCCAATCCTTGATCTAATGTGGAGAATATGCGAATCATACTTGAGAGAGAGTCTAGAAGTAAGGCAGTTTAAGTGACCAAGTTCACGTAGAAATTTAGTAGTGAACGGAGATGCTAGAAAGCATATTGAGGCATTTGAACACGTATGTGATTCCCTAGAAGAGCACAATGATCTACATAAGTGTAAGGCTTCAAGCTTGACCATGAGTGAAAAGGCTAGATATTGGTATAGGATCTTAAGGGTTAAAGAGCGCATGCATTACCCTACTCTTAGGAGATTGTTCTTGAAAGAGTACATACAAGAGGTTGTGCTTTGGGGCATAGCATCTCAACTCCAAAAAGCCAACCGGGAGGAAGGCGAGTCAATGAGAGATTTTATTCCTTGTTTACAAAATCTAAATGCTTGTTGTACTCCAAATGAGCATTTCAACAATAAGTGGTTGCTCAATAGATTCATTAGAGGTTTGCAACATGAGGATATTTATAACGGCCCAGCCATTAGAGGTATCACTACTTGGGAATCAATCACCACCAATGTGATCCAATTAGAAGACAATTTAATGATGGCCCAGCCATTAGAGGTATCACTACTTGGGAAGAAGTCACCACCAATGCAATCCAATTAGAAGACAATTTAATGATTGCAAGAGAAAGGGTGTCTTTTGAACTGAAGTCTACTAGTTCACAAGCATCTGAGCATGAGGTAATGACAATATATCCTATCGTTAAAGAGCAAAAGATATTTGAGATGACCGGCAGATCTCACCAAGGCTATTCAAGAAAGCCTTAGAGATAATTGTACTCCACAAAACAATCATATATGTATCCAAGAAGAGAGAAACAACAGTGCTCAATTTTCTTGTGTCCACATAGCACTAGTGAATGCCCTACCTTTAGGTAAAGTTTAACAGGAATTGCAATGCATGTGGTAGATATGGTCATCAAGATAATGATTTCCTAGTGCTTAAACGCATAATGTCAACTAGACCATCCTTAGCCTGGATAGACTTACCTCAAGTTCTTGCATTAATGCCTTCCCCACCTATTGAAAAACCATGGTAGCACATAGTCCCTAGAACCCAAAATGTTTTCCAAACCACACCATTACCACCTCCTATGCAAGGATTACAACTTCCACATCTGAGAGTTACCCCTATAAACCAAGTGGGTTGTGAGGCATCTAGTGCTTATTTGGAATGTGAGAGGATGACATAGTCTCTGGTATTACCTATGGAGTAATACGCTTGAGAGGTGTCCCCATTACTACATGTAGGACCATTAAGGACAGGTCAAGCATGTATATCAAGTGACTGCTCTTGTATAAAGAGCCCAAAATATCAACATCAATACCAACAGATTGCCTCTTCAATGCTACAAATATGGTGGACCACATTGTGTAGCTGAGTGTCCTATCAGAATGCAAAGGATAGCTACACCAACGCAACTAAGTCAAGGGATCACATCTACGATGCCAATAATTATGCGTAATCACTAAGGCATAGATCATTTGATTGCCCAATGTCCCAATAACCCACATGCACCAAAGATCACACCCTTGAGCTTAATTGAGATTACTAATGAGACACCACAAACTACACCTATTGTACCAGCAAATGTACTCACATGGTTGACGCTCCAAAATCAAAATTATATCCTCAAAGAGAGAGATGCTACATCAATTGCCCAAGCAAGGAGAAGTGAATATGAAGGAAGATATCACTAAAAGATGCAAATTCAAATCGTAGTTCAAAGACTAACATAGGGACCGATAATGGGCCCGTGTATAATATGAACGACCCTGAAGATGGTTCACATTCAATCGAGACCATGGAAACTAAGACAACCACCATGAGGGGAAAATCCAATGGGGTTCACCAGGAGAGGAAGTCAAGCAAGGACACCATTAGGGGATAGAAGCAAAAATGTTGCATGAATGGTCTACAAACAACGTCACTTTTACAGTTCCAAAGACTCTAACATTCGAGTTGATCTTGTAAATGATTGAGCACATTATTTAGGGAACAGATTTATTATTGACAATCAATTTGACACCATGATTCACTCAGCCCCATTGAAGTATTGTTACACATATAAAAAGGACACTGATATTGGGAAAGGCTCTCCTTATATGGATGTCCTACCTGAAATGGTTGAAGTGGACAACGTTGATTGGGTACACCTAGCAGTAGCCATAGACACCTAGAAAAATAGAGGAACAACTTGGGTATATCTGAGGGGGATGAAGTTCCAGAACTTGTACCTATAAACATGATAAGAGAAATATCTATACTCTCTAATGACATAAAGAATGAAGACTTATTGACATCAATAAACATGATAAGAGCAATATCTATACTCTCTAATGACATAAAGAATGAAGACTTATTGACATCAAAACAGGTAGTGCCTCAAAATATTATGACCAACGTGACTCAGAGACTCTGTAGTGGGCATCACTGAGTAACAAAAGATGATAATAATACGAAGGTGCTTCTTCTTTATTCTAGAGCCAACAATTTATGTGCAAGTGGGGTCTCAAATTTTCATGCCATCAAGACCCTTCCCATGCCCCATTAGTCATGGCACCATGACTGCTACTACGGAGGGGGGAAGTGATTTGGTTTAAAGGGTTTTCATGAATGACACGTGGTTCTCTCTACTCTCAAGTGCAAATCCAAACCAAGCCAAAAGATCTTGAGTAAAAGGGATTTCTGTCAAAAAATGTGCAGCCATATCCTGGGCCTCAAAGTAGACAAACAAGCCCATGAGCCTTGCTTAATCACATTTAAGCTACAACTAGGGAGAAATTGTTGGTTGATGACAAGCCTTATGCAATACAAGATATGGGTATGGGCAAGGGGTGTCATTCCACACATTATCTCTCGATAGAAGCAATCATCAACTAAGGTCTTAATCCCCAAGGATGACTCCAACAATTGACTCAGATATGGAGCAAACTAGGAAGGGAGGAGTTTCATTGTAGACTTCTCCAAGAAAAACCATTTGTGGACTTGATTTGTGTCGACCGAACCAAAAATATCCTATTCCTCAGATGTCTATCCATATGCCCACAAAGTCAATGCCTAGTGCGATAAAGCTAGGTCCAAATATTACCTGGACACAAATATCTAAGCACATGTTGGAAGTCAATTTCCACTAAAGCCCATTGCTTCATTTGGTAAGGACCTTTGTCTGTAGTATAAAAATAATAATAGAAAGTACTTCAAGCTTTTCTCTCTCAATAGTGGTTGGCAAATAAGCAGACACCCTCCCCAAATTTTGGAATAGTGGTCAGTGAACAAGCAAAGACACTCAATAGCCATCGGTTAATAAGCAAAGATAAATCCCCAAATTTCCTACTAGATTCTAGTTTCATGTGGCATATCTCACTCACAAATACAAGGATGCACAGTGCAATAAATACAAGTTGTACCATTCACCATGTGCTTTGAAAGTAGAATCTAATGTGGCTAACACCAGGGGTCCATCGCCTATCTTATAGGGTAGTTTAAAGCAAACACTTGTGTCTAACATGAACACAAATCTAATTAATCAATCTCTAGGAAAACCAATGAGCTTGTGCCAAGTCATTATCTTCTAGGTCCCCTCCTAAATCACTACAAAAAAGGAAAATTTTGCCTCAACAGGCAATGGATATACTTCAATCACGGGCCATGGAGCAAGAGAAGGATAATGCAAAGCTAAAACAAGTTAAAGACGTGAGTGTACCTAATGCTATTATACTCGAGTGTACAGCTACATCAAACTCTAACTTTGATGAAATACACAAAGATCTGCTCGTTATCTCTACACTTGCCTCTATGTTGGAACATGTTAAACCATGTGGGACAAGTGAAGCAGGTACAATGACACAGATTCAAAGAAATCAAGAAAAATCTCCACAAAGTAACAACGAAGAGAAAACAAGAAAAAATGAAGGGAGGAAAGCCATCATTGACTAGAATATCATCAAGGCGCACCTCAAAAAACTAAAGATATTCAAGCTGGAGCTTTAGCCCCTACCATCCGAGAGCAAACAAAGGAAAATGAAGCGAGGAAATCCAGTCATTTGCGAGAGGTAACTCCAAGTACAATACGAGGGCCTACAGAAATCCAAGAACATCTGCCATCCATGAGCTACCAAAGATCCATGAAGCAATGCAACTTGCTCTACAATCAGTGAAGGAGCAAGGTAAATATTTGAATGTATCAACCAAGTTGCTAATCAATTTAAAAGACACATATGGATCCAATGCCTATGCTTAGCCTCATTGAATGAAGGGGTCAAGTAAAATCTACTAGCCTACAAGACCTAGACCCTCTAGGTGAACCTAAACTTGAATACTCTAAGTCTAGCATGAGCTTGAAAGACCTTCAATGTGAGTTTATAGGTAGGCTAGAGACTGCATTTTCCATAGGGGCTCAAATTATAGGAGGAACTTTTGAGGTTAAAACCCCAAGTAACTTGCAAGAGAAAATAACTCTAGGCAAAGAGTAGATTGAAATCCATAAACGACTTATTGCTATATCCTCTAGTCTCCCCTCAAGGCTCATTTCTAAGAAGATAGAAAAGCAAAAGTCACGACTACCACTAGAATCACTTGGTGCAATGAACAAGCATGTACCTTATGAAGTAAAAGGGCTACCTCATAGCATCTCTTCACCAAAGAAAGCCACACCATTGAAGAAATTTAATCCAAACAGTCATAGGCCAAGGCATGGAGTTGAGTCTAAGATTACAAAAAAGGGTAAAGTCTCAATAACGGTGGTGAAATGCAACTTCACAAAGCTCAAAGCATCCAATTGTTGGCTACACCCAAGGCTAGCATGTGTCCAAGCAGTGTTGCAACCTCCATGGTAAAGTCTTCTTTACCCATAGAGTCAAAGAAATCTAAGCATTATTGCAACTTGCATGGTGAAGTCTTCTTTATTGATAGAGTCAAAGAAAATGCACGTAAAAAGTGAGATTCCTATGGATTTGGCTAGAGATTTGGCTAGAGATAAATCCCAACAATATCTAACAAGCTTGATGACCTCTATCAAATGATCAAGTACAATCATTGCCAAAGGCATACTCAATATGCCCAATCGCCATAGTCAAGCCACAAGAGAGTCCCAAGAAAGTCATTGCCAAGCTTAATGGATGACCACAAAGTTAAACAAGTCTCTGAAAGATTTAACACTACCATGGTGACATCTATGAGAACTGGAATTGTACTAGAACATGTAAATGTAGCAAGTTTCTGATGCTAAGCTCTAATTGATTGCAAAGCAAAGTAAAACATGGTCTTTGCACAAAATTGGAGCTATCAAGGACCTACGAGTCTCTTCCTATCTCTTCCAAGAAAAAGGGAGTTGCAAAATGAGTACATCTAATAGAGCCCCTAGCTCCAAGATCAAGTGTGACTCCTTTCAAACCAATAGCTCAAAGGGCTCCCTTCACCATCTATCACCAAAGATACTTATCAAGAGAAGGGCAGAGCCGAGGTGGATTTTTCCGATGTCTTTGATATAGAAATACCATATGCTTCCACATCAAACATTTGAGAGGCATCTCTACAAAACAAAGGACACTACGAGAAAAGAAACCTAAAGGGATCAAAGACCAAATCACCTCAACTGGCTACCAACAAGAAGCCAAAAGTGTACTGACCTAAATACCCCTACTTAAAGTACAAAGATAAATGCCACAACAAGTTCTAATGCCAAAAGCATTTGTCGACACCCATATGCTAGGCAGAGGTATTGAGAACAAATGGGTATAAGGCAACAAAATAGACATTAACCACTCAAAAATATGGATAACTACTCAAATGGCATTGACTGCACAAGGATTCTACATTGATCAAAGAGATTTGTAGTTATCAATTCCACAAGGCATAGGCTACAAAGTGTAGTCCAAGAGTACTCAACCGAAGTGTCAACAAAGATCTAGATGTCAACAATGATCACAAACATCTTAGGCAAAGGCAGCACAAGTTTAGAGCAACTACATGTGCTTTCAAGGCCCCAAAATATCATCAATGATACAATAGTACAAAAGTGGGTACATAAGGATCTCCTCACTGCACATGGCTACTACACTCGAAATCACAAAGTTTAGCTACCAATCAACACATCCAAGTTCGACAAAATCAAAGATGCGGGGAGCTCTTCTCACCATAGGCCATTATGTACCTATGACGGAAAACATGGTATGGAAACCACAAGCTTCTCAACCACAACAACAACCATGTCACCCATATGATGGTGGGTTAACCAATCAAAAATGGGTCTCTAAGAAGCTAATCCATGCCCTCGAGAAGGTTGAAGACTTATTCAACTTTGATGATATAGAAAACCGATTCAAGAAGATCAACATGGAGTATGATGTTAGCCAACCTTCCAACTCAAGCATCAAGCTGAGAGTACAATTTCTTCAAGTTCTACTCCATGGTAAGATCTATCTTCAATAAAGTCAAGTTGCCAAGGTATAAAAAAAGAAAAATAACCTTTGGCATAGTCAAGAGTTGCATGCAGTTGAGCTTTCAAATGAGCAGACTGTTAGTCCCAAAGCTTCAAGTCATATTGAAATTTTATGGATCATAGTTAATAAGTGACGCTCAAGCTAGAAGAGTTGAGCCATTTAATGACATAGCTCATTGTTTTAATAGCTGAACACGGGAAAGCTACATCATTTTTGTATTATTTAATTTGACGGACTCCATTGTAATTATTTTTTGGGACTCAATTGAGTTTTTAAATTGTAATATGTTAAATATGTGGATCAGTTTGTTGGCTTAGTTCTCACTTTGCTAGCAACTCCGAGCGGTGTATCTGCCCGACAACATTGGCGTCGTTGCTGGGGACGAGAACCTTAGGTAGATGACCTTAGACTAGTCCTACGAGGTGAAAGTTCCTCTGGTCTGCCAAAGTCTTGTTATTTTACTTTAGGTAGGATCCGAGAGTGGGACTCTTGAGATCTTAGAGAGGTTCTAGGGAGCGTGTATCTCACTTGGGTCTTTTGCGGTAGAAAATTTTAGTTAGTTTGGTATAGTTGTTATTGTTGGTGTTTGAGTGGTTGTGGTGGTGCAAAAGTGTTTACTAATCCGTGTGGCAGTAAAGTGTTTTTCTACCCATGATTGCAAAACCCCACGTGATAAGTAGGGGTAGTTGTAGATAGGACATGTGATTGTGATCTAGAGCTTTTCATAATCGATTTATTTGCTTGTATTTTGCATTAGTGATCTGTTAAAAGTTGATTTTTAGGGATAACATGCAATAAACAAGTTTCAGTAGACAGTTGTGCATGGATGAGTGATGATGGGCATAAAAGAACCCATATGCAAGAGATTTGGATGAGAAATCTGCGATTTTGCATCAGCAAAAATCATACGTGTATGATGTCTTAGGGCCTAGCAAGAGACCAAATTTTCCAAAACAGACTACACCAGAGTGTTCTAAAGGGTTCTTTTACCCTAAGTATACCTTGAGACAAAAGTTTTGACCAACATTTGGTCCCCAAAAGACAAAAGTCGTGTGTGAAAATGGAAAAAATAGGAAACTTGTGATTTTGTGCATATTTTTGCATGGAAAATTGCTAAAAGTGCTTAAGAAGCAGTGCTGAAGACTTGTGGATACTTGTATATGAGTTTTGGACAAAAACTCACTGATAGACATCATATGCGTTGATGGAGCAAAAGACGTCGTGCCCACACTCACACACCCAGACAACTCAACACCACACAAGGAATTTACTTAAATTCCAACCCACACACACCACCACTCAAGAGCTCAATAAAAGTACTACCCACAAGCTCAATTCAAACTCCAAACACCTCGACCTACAACCACCTGCTTGCCCGCACACACTGTAAGGTTGTCGTGTTGATCAACACTTGAAATCACACTTGATGGTGACCAAAATATACAAGAAAACCATGAAAACCTCAAAAACTCCAGCCACAAAAGGCCTCTCTCAAAACATTGCAAAGCCTTCACCAGCTCCACTCTGTTGGACTCTTTGGAGTAGCGCCAAGCCTAATGGCACGATACATGGTCACATAGTCTTGCAGAAAGCCATACCTTCTTCCCTCAATTCCTCGCACACACACATCCATGGAAACCTCAGAACTTCCATAGACTCTCCCAAGTGCAAAATTGAAGAGAGAAATCTCTCATTCACTCCTCCACACACTCGAAAACAGGACGCAAACGCGACGGGACTACACTAGACCACCTGTAGGAACCCTGCTTCCTCCCACACACAGAGAGGTGAAATTGCTGATATTCAACTTACAAAGTCCTCCCTCAGCCTCAACACTCACAGCACCGTGAGTGATGTGTCAATTTGAAGCCTTTTCACACCATATTTGGCCATTTTTTGACCTTTTTTGGCCCAGCATTTTTCGTGGGAAAAACCCCAAACGGACTCCAAAATTCACCAAATTTTGTACGCTTGATCCTTGATACCCAAAGTCCTTTTCCACATCCCCACATTCCATTTTTGACCACTTCTAGGGCAGTGCACACATCGTTGCATATCAGGTACCGTAAATAGAAAGTTACTGCATGTGTCAATCTTCTCGGGTGGGATGAGAGTACCCACACTTGTTGCTTGCATTATTTACATTCTAAAAAGCTCAAACACATTCCTTAGAACCAAAAGAAGCCACTTGAGACCACATCCAAGGCTTTGATACCTTGTCCAGACACGTGCATGTGCCCAATTGTGGACATGTGAACACAAATATTTACAGTGTGCACACGTTGCATCTTTTTTAAAACTTGAAACCACTTTCAAAGCTCCCAAATACATGTATTTACATCCCTGTATACATATGACCATGCATATATGCGCTACTTTGTACATGACAAAAGCGGTTTATCAGCGTATTATGTCTCAAGGGTAGATATGGCAGTCAAACTGAACTTTTGACTTAATACCCATAGCCTGCATATTGTATAGAGCACATACACTAAGTTTCATCTCATTTGGGCATATAAACTGAGTATTGAGAGAGTTTTACTCTTTTCAAAAATTTCCTTGGTAAAAAGTGCTGATAAGGTGCAATTTTGATATCCAAATTTTGTTGTGAGTACATGTGCATGTTGTACACATCAAGGGGAACCTAGGGGAGAAACATAACTTCATTCAGACCACGTAGACATCATACGTGTATGATGTCTGAGAGGCCTGATTTTGGGGCAAAAGACACATTTTGGTGAGCCATTGTAATTAAGAGCAGTTGAAAGTAAATAGGCCAAATTCCATTGAATTTGAAGCAATTTGAGGCTTGTAAACGTCGAGAGATGGATTTGACCAAAATGAATGCTTGACTTGACCATATCTAGCACAAAAGGTGTTGAAATTGGGTGCTGCAAGTTGCAGTGAGTTCCTTTTGTGGTGAAGGACCTCTGGAGTGAAATTCACTTCATTTTTTACCAGATAGACATCATACGCGTATGAAGTCTCAAGGGCATTTTTAGAGATCAGAACTGACAATAGAGCTCACCAGGATGTTTAACACCCTAAAGAAATCTTAAGGACCAAGTTTCACCCTATTTGGATCATTTTTGGCTTAGTTAACCTCTTGGAGAAGCTGACAATGACCAAGGCCTACATAGGAGAGATTGACCTACCTACAGGGGTTAGACTTCAAAGTAAGCCTAGATTTGGACTAAGAACATGAAGGAGAGTGCATGATTTAAGTTTGAGTCAATTATGAGAAATTAGACATTAGACGTGTATGATGTCTTTAGGCTAATTTTAGTGCTCAGATCAAGAATTTGCTAGTCCAGAAGTCTTCCTTGTGATCCTAGCATTCCATCTGTCTTATCAGATAAGGGCTTGGAACTCATATAAGTGTCCTATCTTTATATACAGTAGTAAGTGAGAATTATTAATTTGACAAAGAATTGCAAAGTCTAAAGTTTTGTTCAGACAGCCAGAACCAAGGATCTTACAAGTTGGTGATCATTTGGAATTGCAAAGTACTCCACTGGTTGAAAAGCGGTTGAGAAGCAAACCAAGACAAAGGAGCAACTGCAAGCAAACTTCTAAGGTAAGAGGTTGGGGTTGATAGCTATTTGTGTGAGGAATTTGATGAATTTGAGATCCAGAATGTGTTTTCAAAGAGAATGGAGAGTGGTCGAAGATCAAGTTTCGATAGAAGAGAGTGTAAACCAAGCAAGGATAGATTCCCTAGCACCAATCATAAAAGAGGGTAGTGATACTAACACCTCTTTTGAAGGATCATATCAGTGGATGGCAAACCAACAACTTGGAGGTTTCCAACATCAAGGGACCATGGGGGGTAGCACCTCTCAAAAACCCTTAAACATGACAAAATACACTGCAATTTTTCTTAAGGGAACCAATGCCCATGGGGCCCTGATGTATACTGATGTTTGAGGACGTCAATGCATTTGTATTAAAGAACTGCAAGCAAGAGAATTAGCATTAATCATGGTAACCGACGATGGTGATAGGCTTCGCGATGAGGAGGGAAACCACTATCTCATTGTCAAAGACCCAGAAAATTACAAACGATATGGAGACAATGTAGCAAAAGGGAAGACGGTTATGGAGACCTGAGAAATACCTCCTAAACTGACTCTTTCCGAAGCCTGCTACATTCATGACAAGAGAGTGGAGAGAATGACGACGATTCAGGAAATTATTGAGAGTACAAGCACGAGGAGGGAAGAGTCACCTCTTACTACCTATGCATGGAGCCCCATATGAGCAAGTTAAGCATGGACAAAGTCCTGTACTTGTTTTTGTTTGATTCAATAAAGAAAAACCATATTATTTTTGTCGATAAGTACGGATGGGAATACGAGCCAATTCACCCAGACAATGTAGGGAGAGTGATAACTCCAAAATTGATGGCACAAGATTTGATAGGGAAACAAAAGCCCATATAAACCCCAAGCAAGTCTACAAATCCCTTCTTAGATGATTACAACACCACATCACAATCAAATAAATAAGCATTTCCTAACCCTCAAAACTCACAAGCATCGCCACTATCATTTCAAGCGTGGCTCGAACCGTTTGCAACACCATACATGAACACAAAAGGGAGTGGATATCAGGCCATGTTAGGGCTGGAAGCACCACCAAAACCACCACTCCATCAGCAATACTAGGATGAGAGTAGAAAGAGAATGCTAAATCCGACCAGGACTAAAGCACCACATTGAGGACGAGAACGAGAAGAAAGGATCCGAGTTGAGGAACGATCACTTGCTAGACCAATGAGGAATTATGGATTAGGAGCACCAGTAGGGAGGAACATGTACCGTATCCTAGGTCAAAAAGGGCTCATAGAGGAGGAATAGAGGATCCTATGTTTAGAATGGTACATCATTGGAGGATCAAACCTTCTCAAGTCCAAAAATGGGTTAATAAGAAATAATCTAGAAATAGGGATCCAAGGGATCATGTAGCAACGTTTATGCGTGTCATTAAGGTCGAGGAAGTACTAGACTTTCCCACACAGTTTGTAGGATTTGGGTTAACTCTAGAGAAGGATGCTGCCACTTGGTTCGACTTGGTTCGACTCTATTGAACATAGAGATTTTGAGTCAATGGAGGAGGTATTTGACGAGTTTATCGAGGAATTATCTCAAAGAGGGATAGCTCATAATACAGTCTCGCAAATTCATAAGTTCAAGTAGAAAGATGGAGAATCCGTTAGAAAAGCAGCCTTAAGGCTGAAACGCTATGTAAAACTCTGCCCTGTGGAAGAGTTACCAACTCAATCCCGACTCATGTTGATATTTATCCAAGGACTAAGAAATGCAGATCTTCAGAAGGATTTGCATATGAAGAAGAGCTCAACTCTAAACGAGTTGACCAAGGAGGCTCTATACCTAGTAGACAATTGTGATGTCTACAGGGAAGGCAACTACAAAGACTTAGATGATAACTCATTGTCACAGCATAGTGGAGCTAAATCTACAACTCAGCACAAAAGAGTGAAGAAGATGTAAAATCAAGAGAGACTTGTTGAGGAAGTGCTCAAAAGGATAAGACTATTTGCTAAGCCACATGCTAAGCAACCTAAGCGGTGTGCCGATGTCTCCAAAGGCCACAATGACCAAATTGGGGGAATCTTTCACTTCCAAAGCCTTTATCTTATCATTGTTAGCTCGCATCTCAAGTTCCATCAAGTTTCAACTCTTTATACCCATCCAAACCCAAGTGTTGGAATTTTGAAGCTCTATACCTGATTTTTGGCTTCAAGCACATGAGAAAATTTCAAAGTCAAATTCTGATACCACATGAGTCTATGCCAAGCTAAACCCCAACTCTTATGCAATTTTGAGCCCTTTTGGACAAAGTAGACATCATACGCGTATGATGTCTCCCTGGCCTAAATATGGACCTGTAACCTAACTTGACCCATCCTAGGCCTTCAGCACATGATTATGAGAACATCGACCAAGTTTCATCCCATTTGAACCTCATTTGCTCAAAACTAAGCCAGAATCCAACTTCAAGGCCTAAAAGGAGTTCCAATGGCTACAGCTTGCCTAAATGACATCCAAATTGAAATCTAGACATATATCTATGATGTACATGCTATGAGCTACGCACATATGAATTATCACCTCATTCTAAACACTTGGACATAATATGCGTTTGATGTCTCACAGCATGAATCTGCACTCAAAATGCACTTTTGACCACATGCATGGCACCCTTAGGTCTTGATTAGTTTATGTTTCCATTTTGAAGTCATTTTTGGATAGCTAAAAGCTGATCGATTGCCAAATTTTGTGAAAGATGCTAACTTTTGGGATTGGAGTGCGGACAAGATCAATGGAAGCTAGTAAATCGCCAGCAAAGAAAAAGAGACTTTCCTTGAAAGACATAATTGCAGCAGCGGAGCCCTATACATTCCCCAATGCGACACTAAAGCCATCAAAGGCTTGGGTGGATGAAGGAACTCTGGAAAAGGAAGGACTGATAGTTTAGGCACATTCAGAGACCCACAAGGAAACATCGTGGATTTCCCCATGAATCCACGAAAAATCATGGACTATACCAATAAGGAAGAGACCCTCACATAGCTGGAGAGAGCTGATTTTCACAACTTCTTCATAGTAGGTGTGGATACACAAAGAGTTTATGAGCTAGCCAGCTCCATTCAAAAAGATGACAAAGCGGTGATTTCTGCTTTAGATGTCCAGAAGACCGAGGTGATAATCACTCCTCAAATCATTGCAGATGCTTTGGGGCTACACAATGCTGGTAGCTCAGTCAGAAAAAGAAGAGACGAAGTGAAGGTCTATTTTCAAAAGAAAACCAACCCCATCTTCGAAGCCCTAGAGGATCCAAGGGCAGCAAAGATCTGCAAGTTATATAATCAATACTTTCATGTATGTAGCAAGCGGTCACAAAAGTATACAACACCGCCACATGCAATAGCTACCACCATTACATAGGCATTGAGAGGCAACGTGCCCAAGGGAGTCAACTATGCCCAGTACCTGCATGAGCAAGTAATCGGAATGGGAATGTACAAGCCAAAGTACATTGGAGCTGGAGAAGTCTTAACAAAGGTTTCATACAAAGCTATTGAAGCAAGAGAACAATGGCCAAACCCACCAAACCCAGAATGAGTGGTTGAGACTTAAAGAAGATACAAAAGATGAACCACCGGTGGCACCCCCTGCTGTGACATGACTCAAGAGAAAACTAGAGACAATACAGGAGGAAAAGTCTGAAGAACCACCAAAGAAGAAAGGGAAAATGGTGAAAGGAGCAGAAACCAAAAGAAGCAACCAGTCAAAAGGCAGCTCAAATCGAGAGATTGATCGAGCAATTCAAGGTTGAGCGAGCACTTAAAGGGGACTTTGAGGAGTACTGGGTGCCAGATTTAGCAAAGATTGGGGGCAGCTCCTCAAGGCCGCTAGAGGATCAGTTTGATCACTATATTTGAGCTTATGAATAATTTAAAAGAGTGATCAAACAACAAAATTTAGAGCCCTTCACAGTTGAAGAGGTACATGATATCAAGAGAAAGTTGAAAGAGATGCCTGAAGCACAAGGGAAGGAGCAAGGAGAGGAAGAAACAGAGTCATAGACGGAAGGCGACAGCAGAACGACCCCACCCTCTTCCCTGAAATACAACCAACAACCTCCAAGCCCCAAACCCCCAGCATCTCAACAAAAGGATTGCCAAAGAAGAAATCAGAGGCCGAACCAACGCCAAAGGAAAAAGAAAAGGCCAAAAGATGCACATATGATGACCTCCTCAAAGCTGGATATTCATTTGAGGATGCTTCTGAGGCTGTCAATGGCACCTTTATCTAGCCATGGGCTACAAAGGATGAAGAGAAAGTTGAAGAAAGGCCCACGGACCAAGATACACAAAGCATGACACCAAAAATGCAGTCACCACAACCTGGAGTACCATGGTTGGTACGGATTCCACCTGCACCACAATGGAAACCTTTGGCTAGCCCTTGGAGACCTCCTCCAGTTCGGGTATTGCTAAGTATGGGACACCAAGTTCCACTATTAAGCACACTCCCCAGACCATTGACAAGAAACATAATGCTTGCTATTGAAGAAGATGTGAGAGACACTCATCAGAACTAGACAGAATCAGAACACTATCTCTCACACTAGCAGGGAAAAACAATATGCTCCGAAAAAGGGAGGGGAATATCCAAGAAGAATATAACCACCTCTCAAGAACTCTCCAGGTAATGAGTCAAAGAGCTAAGGTGGCAGAGCGAGAGCTTGAGGCTCTTATTAAAACACTAAGGGATGATGAGGGTGAAAGAGACACCCTTACACTACAGATGGTAGAGGTCTCGAGCAAGATAAAGAGCCTGCATGACGAGAAAGACATGATAGAAGATGAGTTGTAAGAGGCCAAGGATGAGGTGGTGGAGCTAAATGCTAAATTAGAGCTCCAAGATCTGACAATACAAAGGCTTAGAGCAACCCCAAGGGCTGCACGAGCAAGTGCAGGAGTAGACAACCTTGCCATACAAGCCTTGGAAGCCCAGGTCACTGCACTCCAGAAGGAATTGAGACTGGAACAAAGACAAAGGAAACATATGGCAGAGGGTTCTTTAGACGTGGAGGAAAGATTAATGACCCACCAACAAGAGCTTCAAAAGGAGAATGACCAACTCAAGCTCCAACTAGAGAATCTGCAAGCTGTTAGTTGATCAAGCAAAAGAAGCCACAAAAAAGGACGACCTTGTACAACAACAGTTATTGAAGCTCTGACAAGAAGTAGAGGAAGCAAGATCATAGGAGACGGAGCCGGGTCCTAGTTGCCTTGGCATCAATGCACAAAATGAGCCCATGGAAATCCCTGAAGGTGCGGAAGACCCACATCACCTAGAGGAGCAATTATACACACAAGAAGAGAAGGAACAACCCTTAACAACGGAGGAGGAGGCACGCCTCCAAACATTGATTAAACATGCCACAACAAAAGACCATAAGGCAGACTTGGAGTGGAAAAAACAAATGATCCATTCAGTTGGAGTCCCAGGGTTGGCCACGGATGTGCTTAGGGAAGAGTGGATGCAACCATCACTCCCCTACCCTCTCTTAAATTATGAAGTTTTTAAAATAAAGAAGAGAATTGAAGCTGAAGGGACGTAGCCGGTGTACGAAGGAGATGTCAAAGACCCAGAGGTTACAAAAAGGATTGTGGATTCCCAGCCAAAATCGAGAAAAGAGTGGCTCCTCAAGTATCCCGAATTTTTGAAATACTTGGTAGATGCCCCCAAAAACATAAGGGACGACAGCTTGTTTTGTCTAGTACCTCGCATACGCTCATAGGCAAACCATGCCAGGCTTTTGACGAGGCATCCTACCTGGATCAATTATCCATCAATGCCACCACCCAAGGAGGGAGAGAGACTAGGTGTCTCTTATATGGTGAAAACCTTAAAGGGCACCATTAAGATCTTCATTGGCTCTCTTGACCTGACGTTGTGTAGCCACAGACTCAAGTCTATTGTCAATGGGTGACATTGTCACCAAAATGACCTATGATCTGTCAAAGCAGCCATCCTCGGAGGTGCTACATCTTTTCTATCAAAGACTAATGTTCTGGCCAAGCTACCACATGCATGCTTTTGAAGAAGCATTTTACACAGGATTCTTCACTTACGAAAGCAAGATTTTTGGCCCTATGATGAGCATTGACAACATAAGATACAAGTCATATCTAAAGCTATTGAAGCCACCAGGCTTTCGTTGAGCAAGGGATCAACCTAAAGACCCAACAAAGATGAAGAACCGTCATGTCAAGGATGACATGGACGCGGAGGGGGGGAGTGATGACAGCTGAACATGGCAAAGCTACACCATTTTTGTATTATTTAATGCGACGGACTCCATTGTAGTTATTTTTCGGGACTCAATCGAGTTTCCAGATTGTAATATATTAAATATGCGGATCAACTAAACCCATGTTAGAAAGTAGGTGGTAAATTTTGATAAGTTAGAACCTCCAAGACTGAGTTATAAAAGCCAATTTTTGTAACCCTAAAGACTTTTGAATTAATCATCTTTTGGGCTCAACTAAGCATGTCGTGACTGTCTAGTTTGTGTGAGAGAGTGAGTGAGATCTTCTTCTACTCTCTACGCACACTACAGAAGTTACATTGTGAAGGAGACTACACCATCGCGTTAGCAATGAAGAGAGATACGATTCAACGCCAAGCTTGCACGATTCCTATCACTTCGCGAAGAGCTCTCCCACGAGCTTGGAAGTGAGTTTTCTCTCTAACCGTGTATCCGTTTTTTGATTGTTATATGTCATTGCGTTCACAGCAAGTTGAACTATATTTTAGGCCTAAACACACTGAGAATTGGTGACCTGTAATTTTTGGCATGTCTTCATATGCGTTTTCCGCACCAAGTTTTTGCAGGTAGTAAGCTGGGTTAGAGACTTTAGGGTAGTGTCCTCTAGGTGTGCAGAGGTTACCCCTTGAGTTTCGTGACGGTTCGACAACGTTAGGTCATGTTTCAGAGAGCGTAGCCGTCATAGGTAAGGTAACGGTTGTGCATACATAGTGTGCTTAGAGATGATTTCCCTTGGTAGTGATTGTCTCTAGAAGGTCGAGTAGGTGATTGACACCCATCTATTTATTTCCATGCCTCTACAGGTCAAGCTCCGTCCTTGGTTGATGTCTTGTTTGTTGGCCTAATTCTCAATTTGCTAGGAACTATGAGCAATGTATGTGCCCGACAACACTCATGGTGGAATATGTGAGCATAGTGTCAAAGTCTACTCTAAGCTATTGGTGGAGTGGCGTAGAGTCCAACACTCACGCACAAGTGCACTATGAGATGAGAGCATATATCCTCGACAATAGAAAACCTTCTTAAAGGGGTGATAAGCTTGTTTAAGGCTTTGATATCTATACCTAGTTTTAGAAGTGCTCATTAATACTCTCTCCTTACATAGCAAATGGTTCTCCATGCATTTCTGTGTATGCATATCGATGTCTCGTCATAGGACATATGCATTAGGCACTCTTTTGTGTTCCACCCATGCACTCACCTTGCAAGACGACTCAACCAATTCAATAGCTCAAGTGGAAGATCATCAAGGATCTATCACCTACATTCTCCACCTCGGCACAATCATCACTTAAATCCCCATTACTTGACATATCTTTCCAAAGTCTGTGCATCATTGGATGCCTAACCACTCTACCCTCTTTACTTTTATCCCCAATCTTTGGCTACTTTTTTTCTTTTCAAGCCTATCCTCTAACTAGAGCCTTATATCCAACTTTTATATATTTACTTAATCATTTCCAAATCAACTTCTTTTGAATTTTAGTACATACAAGAATCCCCTTTGAGTATCCCAATAGTACTTTTTTCCCGTTCGGCTTTCTCGCCTCGGTCTTCCATGTATTTGGACCTAACTTAGGATCAATAAGTTGATATTTTGTTTTCTTGCAAGCCAAGTTCTTATTGATAAACCCTTAATATCCTTTCAAAGAGCTACTGCCATGTGAATCACTTAAAAAATTCAGCTTTCAACCAAAACATATCTTTTGTAGATCTTCTTTTGCCATACCCTACAAAGCTTCAACCATCAACAAACTTCCAATTGTCCACTCAGTAAGGTTCTTCCATCGTATGATCAACGCTCCGTCAACACCACAGACCCTACAAAGAGTGTCCACGGATGAACACTCATTAGGAAGGGGGGAGCTAGGTAGCGATTTGTGCACACTTGGATGACAATGGTGTGAAGACACTGATGGGGGCTTTTCACAAGCCAAGCTCACATACCCCTCTTCTCTCGTCCCCACCCCATGAAAACCCCCTCTTATGGAGGGAGTGATAAAAGGAATTGGAAAAGTAAGAAAAAAATAAAGTATGATTATGTAAATATATGAGAAAGGTAAAATAGGCCACCTCATGCCTGCGGGGCAGCCTATCTCCACCTTGCCTCCTTTTTCTTCATTGTTCCCCGCCGTGTGTCCCTTTTCCTCTCCTCCACTCAAAAGGTCAACCCCCTCTCTCTTCCCCTTGTCCTTTCTCCTTTCTCTCTCCCTTGAAGCTACCCCACCCCCTGTCCTTACCAATAATGCACCCTAAGTCACATGCCACCTCTCCTATCTTCCAAAACAGTATACCCCACCCCCCCTTTTCTCTCTCCTACACTCTCCCATGATCCAAATACCCCCCCCCTCTCTCTAAAATTCAAAATCTCTCTTGTCTTGTAGCCAGATGGCCTCCCCAACACTCACACACACTCAGTTTCACTGAAAAAGGTGCCCACAGACCCATCCCCACCCAGGGGTTACCTGATTTTCTTGTGTTCACACACATCTGCACACAGATTCACCTCTGAACACACTCCTCTCTCTCCTCTCTTGTAATTACTTTATTCTCCATATCACCTCTCACTTTTTTTCATCAACCCATCTCTCTCTTAGTCTCTCTCTCATGAGACTGCTGTTCTGGCACATATACACACAGCCAGACAAGTGGGGCCCACAGTCACATGGCCTATGTAGATAATGATTTCTTCATTTCTAAATTCTAGAATTTCTCCCCCCTCCTCCCCTATATAAAGAGGGGTAAACATCACACTAAACACACACACAACATCACCAAAGAACACACTATGCACTGTGTGTGCCTAGTGCACACACACACACCCACACCATCACCATCACCGCAATCACCATGCTCGTCTTGAGCATGATCTCTACACCCTTGGCTATGGAAGATGAAGGGCAACTAAATGAAGGATGATGGCCATAACCCTCGTGCGAGTCTTCGCCATCAACTCCCACCTATCCGCCATGTGCTCTACCACTCTCTCCCTTCTCATTCCCCTACGCTATGCTCCCCATTTCATCGCCTTATTCTCTAAATAAAGCTTGAGGTTTTGTGAGTATGTTTTCTTGCAATGTTTTGTCCATGTGAGGTGTGCGGAATCGCCACCTAATTTTGTGTTTGGAGTGAGCTTGTGTATGTGTGAAGGGTGTGCGGATTCGCCATCCTTTTGTGGTGCCTAAGTACTAAGCCGTTATACCCCCTCCCTCACTCTCTCTCTCTCTCTCTCTCACTTGATCTCATTCCCTTTCCTCTTCATCATTACTCCCAATCATCCATCTCTCTTGGATGAAAACTTGTTATGGTGGTGTGTTGTTTGCGTTCTAGCCGCTGAAGCTAGGTGGTGCCCCCTGTTTGCTTTACCATGACAGGCTCGAGGCGCGCCATTCGGTCCCCGGTGTTTTAGAGGTCGTCGGGGTTCGGGGTTCGCTTTGCTCCCGTCATTTGGTGCCCCCAGTGAGGATCTTTTCATGAAACCCTTCAGTTTACAAGACTGAAACCCCTAAACTATTGTGAATGGATGAATGGCTAGCAGGATTTGCTAATTGGACGACAGAAGAAGAAGAGCTCCAAGCACAACTAGACGAACTCCGCATCTCCATCGAAGCTCGAGTGCCAGGCATAACGGTAATCGATTTGCAGTGGGAGAGTCAACCAACACGCCAAACCCAGTGGATATACATAGGCCAAGTGCCAAGAAGAAGAAGGAGAAGGTCAAAACCATGTCCGCAACCTACAACCAACCCACAAAAACAAAATGGAAGGAGCTCTACACAATAGAGAATCAACACTATTCTACTTTGAGAATCGGGTAACTCAAGTCACCGAGGTAATTATCACAGTCAGTTTTCAAGTCGCACCTGATGCTACAGCACAGATAACAGAAGCATTGGCTCACACTCTCACTAGAGAAACTAGGGATCTACTGAGTTTGTTTCAGGAAAGAACACCACCCTCTCCCACAAGCTTGGACAGTGACTAAGCACCTCTAAGCTTCACATGAATCAATACAACCTACCTCAAGACAGATCACACATACCAACACATGTACGCTCAATCAAGGTAATACTGGATTTGAAGGCTCACTACCAGCACGTCATTGACACCATGCTGGGTGGGGAGCGATTTTTTGAGGTTCTGGCATCAGATCAACCATTTGTCCTACCTTTGGTACAAGGCAATGTACCGTTTGAAGTTTTAATCTATGTCCTAGTATAAGAGGGTATACACGCCTCCTTGTAAAGAAGAAAAAAACTTCTGCAAGTTAAGCAGTCTGTCTTTCTAGCTCTCTCTCAGTAATCATGGCAAGTGTAGCATTTCCAACATTTAAAGGAAAGAAGGGGGAGGATTTGGTAACAGACTTCCTAGATGACTTTGAAGTAGCATGTGTAGTGAGCAACAAAGATACGGATGAATAGCCGTTGAGATTGCTCGCCTTAAGGACAAGAAGCTGCGAATGAAAGCCAAAGAAACCGAGTCAAGAGAATCAAGAACATCGCGTCGACCAGCAACTACGACAA
Source organism: Adiantum capillus-veneris (assembly GCF_014529385.1). Lineage (NCBI taxonomy): Eukaryota > Viridiplantae > Streptophyta > Polypodiopsida > Polypodiales > Pteridaceae > Adiantum > Adiantum capillus-veneris. The sequence goes on from NC_140951.1 coordinate 107,150,572, forward strand.
CCACCATTCCACCACCACCGCCAGCTCTTGGGGTAAGAGATAACCAACAAGATATGTTGGCCCATATTACTGACCAACTGCAGAATTTGTCTGTCCACTTAATACAGCAAGGGAGGAGTCAAGAAAGAGATCAAGACCCTGGAAGAGCACGACGACAAAACAGGGAGTATCACTGCTACAACTACGGAGAAGATGGTCACAGTATGTACTACTGTCCCAAACCACAACAAAACTATAATAGAGAAGGTAGGAGGAACCAATTGTCACCCCCTAGAGAAAGAACACCCCCACCCCAAGCACCAGCCCCACCAACACAAATTCTACATCCGCCACAATCACCACTTACAATCATCCTACGCCCACCATCAATTGGTACCCGCACACCAAGTATCATAGGTCTTGCAGAAGAGGTCAAGATGAGTGTAACAGAAGAAGGATCAAGTAAGAAGACTATTCAAAGAACTCATGCAGTGGAACAAGAGGTTAAAGAATCAAAAGATGCTACCCAGGTGGGGGAGGTAAGTCAAGAAAATTGTGTTACAAATGTGAGTACATCTTTAACCTTGAATGAAATAGGCACCAAAGCGATGAATCGACAACATTGGGCGTTAAGGGTAAGAAGGTGTAAAGTGTTGATTAGGCCTCGTCAGAGTAAGAGGAATGCAAAGGTCATGAAGGATACAAGAGAAGAGGAAAACCAGCCTGCTAGCAAGGCTTTGCAGAAATGGAAAACATATCAAGCAAAGGGGAGGGCTTTGAAAACGGAAGCCTGTGCACCACCATGGACCCAGGACAGTGTAGCAAGCTAGAGGAATCTTGCATCAAGGCAGTTTCACTAGAGGACCATAACGAAGAGGTAAGTATGACTGAAGGTTTGGAGTTGGATATTTCTCCAGAGGCTTGGCAGCCGAGCAAGACTTTATTGTGTAGTGTTATAGACTTAGAGATGGGTAATGCCTCTAGTCTACTAAAGGGTGTTATAAACTTGGAGATGGGTAATGCCTCCAGTTTATGTGAGGATGTTCATAGTAAGTTTGATGATCAATATGTTGCCAACCTTTTAAGGATGTTCCAAACTCCTCCACAACACAGCATTGTGTTTGCATGGGATGCATCAGACCTATGGCTATGGCTAGCTGCTCTAACATATAGAGAGAAGATCAGCATGGAGATAAGAGCAAAGGAGCCATGGATAGACAAAAGGCTGATAGAATGCAAGAATGAAGACCTCATTCCCAATTTGGTACAATTTTTTACAAATAGTGCATCCTCTCTTTGGAGAAAGGTAAGTGAATTACGCTTGAATTTAAGCCGCAAGGTAGGTGGCTTGCTATTAGCATCAGTAAAGGAAGCTGACATGTTTGAGCACACCCAAAAGAAGCATGATATGCTTACAGTTTTTTCTAATGGTAGTAAGCAGGACTCTGAAGACAACTTGAGCTCACCACACCAACAAAGCGGCCATATATGGTGGATTCTTGGTACACTCTTGGGAATCATAATTTTCAGTTTTGTCTTTGCAAGAGCCAAGATGCTCATTTCCCCTCTCGCTACTGGTGGTTACAAATTTGATCCAATTTGGCATGAAAATTTTATTGTTCGGACACTGCAAACAATGATCCTATTTTTCACTTGGGATCCAGGAGGACACTGGCACAAAGTTCTGGAAGCCATGGGCTTCCCCTTTAATCAACCGACACTATTCCAAGGAACAAGCTATCACCCGGACCTGCTACAGATTCATGAATATCCCAGAAATCTCACCAATGGCCAAATGGAATGGCTAATTCAAAAGGCAACTCGATATCGGATCCTACAGCTAAGCAGAAGAAGAAACAGATGAGCTAGAGACATAAATGCCTCTGGCCAAAAGGGGAGGGCTAATGATGGGGGCTTTTCACAAGCCAAGCTCACATACCCCTCTTCTCTCGTCCCCACCCCATGAAAACCCCCTCTTATGGAGGGAGTGATAAAAGGAATTGGAAAAGTAAGAAAAAAAATAAAGTATGATTATGTAAATATATGAGAAAGGTGAAATAGGCCACCTCATGGCTGTGGGGCAACCTATCCCCACCTTGCCTTCTTTTTCTTCATTGTTGCCCCGCCGTGTGTCCCTTTTCCTCTCCTCCACTCAAAAGGTCAACCCCCTCTCTCTTCCCCTTGTCCTTTCTCCTTTCTCTCTCCCTTGAAGCTACCCCACCCCCTGTCCTTACCAATAATGCACCCTAACTCACATGCCACCTCTCCTATCTTCCAAAACAGTATACCCCACCCCCCCTTTTCTCTCTCCTACACTCTCCCATGATCCAAATACCCCCCCTCTCTCTAAAATTCAAAATCTCTCTTGTCTTGTAGCCAGATGGCCTCCCCCACACTCACACACACTCAGTTTCACTGAAAAAGGTGCCCACAGACCCATCCCCACCCAGGGGTTACCTGATTTTCTTGTGTTCACACACATCTGCACACAGATTCACCTCTGAACACACTCCTCTCTCTCCCCTCTTGTAATTACTTTATTCTCCATATCACCTCTCACTTTTTTTCATCAACCCATCTCTCTCTTAGTCTCTCTCTCATGAGACTGCTGTTCTGGCACATATACACACAGCCAGACAAGTGGGGCCCACAGTCACATGGCCTATGTAGATAATGATTTCTTCATTTCTAAATTCTAGAATTTCTCCCCCCTCCTCCCCTATATAAAGAGGGGTCACCATCACACTAAACACACACACAACATCACCAAAGAACACACTATGCACTGTATGTGCCTAGTGCACACACACACACCCACACCATCACCATCACCGCAATCACCATGCTCGTCTTGAGCATGATCTCTACACCCTTGGCTATGGAAGATGAAGGGCAACTAAATGAAGGATGATGGCCATAACCCTCGTGCGAATCTTCGCCATCAACTCCCACCTATCCGCCATGTGCTCTACCACTCTCTCCCTTCTCATTCCCCTACGCTATGCTCCCCATTTCATCGCCTTATTCTCTAAATAAAGCTTGAGGTTTTGTGAGTATGTTTTCTTGCAATGTTTTGCCCATGTGAGGTGTGCGGAATCGCCACCTAATCTTGTGTTTGGAGTGAGCTTGTGTATGTGTGAAGGGTGTGCGGATTCGCCATCCTTTTGTGGTGCCTAAGTACTAAGCCGTTATACCCCCTCCCTCACTCTCTCTCTCTCTCTCTCTCTCTCTCTCTCTCACTTGATCTCATTCCCTTTCCTCTTCATCATTACTCCCAATCATCCATCTCTCTTGGATGAAAACTTGTTATGGTGGTGTGTTGTTTGCGTCCTAGCCGCTGAAGCTAGGTGGTGCCCCCTGTTTGCTTTACCATGACAGGCTTGAGGCGCGCCATTCGGTCCCCGGTGTTTTAGAGGCCGTCGGGGTTCGGGGTTCGCTTTGCTCCCGTCAACACGTGGCACTGACATTTATACATGAATCCAAGCATGGATATTGGCAATAGAATCAAAGATGGATCAAGCGAACCTATTTACATTTGAACTATTTTTAGTGTGAAAACCCGCTTCTTCATTGCATCTTCGTGAGTGTGTTCACTTCATTTTGCAATGGCAATGATGTTTTCACACTTAAAATACTTCCCAATGTAATTTTTGCAATGGCGGTGATGCGTAGTTGATGTATTTAAATAAGTCCCAAATGTATAATCACTGCCAATTAGTTGACTAAGTAATTTATTCTTGATTAGAAGGGCTAGTTACTTTTTGGGCTCTTGAACACTTTTAGCTACCCTATGCATAAAGGTTAAAATGTAATGGAATTTGCTTATTCAATTTGAGAGTAGCGGAATTTAATGAGAGTACTTTCAAGAAATGATTTTGTGAGCATAGAGGGTAGACATAATTAAAGATAGCAACATAATTATAGCAATTAGTTAACTTGGCATAGACAATACTTTTGCAAGCGAGAGAATTTAGAGAACATGACAACAATTGAGGACCGGATTTATGTGGAGCCGGTCCCCCCTCCAATAGGCATTTGTATTATGATTTCTCCTATAAAGAGAGACTTGTTACAATACATTCTTTGTGTTCCTTGTGACCTAGGTGAAGCAATGAAGATGGAAAGCTTCATGCATCACCATCATAGCATAACCTAAACTTGAAGAAAGCTTTAACTATACCAAGCCTCAGTCCCAAGACCTCAAACACCTTCGAAGGTGGAGAGAGCTAGCAGGGAATGAGGGTAGGAAACATTTCGTAGGAGAAAGAATTAGTTCCTCACTTATCATACTCTTGTTGCTAGCATACATAATAGCATAGTAATGAAGAAGAAGGAGATGGCAAGCTTAAGCATTGAAGCATGGCTCTTGGTTGGATTTGCACTCCATAGCCAAGAGTGTTGGTGTAGGCTCTCAACCTTTACTTCCTTGGAGAGGGAGCTCTTCCACTTTGCATAGCACACAATGAGAGTGCTTGTGAGTGTGTGTGGGTGAATATACCCCCTAAGCACCCCCCTAGCTTGCTTGGGTCGACCCCCCCTTGTAGCTCATGCTTGAAGCTCATTGGACCCCTCCAGGCCTAGCCAATCACAAGCAGAAGCCATTACAAGCAACAGGGATAGCCTTGGGACAAGTGTCCCCCTTTCCCCTTTGAGAGAGAGGACTTGATGAATGCAAAAACAATTAGATAATTCAAGTAATTTATCATTGGACCCCTTTGAAGCCTAGCCAATAGGCTTCAAGCAACACATGAAGGTAACATGGGTAGGGACCTGACATGTGTCCTTGCTGCCTCTTCAAGCTGGGGCTTCCCTTGTGAGTGTGAGTGTGTGTTCTCTCTCTAATCCCTAGGAAAAGGACTCGCCCCCCCTCTTGTAGGGATGCTTTTGACTTTAGGAGCTCAAGAACCTTAGTCATCAAGCATGACAAAGCACTTGGACTAGGGGGTATTCCCACAAGCATCTCAGGCAAGCATGTCAAGGCACCTCAAGCACCTTAATCAAGCGGCAAGTCAAGCACCTCAAGCATGGAGTAAGTCAAGCACCTCAAGCACCTCAAGCACCTTAATCAAGCACCTCAAGCACCTTAATCAAGCACCTCAAGCAGGACAAACACCTCAAGCACGACAAGCACCTCAAGCAAGTCAAGCACCTCGAGCTTGGGCCGGGTTCCCACCTCAAGCTCAGCCCTAGCTTACCTAAGGTCAAAGGACTTTTACACACATTATTGGAGGTCTTCAATGAAGCTAACCCTAAGGTCTTATGCTCCATTGGTTAGCCTTGCTCTTGATAGACCATCTCCCATTTGGGCCCCTTTACTATTGGCCCCGTGTTGAGATAGATCTATAAGCACATATCTATATCTTAACACTTGTTCCCGTTTATTCTCCCACATTAAGTGATCAATTTAATATGAGAAAATCATTTGGGTTGGTTAGATATTAGATTTTATGACATAAAATGCTAAAACATGTACTCACTTTTTGATGATGAGAACTTGGGGGAGCTTGGCTATGGTGTCCATATCCTTCTTCAACACTAACTAGTCTCCTACTCACTAACCCTCTCGTGTGTGCACACTTGCTATGCATTTGAGACTACTCTTCTCAATGTGAATGCTTATGTAGAGTGATGAGAGGTGTGTGCATTAGTGAATGTCTCTCCTATGCATCTAACTTCTTCATTCCATGTGTGTGTGTGTGCGTGTGTGTGTGTGTGTGTGTGTGGTTCGGGTAGCAAGAGGCACACATAGGTGTGTGCAAGTGTGACTGGTAGAGATTGGTTGTGAGAGGGTTCTCTAGCTTCCTTTCTCCAAGCATCCTCTTCACATTTCCTCTTCACGAGCTCACACACTTCTTGTGTGATTCCTCCATGCCTTAGCTGGATGCCCTTCATAGGTTGACAATTTAATTGTTGGATTGCTATGGCTACGACCACACAACTATAATGGTTTCCCAAAGGCAAAACCTTGGTCCTTGAGGAATGATCGTCTTATCACAGGTTAGTCAACCCTTCCACTACTGAGGCAACCCATATCTATCACCTCAATCGAATACCTAAGACAAATGAACAAGGCATCAAAAAGAGGCTTAAGACCAAATGGGGGATCAACTGATCTTTAGCTCGGTGGACATATATACTCAAAGTTATCTTGAATTTCTCCTACATTATGGCTCTTGTCCATAAAGCCATCTGGATTTCAAGCCTTGGAAATGATGCATCCCATATGTATGGAGGAGGAAGAAACAATTAGAATCCTTTTTTTTGATGGAGCATAACAAGGCTGCTTTAGACATCCTTGTTTCCACAACCCTTAACCAAATTGTGTGTCCTTTGTGCCCTCAAGCTTCTCCTTCCCCAAGCTCTCTCCTTGTTTTTGCACCCTAAACACAACCGTGTGCTTGCGTTTGAATATGATAGAAAATGGGCTAGCTTTTCACTCTCACACACAATACTCACATCTTTTTCATCTTGATCCCCCCAAATATGTCCCCTGCCCTCGCCCCCCCTTTCCACATCAGCTTGTGACGTTCCGGGGGGGAGAGAGAGAGAGAGAGAGAGAGAGAACTCCTGTGCCCCCTTCGACTCGTCCTGCACTACCTACTGTGCGTCAAGGGTATAAGAGAGAGAGAAGTCGGTTAGACCGCCCAACCCTGAGAGAGCCGCCCATTGTTGCTCTTGAAAGAAGGTTCGCGAGAGAGTGATGATGCTACTTGCTGTTCTTCGCGTTTCTCTCGAGTCCGCCGTCACTTGGACCCGCTGTAAAAAGACCACCTGCAAAGTGAGAGAATCTGAAGTAGATGCCATTTAAAAAGTACTTTTTCCAGCATTGAACACACACACACACACACACACACACACGATGAGATAAATAAAAGACAAATTTGAAATGTTGTTTTTCACCAATATGGTGTAGTGAGGCCTCAGCTATGGCGACGCGAGGGTTTAGAAGGTTACGAACATTGTGGACTACATGCCAGTGCGAGGTTCGGAGAAGCGGATTGCAAGAAGCTAGACCCTTTTCCACGCGCAAGATCATTTCTTCCCAAACTATTCCTTTCTCTGTACAATGGCGGGTATCCTCGCCACATCTCAGGGCTTCCTTTGCCAGTTTTAGAGCATTCTCTGCACAAGCAGCTTCAAAAGAGCCCGCGTCTACAGAAGAAGCAGGAGAGAAAGATGCTGTGAAGAAAAGACGGCGTAGAAAAAAGACATTCCTGGAGGTAGCTCAGTTTCTTCCCGATTGGGGTGTAGGAGCCAGGTTCACAAAGTCTCATTGGCCTGCAGGAAATTTTTACAAAGTGACGAAGGTCAAGGTGTACAAGAGTGGGAGGCATGGAGCAGCATGGGGTGTTTTCCATCAAAATGAATCGGCCAAGACAGGAGAGGTGCAAAAAATCGGCGGTGTAAACAAGCGCTGCTGGCGCTATGTTCCTGACGTAGATCTCTCTCCGTTGATATGGAAGCGAGCAGCAGATGCACGCCCAGTTAAGCCCGTCCCGCTTACATCTGCCGATTACCAGAAGCTTACAGGTATTTTTCTTTCTCCTCTGCCTGTGTTTTGGGGTCTGTAAGAATTATGCGGTCTAATGTGGTTCTATCAAGAAAAATAGGAAATGAATGATTACGAAGGGAAAATAGTCAAGCAATGCAGATTAAGTCTTCACCTTAGACCCTGGGCTCGAGTGATTTAACAATAAGCGGGTAACATGAGAGCAATAATGATATGTTCATGATGCATAAGGGAGTAAATTTCTTGAATTTGTATGTTGCAGTCTAGGGGGACCATTCTTTGGAGGGCTTGTCAGCCACCTAGGTGCATACCTCCCCTCTTTTCAGAGGCAGGGGTGATCCTTCAGCTCCTTTCCCGCCTTTTTGACATTTATTTGAGGTCATGGAGCTGATTACTTCTTGTGGGGAACTCCACTAAGGAGAGGCAGTCTGGGTATATGAGAGGTCGAACTCTCCTATAATCTTTCGCACGGTGGACTGAGTACCTTGGGGGTCTTTGGTGAAGAAGAACATGAAGAACTGTGACAAGCACAAGGGAGAGAGAAAGGAATAAAGATGGAGCAAGAATATTGACCTATTAGTATACAATAACTTAACTGTGCATGAGATTTGATATGAAATGAAGGCAAGGGATCACTTATATCTGACCTAGGCATGAATACCAATGCTAACCCCAAATATGGTGCAGGACAAACATAATGACATCTACCCCATGAAGTGAATGCCCAAACATCAATGGGCTAATAAAGTCCAAAACGCATGTGCATGTCAAATTTGGCGAATGCAAGATAGAATTGTGCATGATACAATTGCCACTTTGCATATGGACAGATTCTTCGGATCCGCGATAAGGGTCTTGTAAATGAAATATTCTATAGGTCATTGTAGAATGGATATTTCTGGTGTGTCCTTGGATGGGTGATTAGAGCACTGCGAAAATCACATTGAAATTTGTCAGGATGGGTATTTGTAATACGCCACAAGATGGGTGACTATGTGTCTTGAGGTAAAATCCATGGTAGAATAGGCTAAGTCTACATGCTCGTCAAATACTACCACTATGCCAAGTATGAAAAACCTATGCATTGACTAGATATGATACGACGATGCACATATAAAACTTGGCAGATATACATTCCCTCTTTGCTGTTTGGAATAAGCTCCATGGCCCGTCATTGTGTATTGGAGCCAATCATTTGTCTGCGAATAGAAATTTACCTTTATACGGCCTCAGATTAAATGACGAGAAGAAAGTTATGTGCCTAACAATACCAATCTTGATGATCCAATCACGGGACTCAAGCAAGGTAACTCCCCATCATGCTCCAAAGGCATAGGGTCCTGACATGTAAGGTGCAGCGGAATGAATGTTGTATTTTCTCAAGTTTAGTGATCTATATTTGCTCAAGGTTCCTTTTAGTTCTTAGGGAAGGAGAGCCTTCCGTCTTTATGGAGAGTGCTATGATCACGAACAAAGTGAGTGGATGTTGTGCGTGCAAGTGTATGAGACTGAGAGAAGGAGAGAAAAGAGATACGACACCCGAGAGGTTGTAAAACCCTCCTCCGAAGGCCCCACCGTCGTCGGCGAGAGTGGTCTACTTTTGATTGCACAAAGGTGTACAATGATGATGCATGGACTGATGCAAACGGGGACTATGTCGATGACAACGATGTTGACTTTAGGGCTGAATTTGGTTCTCTTCTATCTGCTGTCCACAAGGGGGTAATGGCTCGGAATCTGGGTGATCTTGGGGCTGCTTCATATGGCTGAAAATCCCTGGTTTTGTCGAGGGGATATGGCTTGATAAAAACGCTGAAGACAAGGGGGTCAAGGCTGCGTTTTTATGCTGCTGTCGTAGGCTGAAAATGCTGAAGCTTTGCAGGTTTTAAGGCTGAATTTAATCACTGCTATACCTGCTATAAAACGTTGTATTGCTGCATTTTTCAATGCTGAAATTACTGAGGTCAAAAACGCTGAATACTGCTATTGGTTGGCGATCCCAAAACGCTGATGGTTGGGCTGCTTGTAGTAGGGAAAAACGCCAATGGTACTGGCTTTGCTGGCGATGGGCTGTTGAGGGAAAACGCCAAGGAGGGAGCACTTGATGGCGATGGCTGTTGGAGGATAAACGCCAAGAGGGAGAAGGTATGGCGCTAGGTCTTGGATGGGGATGGCTCACCAAGGATGGCTTGGGGAGGATCTTGTTGAGAGAGGGCGGGAGTACCTGTTGCTTGAAAAGCCTGCTGTGCTCCTTGCTCATCTGCCCAATTGTGCTAACTTGGGTTTGCTTATATATTAACTTACCCAATTTGCCCTACTTAGTTCCCAACAAAAGTCACTTAATAAATAAGTGAAAAATGTCAAAAACAGGGAAAAATAGGATAAAGTCACTTGAAAAATTCCCAAACTGACTCTGATGGAATCTGATGGAAATGCTTATGCTTATGCAGTGTGCAACCAGAGGATATGCATCTACACCGAGTGACTGGGCATGCAGGGTCTACGAATAGACTCACAAAAGTGCCAGATCACTTCTAATCTAAACCGACTGGACTAACGGGAACCCTGCTATGGTGTAGCTTGTCGACAGACACATAGGGTTGGATGTGTCACATGACATCTCCTCCTTTTTAAAGTGAGGTACTGGTACCGAGCTGCATGGCTTCCTTGTAGTCCGCCAACAACTCTGGATAATCCTTGAAGAACTCTTCGTCTACCCACACCGCTTCATGGGTTCCTCGATCTTTGAACTTCAAAAAATATTGTCGTACTTGTTTCTTCGAACCATGGCGAAACCGATGCAACAAGACTTGCTCCGGCTCCATGACCTCAGCTTCATCGATGATCTCCGGTGCTTCTTCTTCCGAAATGTCCTTTGGAGGTGTTCCCTGAAACACTTTCAACCAAGAAACATGGAAAACCTTGTGCATTGACCATGAGTTAGGCAACTGCAATTTCATTGAAACCTCATTAATCTTTTTGACGACTAGAAAAGGACCATACATATGAAAAGACAACTTAGGACATTTCTTTCCAACTTGCTTAAGATGCTGTTTCATGATTCGTAGATACACCCAATTTCCTTCCTTGATCGAGACCTCCTGACGATGCTTGTTAGCCTGTCGAGAATAAGATTCCTGAGCCTTGCTTAGCCGAAGCTTCACACTCTCAGAAATCTCATCCAATGACTGACTCTCAAGATTGGCATCAGGCATTTGACTGACCGATCTAGTCAAAAGTGACTGGAACCGATGGCCAAAAGCTACCTCATACGGAGTTCGACCAATAGCAGAAGAAAAGGAATCATTTAGAATAGCCTGGACCAATGGGAGATAGAGCTCCCAGTGAGATTGCTGATGTTGCTAATTGGACTATTTTCTTATTTTTTTTCTTATTTTCTTATTATGTGCACTAAGAATTGTTAAAAAGATTGTAGCTACAGGAACTGCCATCAGGAACGGACAACTCTGATGTGTCATTTGATGGGTGACGATAAACATCGCGAAGGAGTTTCCGTAAGTTCGGTGGAAAGGGCCGGGTTACGAGTGCCTCTGATGCGTCACATGATGGGTGACGGGTGCATCAGTAAGGGGGCATCCCGTAGGCTAAGGAGGAAATCCGAACTGAGTAAGAAAATACGCGTAAGAACGCAAGCACAAGTATAAAGATGGGTTCAATGAAGCTTTTTACGAAAAGCAGGAACAGTCGCGGGAGGACGGATGTTTTCCTGCGAGGAGTCTGTGTCTGCATTGCATCTGTGTCGTGTCCTGTACCCGGGGACACCTGGAATGTGTCCGTGTAGCATTGTTTTCACTAACTGAGTGAGTTTTTAAAGTTTGAACAGGTTCACACTTTATTTTATTAAAGTGGCCGGTCACTTTAAAGTGACCAATCCTTTTATTAATAAAATAAAGCAAGCAAGGCCCTTATAAAAAAAGCCAGCGCTAAAACCAAGGCAGGGGGCTGATTTGCGATCTCTCTCTCCTCTCTCTAGAAAACGCAATTTTCTCTCTCCTCTCTCTAGGAGCGCCCAACTCTGCTTTTGGACCCCTATTCTTGCCGGGTGTCAGACCCTATAAAAGGGTAGCCAGCGTTTCAGTTTGGAGGAGCCGGAAGCAGCAGGAAGGCAAGCGTTGGGATTCTGGAGCAGAGAGTGGCGACAGAATTTGCAAGTGCTCGCGTGACGACTGAGTACGGAGGTTGATTCTCCGAGCAAGGAGCGACAGGTATAAGGTGTTGATACGCATTGAGAATTGTTGCTTTGTGTGGTTTGTTTTGCAAGAATCTCCCGTCTCACGGGAAGGCCCTTCGCGGGAAGTACGGCTTCACGCCTAAGTCCCTTACGGGAAAGTACGGCTTCGCGCCTAAGTCCCTCACGGGAAGGAGCGGCCTTGTGCCCAAGCCCTTTACGGGAAAGCACGATCTTCGGGTCTAAGACTACAGAACGGAGGGGTTTCCTCGGGTTCTCGTGCTTGTATAAGAATTCTCCCTGAATAAAAGAATACTCTTAACCGGGGGGGGGGGGGGGACCAGCCCATCTTCTGGTCCCCAATACTATGTCGATCTTCTCCCTTCTCTCATATTTTCAAAGAATTATAATTTTCAGATTTTCTAAGTGCTCGTGTACTCTCCCGTTTTGTGACAGCTGATCATGAACATAAGATTTTAACACATCAAAAGCCAACTGATTATAAATTTCGGTTTGACCATCTGACTGTGGATGAAAAGCCGATGAAAAATTCAACTTTGTGGCAAAATTTTCAAAGAGTGCACGCCAAAAGTTCGACGTGAACTTAACATCCCTATCTGAAACAATGGACTTTGGCAAACCACAGAGGGGGTACCAATGCTTAATGAACAATCGTGCAATATCCTGTGCAGTAACTGTGGCTTTACAAGGAATCAACATGCAAAATTTGTTGAAACGATCAACAATTGTTAAACATTGAGCGTTCCTTGAATGCAAACTTGGTGGTAAGTTAGTCACAAAATCCATAGAGATATCCTGAAAAGGTCCCTCGGAAATAGGCAGCGGAAGCAAGAGGCCTTGCTGCTTACCCTGAGGAGCTTTTACTTTTTGACATATAGTGCACTGTGTGACATAACGAAACACATCTTTTCGCATTTTAGGCCAATAAAAAAATCGTTCAATCTTTTCCAATGTGGTGCTCATTCCCCTGTGCCCACCCGTGAGAGAATCATGTGCATCATGCAATATGGTTGGCGTGAGAGAGGGCAACACACATAAACGTTGACGAAAAAATAACAATCCATCACGAATGAGATAGTTGCTGGGCCCTTGGGAAGCAAGAGCCTGCAACCAATACTTACCAAACTCCGAATCTGCATACTGATTTGTCACGTGACACATCCAACCCTATGTGTCCGTGGACAAGCTACACGATAGCAGGGTTCCCGTCAGTCCAGTCAATTTAGATTAGAAGTGATCTTGCACTTTTGTGAGTCTATTCATAGACCGTGAACGCCCAGTCACTTAGTGTAGATGCATATCCTCTGGTTGCACACCGCATAAGCATAAGCATTTCCATCAGAGTCAGTTTGGGGATTTTTCAAGTGACTTTATCCTATTTTTTTCTATTTTTAATATTTTTCACTTATTTATTAAGTGACTTTTGTTGGGAACTAAGTAGGGAAAATTGGGTAAGTTAATATATAAGCAAACCCAAGTTAGTACAATTGGGCAGATGAGCAAGGAGCACAACAGGCCCCTAAGCAGCAGGTGCTTCCCCTCTCTCAACAAGACCCTCTCCAAGCCTCCCTTGGCGAGACCCATCCCCTTCAGCCCATCAGCGTTTTGGATTGCCATCAAGTGTCACAAGGGGGGGGGGGGGGGCACCACGTGCCAATAGAAAAGAACAGACTGAACAGAATTTTAGCACTTCAATAACAACTGAACTGAAAGAGAGAGACGACACGCGACACGGAGTGGCGGAATTTCACCCCAGAGAGTATTGGCCCCAAGCCTTGGCTCCCCTTTCAGTATTTCTTTATATTGCATCATCAAAAGTACAAGCCGGTACTCCAGACTCTGCACCTTCTCCAGGAAGCATGCCAGAGAATGAGCCCTAGCCTCATATTTAAAGGCCCTTGGCCTAAAAAGCAGTTTACATGAAAAGCTTTCAAACTCAAAAGCTTCTGATCCAAAAAGCAGTTTACATGAAAAACTTTCAAACTCAAAAGCTTCTGGTCCAAAAAGCAATGCCAAAAGCTCCCAGCATAAGTCACGGAAATCCGTACAGCCTGCCACGTCATCATGCCAGCCCAATTTTCGGAAATCAGCCACGCTGTTGCAGTTTTAGGGTTAGGGTTTCTAGAATTAGGGTTTGCAAGTTTCAGGGTTAGGGTTTTCAGAATTAGGGTTTCAGCAGTTAGGGTTTCTGAAATTAAGGTTTCAGCAATTAGGATTTTTGGAATTAGGGTTTCAGCAGTTAGGGTTTCCATAATTAGGGTTTCAGCAATTAGGGTTTCTGGCAGAAATTAGGGTTAGGGTTTCTGCTCTCGAGTAGCCACATCATCTGTAAGTTGGCTCCATTCTTAAGGCTTTGACACGTCAGCAGTTTGTTACATCAAGCCTCTCTCCCCCTTGGCATTTACCTCACCTGCAGCCATCGCCATCAAGCCTCTTTGCCTGGCGTTTTTCCCCTACCACAGGCAGCCAATTCAGCGTTGTTGACTCAGCAATTTTCAGCCAAGTTCAGCGTTTTACTAACGCTAGCAAACCTGCAATTTTCAGCATTTTTCAACATTGGAATACGTGCAAATTTCAGCGTTTTCAGCCTACAACAGTAACCCTAAAAATGCAGCCAGATAAGTGCATGAACTTCAGCGTTTTTTTATCATCGTACGAGCCTCGACAAGCAGGTCATTTTCAGCCATAAAAACAGCAGCAAACCAGTCATTTTCAGCCCCCCAAAGTGGTCCAGATTCTCAACCTTTACCCCTTTGTGGACAACAGATAGTAGAGCATCGAATTCAGCCCTAAAGTCATCATCGTCGTCATCGGCATAGTTCCCGTTTGCATCAGTTCATGCATCATCATTGTACACCTTTGTGCAATCAAAAGTAGACCACTCTCGCCGACAAGAGTGGGGCCTTCGGAGGAGGGTTTTGCAACTCTCGGGTGTCGTATCTCTTTTCTTTCATCCTCTCAGTCTCATACACTTGCACTCACAATATCCATTCACTTTGTTCTTGATCATAGCACTCTCCATAAGACGGAAGGCTCTCTCCTTTCCTAAGAACTAAAAGGAACCTTGAGCAAATATAGATCACTAATCTTGAGAAAATACAACATGGAAGTGTTCTGTACTACTCAAGGGAAGAACCACAAAGTACCACAAGAATTTTTTGCTTGTTGCGGTCGCACGAACCCAAGTTCGCTTGGGCGCGTCGATTCCTAATCGTGTTTTGTTGAAGAGTGACAGGAATCCCAAGAAAGAAGGGCTTGTCCAGCCTCCCCTTGTGTCTCTTTTCACTCATTGAGAGCGGACCATGCACTTAGCGGCCGGCCAATCGACGTGAGGTGGGAAAAAGCAACCTTGGTGTGAGCGCAAGGCCGCCAAGGGGTGCGCCCGCAGAAAGGAGTAGAACTCGGGTGAAGAGAAGATCCTTCTCTAACGCGATTTGCAAGCAAAAGAAAACCTCAAGAACCTCAAGACCCTCAAGAACCAAGTTCCTCGTGAACTTAAGAACCCAAGATCCTAGTGCATGGTCGTCACCCGAAGCGGAATGGATACTTCGCATTCAGGTGATGAGCATGAGAGAGGCGACGAAGGATTCTCCCCACCATGAGATTTTTCCAACCCTCCCCCTTCTCCATCTACGCCACGAGTTGTCCTAACTCCTATGGAGATGATGGTCAAGTCGATGTTGGACATGATGGCACAACAACAAGAAACGAATCGAGTTACATTGGCACAACTCGCAAGCAAAGCAAAACAAGAAGAAGCTAGGGATCGTGAGCGCGATGACAGAATTGCAAGAATTGCCGCAGAACAAGCAGCTAAGGACCGTTAACAAGAAGCCAAGGACCGCGAGCACGACGAAAGAAACGCCAGACTTGCCACACAACAAGAAGACAAGCGCCTTGCTTTAGAACGCGAACGCGACGCAAGAAAAGAACTAAGAAAGGAGGAAGCGGCAGCACCAAGCGCGGCCTTGGAGGCCGAGCGTGAAGCTCAAAGGAAGCTACGCAGTCAAGATTTATTTCCCAAGTGCTAGCCTCGAAGACCGAACCACCCAAAGATCGTGGGAGTTCATCAAGTGGTGCAAGCCACGATGCGGATTCCAACAACCCAGTCATCGAAAAGTTGACCTTCAGTAAGTATGATGGTAAGATGGATGCTACGATTATTCATTCTTGGTTGCATCAATTTAATGCTTATTTTGTGACAACTAAGAAAATAGGAAATAGCAAAGTTTTGACGGCAGCTATGTACCTTGCTGATGATGCCATCAATTGGTACCACGCATGGCAAGAGGCATAGCTAAGCGCGCACCTAGAGGAAGCCGACGAATTCACGCCCCTCTCTTTTAGTTGGGCTGATGTCCAAGACAAGCTCAAGGCGCGGTTTATGCCACCTCAGTACCTTGCACGATTGACGCGCTCTCAAGCAAAATGGTATGCCGGTTATGTCTTTCTCTAATCGTGTTTTGCAGCTCAGCACTCAATTACGCAAATCGGATTCGAAGCCGACGAATTCACGTCCCTCTCTTTTAGTTGGGCTGATGTCCAAGACAAGCTCAAGGCGCGGTTTATGCCACCTCAGTACCTTGCACGATTGACGCGCTCTCAAGCAAAATGGTATGCCGGTTATGTCTTTCTCTAATCGTGTTTTGCAACTCAGCACTCAATTACGCAAATCAGATTCGGAGCGCAAGGAGGCATTTCTTTACGAATTGGACGAGTATATCAAGTATGATGTCGAGGTACTAGATCCAATCGATCTCAACAAAGCTGTAGCGATTGCTCTCGCACACGAGATGAAGCACAACAAAGGAAAGCCTAAGGAAAACAAGACTTCTCAAGGAACCCTGTAGAATTCTCAGAACACATAGAACGGTAAGAACGGTAAGAATGGTAATTCTTCTAGCCCTTATTCCTCTAATTCCTCGGAAAAGAACTCTAACAATGAATCTAAGGGTAAAGCTAAAGCACCATTCAAACCTAAGCTAACCCCTGATGAAAAAGCTTCACAAGGAATTATAGGAGGATACATCACGGCTGAAGAACAAGCGACTTATGCTAAAGAAGGTAGATGTTTTCAATGTCACGTCAAGGGTCACATTAAGAAGGCCTGTCCTAAGACAGTCCCACCTAAAGAACCAAAGGCACCCACAGCTACCACAAGCACTGTCACAACACAACCTGCATCTTCTCCCGACTCTGACACACACATTGATGAATCTCTCTTGAAGTGTTATGGTCATGGAAAGGGGCATCGTTTTATCATATTGTTTGATCCAGGCAGTATGCATGATGTGATTAGTCCCCTTCTCGTTGAGAGAGCCCGCCTAGAGGTTAGTCAGAAAGCTCCTCTCGAGGTCTCTGGCTTCGCTCCTGGTATGGACTCTCTCATCACGAAGGAGTGCCTTGATGTGATGTTTACCGTTCAACAAGCGACTTTTCGTAGGAAATTTCTTGTATCTCCTCTCTCAGGATGTGATATGATTTTGGGCATTAAATGGTTTCTTGAACTTGACGCTCACATTAAATTTGGTGCTAACACGATCACTTTACATTCCGACACTGATTCCCCCCTCATCATTCGTGCTGAGGAGGGCTTGCATTCTTTGCCTCTCATCTCGCATGTACAGGTAAAGCGTGAATTACGACGAGGAGCACAAGCGGCATTCATTTATGCTGCTCCGGTTTCCCAGAGCATTCAGGCTCCAGGTAAGTATTCGGAGTTGTTTACGAAATTTAAACATCTCTTTTTGCAGGATGATCTTCCACCTCGCCTCCCACCCGAGCGGCCGGAGGACCATTGCATCGAGCTTATGGAGGGAGCGCAGCCTGTCAGTAAGGCTCTCTACCGTTTGAACAAGTCACAGGAAGAAGAGTTAGAGCGACAACTCATGGAGTTGGTGGCTAGAGGATTCATACGTCCTAGTGTAAGTCCTTTTGCTGCCCCTATTTTGTTTGTTCGCAAGAAAGATGGTTCGTCTCGTTTGTGTGTTGATCACAGGGCATTAAACAAGATGACCGTCAAGAACAAGTTTTCGATGCCTCTCATTGAGTATATCCTCGATAGGCTCAATGGGACAAAGGTTTTCAGCAAGGTTGATCTCAAAAGTGGATACCATCAGGTACGGGTATTCAAAGGCGACATTTTCAAGACCGCCTTTCGCACCGAGCGAGGGCAATGGGAGTATATTGTTATGCCTTTTGGATTGACAGAAGCCGTGGGTACGTTCCATAGTTACCGGGGAACGCGTTCTGCAGGCCCTAGAAGGTCGGAACGTCGTTCCCTCCCCCTCTGCCAAGCTGGAACGCCCCGGAACGTTTTGCCGTTCCGGGTGACCACCTAATACCGGAACGGCCTCGGAACGGCCAACTCTCAAAAATGGGAAGAAATAGGCAGTTTTTTGCAAATTTGCAATGTACATTAGGTGTTTTTTTAGTGTACAAGGACTCAAAAATTAAAATGCACCCCCTCACACCCATTCCCTTCTCAAGCATTATTTGGGTGTTTTTTATGCCTCCCGTTCCGCGCCGTTCCCGTTCCCGTTCCCGTTCCGGACCCCTAGCCGTTTCCCCGTTCCGCGAGGTTCCCCGTCGCCGTTCCCGTTCCGCGTTGCGGGTAACTCTGGTACGTTCAATCGTCTCACAGTAGGTCGTTTCGACGATATGGTAGGTGTATGTGTGTTCATCTTTTTAGATGATATTCTTATTTTTTCTGCATCCTGGGAGTTGAAAGGGTACTAACTCGTTTAGATGAGTGTCAGTTGTACATTGCAGCTAAGAAGTCTGAATTTTTTCTTATTGAAGTCACTTATTTGGGTTATATCATTTCTGCAGAAGGCGTCAAGCTAGACCCCGCGAAGGTGGAATAGGTTCGTAATTGGGATTTGCCCAAAACTACATATGATGTGCATTCTTTCCTTGGTTTATGTCAAGCATATAGTTCGCACATAGAGAATTATGCACGCATTGTTGCACCTATGACTGATGTTTTGAAAGGGGTAAAGACTCGCCGTTAGCGCGTAGACTTGCCCGAGGCAGCCATTGAGGCCTTCGCAGCTCTCAAGGTTGCGGTGACAGAAGCACCGTGTCTTATCCTTGCCTCTCGGGATGATCCCTTTGAGGTATGGACAGATGCGAGTAATGTCGCCATAGGCGTTGTGCTCCAGCAGCATGGTCGCCTAGTAGCTTTCCTTAGCTGGAAGCTCAATAGTGCGGAAAAGAATTATTCAGTTTATGATAAAGAACTGTTGTCTGTCATGCACTCTCTTAAGCATTGAAAGCATTTTTTGTATGGTAGAGAGTTTACAGTGCGCACAGATCATCAAGCCCTCAAGTGGCTCCAGTCTATACCTAGTGCACATTGGAGTGATCGCCAAGCGCGGTGGTCAATTTTTTGAGCAATTTGGCGGTTTGATCGAGTATGTGCCTGGAAAAGCTAACCTTGTTGCAGATGCGTTGAGTAGCAAAGGACACATTTTGGCTCTTGAGTCAAGAACCACATTTTCTATACAGGGTGAGTCTTTTGACAGCATGAAGAATTGGTATGCAGATTCGGAGTTCGGTAAGTATTGGTTGCAGGCTCTTGCTTCCCAAGGGCCCAGCAACTATCTTATTCGTGATGGATTGTTATTTTTTCGTCAGCGTTTATGTGTGTTGCCCTCTCTCAGGCCAACCATATTGCATGATGCACATGATTCTCTCACGGGTGGGCACAGGGGTATGAACACCACATTGGAAAAGATTGAACGATTTTTTTATTGGCTTAAAATGCGGAAAGATGTGTTTCGTTATGTCACACAGTACACTATATGCCAAAAAGTGAAAGCTCCTCGGGGTAAGCAGCAAGGCCTCTTGCTTCCGCTGCCTATTCTCGAGGGACCTTTTCAAGATATCTCTATGGATTTTGTGACTAACTTACCACCAAATCTGCATTCAAGGAACACGCAACGTTTAACAATTGTTGATCGTTTCAGCAAATTTTGCATGTTGATTCCTTGTAAAGCCATAGTTACTGCACAAGATGTTGCACGATTGTTCATCAAGCATTGGTACCCCCTCTGTGGTTTGTCAAAGTCCATTGTTTCAGATAGGGATGTTAAGTTCACGTCTAACTTTTGGCGTGTACTCTTTGATAATTTTGGCAAAAAGTTGAATTTTTCATCCGCTTTTCATACACAGTCAGATGGTCAAACCGAAATTTATAATCAGTTTGCTTTTGATGTGTTAAAATCTTATGTTCAGGATCAACAGTCTCAATGGGAGCTCTATCTCCCATTGGTTCAGGCTATTTTAAATGATTCCTTTTCTTCTGCTATTGGTCGAACTCTGTATGAGGCAGCTTTTGGGTGTCCGTTCCAGTCACTTTTGACTAGATCGGTCAGTCAAATGTCTGATGCCAATGTTGTGAGTCAGTCATTGGATGAGATTTCTGAGAGTGTGAAGCTTCGGCTAAGCAAGGCTCAGGAATCTTATTCTCGACAGGCTAACAAGCATCGTTAGGAGGTCTTGATCAAGGAAGGAGATTGGGTGTATCTAAGAATCATGAAACGGCGTCTTAAGCAAGTTGGAAAGAAATGTCCTAAGTTGTCTTTTCGTATGTATGGTCCATTTCCAGTCATCAAAAAGATTAATGAGGTTTCAACGAAATTGCAGTTGCCTAACTCATGGTCAATGCACAACGTTTTCCATGTTTCTTGGTTGAAAGTGTTTTAGGGAACACCTCCAAAGGACGTTTCGGAAGAAGAAGAACCGGAGATCATCGATGAAGCAGAAGTCATGGAGTCGGAGCAAGTCTTGTTGCATGAGTTTCTCCATGGTTCGAAGAAACAAGTACGACAATATTTTTTGAAGTTCAAAGATCGAGGAACCCATGAAGCGGTGTGGGTAGACGAAGAGTTCTTCAAGCATTATCCAGAGTTGTTGGCAGACTACAAGGAAGCCATGCAGCTCGGTACCAGTACCTCACTTTAAAAAGGAGGGGATGTCACGTGACACATCCAACCCTATGTGTCCATGGACAAGCTACACCATAGCAGGATTCCCGTCAGTCCAATAAGTTTAGATTAGAAGTGATCTGGCACTTTTGTGAGTCTATTCGTAGACCGTGCATGCCCAGTCACTTAGTGTAGATGCATATCCTCTAGTTGCACACCGCATAAGTATAAGCATTTCCATCAGATTCCATCAGAGTGAGTTTGGGGATTTTTCAAGCAACTTTATTATATTTTTTCCTATTTTTTAACATTTTTCACTTATTTATTAAGTGACTTTTGTTGGGAACTAAGTAGGGCAAATTGGGTAAGTTAGTATATAAGCAAACCCAAGTTAGCACAATTGGGCAGATGAGCAAGGAGCACAATAGGCTTCCAAGCAGCGGGTGCTTCCCCTCTCTCAACAAGACCCTCTCCAAGCCTCCCTTGGTGAGACCCATCCCCTTCAGCCCATCAGCGTTTTGGATCGCCATCAAGCCTCTCTCTCCCTTGGCGTTTTCCTCACCTGCAGCCATCGCCATCAAGCCTCTTTGCCTGGCATTTTTCCCCCACAGGCAGCCAATTCAGCGTTTTTGACTCAGCAATTTTCAGCCAAGTTCAGCGTTTTACTAACGCTAGCAAACCTGCAATTTTTCGCGTTTTTCAGCATTGGAATACCTGCAAATTTCAGCGTTTTCAGCCTACGACAGTAACCCTAAAAACACAGCCAGATAAGTGCAAGAATTTCAGTGTTTTTTTATCATCATACGAGCCTCGACAAGCGGGTCATTTTCAGCCATAAAAACAGCAGCAAACCAGTCATTTTCAGCCCCCCAAAGTGGTCCAGATTCTCAGCCTTTATCCCTTTGTTGACAGCAGATAGAAGAGCATCGAAGTCAGCCCTAAAGTGATCATCATCGTCATCGGCATAGTTCCCGTTTGCATCAGTCCATGCATCATCATTGTACACCTTTATGCAATCAAAGGTAGACCACTCTCGCCGACGAGAGTGGGGCCTTCGGAGGAGGGTTTTACAACCTCTTGGGTGTCGTATCTCTTTTCTCTCCTTCTCTCAGTCTCATACGCTTGCACGCACAATATCCATTCACTTTGTTCGTGATTATAGCACTCTCCATAAGACAGAAGGCTCTCTCCTTCCCTAAGAACTAAAAGAAACCTTGAGCAAATATAGATCACTAATCTTGAGAAAATACAACATTCATTCCGCTGCACCTTACATGATTCTTCATGCTGTCAAAAGACTCACCCTGTATAGAAAATGTGGTTCTTGACTCAAGAGCCAAAATCTGTCCTTTGCGACTCAACGCATCTGCAACAGGGTTAGCTTTTCGAGGCACATACTCAATCAAACCTCCAAATTGCTCAAAAAATTGTGACTATCGTGCTTGGAGATCACTCCAATGTGCACTAGGCATAGACTGGAGCCACTTGAGGGCTTGATGATCTGTGCGCACTGTAAACTCTCTACCATACAAAAAATGCTTTCAATGCTTAAGAGAGTGAATGACAGACAAAAGTTCTTTATCATAAACTGAATAGTTCTTTTTCGCACTATTGAGCTTCCGGCTAAGGAAAGCTACTGGGCGACCATGCTGCTGGAGCACAGCGCCTATGGCGACATTGCTCGCATCCGTCCATACCTCAAAGGGATCATCCCAAGAGGCAAGGATAAGACAGGGTGCTTCTGTCACGGCAACCTTGAGAGCTGCGAAAGCTTCAATGGGCAAGTCTACGCGCTGACGGCGAGTCTTTACCCCTTTCAAAACATCAGTCATAGGTGCAGCAATGCGTGCAGAATTCTCTATGTGCGAACTAATGCTTGACATAGACCAAGAAAAGAACGCACATCATATGCAGTTTTGGGCAAATCCCAATTACAAACCTGTTTCACTTTCGCGGTGTTTAGCTTGACGCCTTCTGTAGAAATGATATAACCCAGATAAGTGACTTCAGTAAGAAAAAATTCAGACTTCTTAGCTGCAATGTACAACTGACACTCATCCAAACGAGTTAGTACCCTTTCAACATCTCTTTCATGTTGCTTCCACAATGCAAAAAAAATGAGAATACAATCTCAGAAGATGAACACACATACACCTACCATATCGCCAAAACGACCTACCATGAGACGATTGAACGTACCACGGCTCCTTTCAATCCAAAAGGCATAACAATATACTCCCATTGCGCTCGCTCGATGCGAAAGGCGGTCTTGAAAATGTCGCCTTTGAATACCCGTACCTGATGGTATACACTTTTGAGATCGACCTTGTTGAAAACCTTTGCCCCATTGAGCCTATCGAGGATATACTCAATGCGAGGCATCGGAAACTTGTTCTTGACGGTCATCTTGTTTAATGCCCTGTAATCAACACACAAACGAGACGAACCATCCTTCTTGCGAACAAACAAAATAGGGGCAGCGAAAGGACTTACACTAGGACGTATGAATCCTCTAGCCACCAACTCCGTGAGTTGTCGCTCTAACTCTTCCTCCTGTGACTTGTTCAAACGGTAGGGAGCCTTACTGACAGGCTGTGCTCCCTCCATAAGCTCGATGCGATGGTCCTCCGGCCGCTCAAGTGGGAGACGAAGTGGAAGATCATCCTGCAAAAAGAGGTGTTTAAACTTCGTAAACAACTCCGAATACTTACGTGGAGCCTGAATACTCTAGGAAACTGGAGCAGCATAGATGAATGCCGCTTGTGCTCCTCGCTGTAATTCACGCTTTACCTGCACATGAGAGATAAGAGGCAAAGAATGCAAGCCCTCCTCAGCACAAATGATGAGGGGGGAATCAGATTTGGCATGTAAAATGAGAGTGTTAGCCTCAAAATCAATGAGAGCGTTGAGTTAACGAAACCATTTAATACCCAAAATGATATCACATCCTGAGAGAGGAGACACAAGAAATTTCCTACGAAAAGAAGCTTGTTGACCGGTAAACATCACATCAAGGCACTCCTACGTGATGAGAGAGTCCATACCAGGAGCGAAGCCAGTAACCTTGAGAGGAGATTTCTGACTAACCTCTAGGGGGGCTCTCTCAACAAGAGGGGGACTAATCACATCATGCATACTGCTTGGATCAAAAAATATGATAAAACGCTGCCCCTTTACATGACCATAACACTTCAAGAGAGACTCATCAATGTGTGTGTTAGAGTCAGGAGAAGATGCAGGTTGTATTGTGACAGAGTTTGTAGTAGTTGTGGGTGCCTTTGGTTCTTTAGGTGGGACTGTCTTAGGACAGGCCTTCTTAATGTGCCCCTTGACGTGACATTGAAAACATCTACCTTCTTTAGCATAAATCACTTGTTCTTCAGCCGTGATGTATTCTCCCTTGGGTTTTACACAGCTTAGCCACCTAGCCACATTGGGTTAAGGTTCATGCATTGACAGGCTTCCGATCACTCTCTGTCACGTGCACATCTAACCCTATGTACATGAGGACAAGCTACTTCAGGTCCAGGGTTCAGGTCAGCTTAGGAAGTGTTCTGGCACCTTTGTGAGCCTGCTCGCAGGCCGTGCATGTCCAGGCACTTAGAGTAGTTGCATATCCTCTGGTTTCACTCAGCATGATCATCAGCATGGCAATCAGTACTCATCATGAGCATTTTTCAGTATACAAAACCCATTTTCCCTATTTTATCCATTTTTCACTTAATATTAATAAGTGACTTTGTTGGGAGACTGGGTAGGGCAACTTTGCTAAGCTGGTATATATAAAAGCCTAGCACTAGCACTTTTTGGCAGAAGAGGTAGCAAAAGTTCCCACAACTTGCTGTGCACCTTCTCAGCAAGATCGGCAGGATACCCTAGCGTTTTCAGTCAACAAGACCCTCTGGCGTTTTTCATCAGCAGAATCAGCCTAGCGTTTGCTTTAGCAAATTCAGCCTGGCGTTTTTCATCAGCAGTACTAGATCAGCCTTGGCGTTTTTGCACCTTGCAGATAGCATCAGCTTTTTGCAGTTTCCTGGCGTCAGATCAACCATTGCATCAGCGTTTTCAGTTTTCAACACTTATACACGGCAAGATCAGCCCCTAACCTCGCAGATCTCACCTACCTGTAGGAGATCCCTGCCACTTCACAACCTGTCAACCCAAATCGCGGAGAGCCGTACTGTTTGCCACGTCAGGTGCCATACAATGTGCCACATCATCTGTCGTACAGCCTATCCGTACAATTGTGCTGCGTCATCAACTGTGCGTTCTGGTAGTTCTGTCACGTCATTAGTTTGTGGCAAAGGAGCGGAGTGACTCCCCTCATGTGCATTCCCGTTTGCACCATATTCAACCATGCTATCCATGGGATCTTTCGGAATAGTCGAAGCTAAACCGAAAATCTGAAGGTAAAGTTCCAAATCTGAGGAGTATCTGCTAGGTCCTCCTCCATCCACTTCGCATCCAATGCCGAATAGTTCTTGACTAAGAACCGCCATTCACTTTCCCTTTCACTATCCTTTCCTTGTGAGCCAGTATCTGTTCCGGAACGAGTATCTCCTTGCTCTCTTCCACTTCAGGTTGCTCCTCAGGCTCCTTGTTGACTGGCACCTCACCCTTGAAAGGTTTCAAGAGACTCACATGAAAAGCATTGTGAATCTTCCAAGTTTCTGGCAACTTCAGTCTGAAGGATACATCACTTATCTTCTCTTGAATTTGGAAAAGGGCCGTAGTACCACATTTTTAGCTTTGGAAAAAGCCGCTCCTTTCCCTTTCGTTTCCCAAGGCGTGCCTTCTCAAATGTAAGAGCACCCAATCATCTTCCTTCAACTTCAAGTTGTGTCTATGTCTGTCTCCTGCCTGCTTGCGCCGTGCTTGAGACTTCTCTAGAGCCGCGCGAAGCTTGGCAAAGGGAGTGTCCAAATCTCTCGTATACCGATCCACTTAAAAAAAATCTTATCTTGGGTCTCGGGCATTCTCTGATCTATCAGTTGATTCCTTTTTCCTTTCTTTCCTTGTGTCCTGGGACCAATAAAAAATCTTATCTTGGGTCTCGGGCATTCTCTGATCTATCAGTTGATTCCTTTTTCCTTTCTTTCCTTGTGTCCTGGGACCAATGGGTGGCTTCGCTAGCTTCCCTTGTCCATTGACATGTCAGTCTCAATCATTGGAACCCTGAGATGCACTATCATCTGATCCCCTTCTTTCAGAATCCTGTGATGAAGTTTGAACTTACATCTAGCTCCCTTGGTTCGTTGGAACGTTCGGATGTGCTACCATCTGATTTTCGAGAATCCTGTGATGAGCTATCATTCGATTCCCTTGATTCATTCTTTTCAGTGGCAGACTCTTGCCCTGTTGAGGTGGATACTATTCTGTCCGTAGGATAAGTCAATGAGCCGGCATGCGTCCAAATCGTTTCTTAACATGTCCCATAAGTCTCTGAATAGAGTTTATTCTGGTTCAGACAATAGTCTCAAATCTCTTTTGGCAAACCATAGCAAAACCGCTCAATCTGGTTTCTCTGGTAAATAAGTATCCCAAAACCTCTAGCAATAGCCGTCCAATGTATCTTTCTTAGTCATTCTCAAGTGATGCCAAGCTGTGATGACATCTCTATATTCATTTGATATCCAAGTTGACGTGAAAATTGTCTTGAATTTTAACCACGTCCCAAGTGCTTCTCTGCCGAACAACAGAGTAGACCACCATGTCTATGCAGTTCCTTTCAAGTAAGATGCCGCCCTTCTCACCTTAGAGTGTTTGCGAACCGTCTTCTAGAGAAGGCGACGTCAAAGTGTTGTACAAACTCAAGGGCTCGATGGGTGTCCTGGTAGCCTGAAAATGTCTCAATCTTGACAGCTTGACTCCCTTCCTTGAACTCCTTTGTTTTCTTGTTGATCTGGTCATTGTCAAAAGAGGACCAGCTCTCCACTTTGAACTACTAGATGGCCTTCCATGCCTTCTAGACTTTTTTTTAAAAAAATTCTTTAAAAAAAATTTGTTTTTGGTGCTTACAAATTGAGGAACCTTAGCACTCTTCAATACTTCAAATGGCACCTTCTCATGTGTTGTTGTATGCAAACTCCACCCAGAGCAAATACTTTTCCCATTAAGTCTTCTAATCCGAAATATAAATCCAAAACCATTGAATTGGCTATCTGAAAGTGTCCATGTGTGTGCGGGTGGAATGAGGATGAGAATTGCAACCGAGTGCCAATGTTCTCCCAGATTGCCCTCCAAAACAAACTAGTAAACCGGGAATCTCTGTCCGAAACAATGGACTCAGGCATGCCATATATTCGAAAAAATCTGTGAGACAAACAATCTCACCAAATGATCGGGCTTTAACTGTCTTCTTTACTGGAATGAAGTGGGCCTGTTTACTGAATCTATCGATGACTGTTCAAATGCCATCATGCCCACTTTGAGTCTTGGAAAGATCAAAAATAAAATCCATGGCAATATTTTCCCAGGGACGGGAGGGTATGGGTAAAGGCTGTAGAAATCCTTGTGCCTTATGCCTGTCCAACTTGACCGTTTGGCATACTAAGCAACTGCCAACAAACTCGTCCACATTCTTTTTGGGCCTCGACGAGTAAAAGTAATGGTGAACATCCTTCAAGGTGGTATCTATGCCGCGGTGGCTGGAAAAAGGTGTACAATGGCACTTTGTCAAAACCTTTTTCCTAAAAGGTTGTAGCCGTCCCATATGAAATACCTGGAACTGTCTCTCCACTCTGTATCCGGTGAAAGATATCTGCAAAATCAAGATCTGTGGCATACAGATCTACCATATCCTCGAAGCTTTGATGATGTATTGTGTAAACAGTTGGAATCAAGGGCTTTCTAGACAACGCATCTGCCACTAAATTCTCATGTCCGCGAACATAGAAACTGTGGAAATGAAACTGTGACAAGATGTTAACCCACCGTATCTAGCTGCTTCTGCGACGAGAAGTAGCATAAATTCTAGTGATCTGTAAAGACTGTAAAGTTGGCTCCGAGAAGATAGTGTCGCCATTTTGTAAGAGCATGGATAATTGCCAAAAGCTCTTTCTCATAAATCTGTGCAACCATTTTAGGATGTAAAAACATCCTGCTCTCATAAGCAATTACATGGCCTTCTTGCATAAGACTACAAGCATCACAATAAACTTCAAATGGCTTTTGCAAGTCTGGTAAGGCCAACACTGGTCCCGTAGTTAACTTTTCCTTGAGAGTCTGAAAGGATGCAATCTTTGTCGGTCCCCTAGTAAAAGGAACTCCTTTCTAAGTTAGCATATGCAAAGGAGAAGCTATCTCTGCAAATTTCCGAGTGAATCGCCGATGATATGAGCACAAGCCCAGATAAGCTTCGAACCTCATGAACATTCCTCAAATCAGGCCAATCATGAATAGTCGCAACTTTGGCCGGAGCACATTTGTTAGGAAGTGTATCTCAGGCCAGAAAAATTCGCTCTTTTTGGCGTTGATAAGCAATCTATGTTTCCGCAATGCCTGGAAGACTTGCAATAGGTGGTGTTTGTGTTCTACTTCATTCTTGGATAAGACGGTGATGTTGTCAAAGAAAGTGCCCATAAATGATCAATATTCTCTAAAAAATTTGTCCATCATACGATTGAATGTAGCCGGTGCATTCGTAAGGCCAAATGGCGTTACCAAATATTCGTACAAACCAAAAGCCGTCTTGAAAGCTGTCTTGTAGACGTGTCTAGGAGCAATTCGGATATGATGATAACCACGCTTCAGATCAAGTCGGCAAGTAGAACCCAGAAGTCTGTTGAGTATATCATCGATCTGTTTTGGTTCATTATTTCTTCATTTTGGGCTCGGCTAACTTTGTAGGGTGGCCGGTTCTGTGGTGTACTACCGGGAATCAATCATGTGATCTTCAGGACGTGAAGGAGGCAACTCACTTGGTAAGCCCTGAGAGAAACAATTAGTTTGAGCTTGCAGAAAATTTTGTCGTTCTTTTTTGATGTTTGACATATTTGACCTTTGATCATCATTTAGTTTTTTCAAGAAAATCGGATAAACAAAAAAACTAGATTTCATCAACTGGGACGGACTCGCCTTTCAGTTTTCCATCAAGTACAATCTCTTTGCCCTTCTCATTCTTCAAAATGGCTTTCCTTGCCCCATAATCCACCACGGCATTGTTCTTGGGGAACCAAGGGATTTCACGGAAGACGTCACACCCTTCCAAAGGCATGATGTAAAAGTCCTCGTGCCCTAAATACCCCTGACAATGCAAACCTAGTTTGCTTATGACAGGTGTAAGCAATATCCCATCCGCGTGCCTCTAGAACAACCTTGTCAAGGAGCTTGTCATTAAAGAATAGCCGTCCAAAGCACGATCCATGAGCTATTGAATGCTGTAGGTTGCTTCAGGCAATAACATTCAGTTCGTCTGGTAAGTCACAACAATATTGCTCCATTTACTCTTCAAGAGAGACTTCCTTGAAAGAAGCTTGTCACAAACTGATGACATGGCAATGAATTGGCTCGAAAGGGGGGCAGGAGAGAGAGAGAGAGAGAGAGAGAGAGAGAGAGAGAGAGAGAGAGAGAGATTGAAGACGTTACCGATCATATGGTGATGATGTTGCAGGCCTAGAATTTTTGCGGCAAATAATGCAGCGATTTATAGGTGTTGACGTGCCAGCTTACGAAAGCATTGACTTGAAATCTTTTGGGCTCCTCTTTTTAGTAGTGAAAGCTTTTGGGGGCGCCAACTTTTGTTACATGCTTGGACACTCCAAGCGAGAAATCAATAGCGACACACGAACAAAATTTGCAAATAAGTGAGCTTGACTAGAGAGAGAGGAAAGGATAGTTGACACGGAACAGCGGAGTTCCGTCCCCAGATGCACTGGCCCCAAAGACTGACACCCCTTTCGATATTTCTTTGTTATTGCTTCTCAAAGTTACTACTCCCGGAGGGTCCAACTCTTTGAGACACTGCGTCGAGATACTCTCAGAAGATTGGTCCTGGGCATTTATAAACATTATGAGGGATACGCAAAAGCAGAGCCCCCAAAAGCTCTTATCCAAAAGCACTCGACTTCAAAAACATCCGACCCCAAAAGTGCTGCGCAAAACTGCCAAATCCAGTAGCGTAATTTTCGGAAATCCATACAGTTGTGCCACAAGAGCATGTCATTGCAAATAACGAAAATCAGCCTCAGCCCTAGTGCTCTATCTTTTTAGGGTTTTAGGCCCCTCGACTGATGCTCCATAAGTTCTAACCCCTTTTGTTTAGGCCCCTCGGCCACACCTTTTGGGTTTTTTTCTTCTTGTCCTCTCAGCTAGTTCTTTCCAATTGGGCACGCCACATCATCACTTTGTGACATACCCCCCTCTTGAAAGAATTGTAATCGTGCTCAAATACGCTTGCAAAATAGCCAAAAGACAGAAACTTTCTATATTAGACACTGACTCTATGTACCCATGCACTAGACTCCAGAAATCCAACACTTTTACAAAGATGTCAGTCATTGACCAATCACATTTTTGTCGAGGGTTTTAGATACTAATCATGATCATTGTAACATTTTTAGCAATCACATCCAGACCGTGTTGATCGTTTACGGATGTCTTTGTATACTAAATCTCGTTACTATTAGATTCATATCCTCCGTTGTCCACTGGCACCTCAGTCTAAATCGTTGGAATTTTATGATGAACCATCAACTAATTCCCTTGTTTCTTCGGAACTCTTTGATGAACCATCAGTTGATTCCCTTACTTTTTTAGAATTCTCAGATGAACTATCATCAGATTCCATTGGTTCTTTCTTTTCCTTGGAAAAACTCTTGCCCCGTTGAGGTGGACATTGGTTTGTCCGTTAGGATCGGTCAATGAGCCGGCATGCACACCAAAACCTTGCTTGGGATGTCGGTGACGACGATGATGACTTAAGGGCTGAAATCGGTGATCTTCTCTGTGCTGTCCTCAAAGATGCTATGGTTGAAAATCTGGGACTGCTTGGGGGTGCTGAAAACGCAGATTTGGCTGCTGTTTTTGAGGCTGAAAAACGCTGATTCGTCTGCTGTTTTCGGGGCTGAAAAACGCTGAGTTTCTGGCTGTGTTTTTGCTGCTGTACTCGAGGCTGAAAACGCTGTTTTTCTGCAGCTTTGACGGCGATCCAAAAACGCTAGGAATTTGGGGCTGTCGTGGTCCAACCAAAAACGCAAGTGATTGCAGCTTGATGGCGATCTTGGAAGCACTAGGCTGTAGGAGATCTATGGCGGTCAAGCAATGCTGAAAACGCCAAGTGAGGGGAGGTGTCTGGCGATGAAGAAAAACGCTAGGCTTGTGGTGATGATGGGCTTGCCAAGGGACTCGGAGAGGTCTTGCTGAGAAAGGGGAGTACGTGTTGCCTGGGGCCTGTTGTGCTCCTTGCTCATCTGCCAAAGAGTGCTAGCTTTGGTTTGCTTATATATTTTCTTACCCAAATTGCCCTACCTACTTTTGTTGGGAAGTCACTTAAATTAATAAGTGAAAAATATCAAAAATAGGGAAAATAGGCTAAATGCACTGGAAAAATCCCCTAACTGATTCTAATGGATTCTGATGGGAATACTGATGATCATGCTGTGTGCAACCAGAGGATATGCATCTATGCTAAGTGACTGGGCATGCACGGTCTACGAATAGACTCACAAAAGTGCCAGACTACTTCTAATCTAGACTGACTGGACTTGACGGAAACCTTGTTATGGTGTAGCTTGTCCACGGACACATAGGGTTGGATGTGTCGCGTGACAGAGCGTTTCGAGAAATGACCTCCTGAGAAGGCGAGGTCAAACTACTGTATGAATTCAAGGGATCAATGGTGTCTTGGTAGCCTGAAAATGTGTCAAACTTGATTGCTTGACCCCCATCGTTGAACTCCTTGGGTCTTTTTGTTCTTCTTCTCAATGTTTTGAACTGTCTCAGAAGAGGATGAGATCTCCTTTTCTGAACTGCTAGATTGTTTCTCGTGCTTTCTAGACTTTTTGAAGAATCTCCTTTTCTTAATTTTCTTGCTTTTTCTCCGCTTCTTTTTCTTTTTTCATCCTCACTGGAACTAGAGGACGAAGAATTGTTGGAACTTTCCAAAGACGAAGAAAAATTTGGGTCATCCTTGAAATGAACACTCTTCTTGGATTTGCTTAGCACCTCCAAAGTCAACTTTCGGTCCAAATATTTGGGGAAATTTGTCGATTTTCTTTCCTTCCGAGAGTGCTTTAAGCTTTTCATCAACTGGGTTGTCTTCTTTTCAAGAACTTTGCCAAACTTTTTTTGTGAGTACAGTTTTTGCTTTTCTGCAGTGAGCTTTTCTTTTTGCTTCAGTACTGACTTGAGTGGAGAATCGACGGCCTGTCGCCATCTAAAGTGAATCTGTTCAAGCGGGTAGTTCTTCAAAATGATTCACATATTTCGGGTCCTTGGAGTACTTTACTTGATCAATCTTTTCATACACGTGTCAACCTGCAGTTGACGTTTGTACTTCTTACATTTACACCACTCTGCTTGTCACGTGACACATCCCAACCCTATGTGTCCGTGGACAAGCTACACCACAACAGGGTTCAGTCAGTCCGATCAAGTTAGATTAGCAGCGATCTGGCACTTTTGTGAGTATATTCGTAGACCGTGCATGCCCAGTCACTTAGCATAGATGCATATCCTTTGGTTGCACACAGCATGATCATCGGAATTCCCATCAGAATCCATTAGCATCAGTTGGGGGAATTTTCCATTGCATTTAGCCTATTTTCCTATTTATTGGGATTTTCACTTATTATTTTTAAGTGACTTTCCAACAAAAGTAGGTAGGGCAATTTTGCTAAGTTAATATATAAGCAAACCAAAGTTCACACTTTCTGGCAGAAGAGGCAGGAGGAGCTTCCCGCTCAACATGCAACTTCTCAGCAGTACCCCCCTCAGCATCAAGATCCATCACCATCCTCACCTAGCTTTGGCGTTTTCCACAACATCACCCACCGCCATGAAGTCTCTCCCTTTTGGCGATAGTTTCCTCGCAGATCAGCCCCATCCTCGGCTTTCCCGCGACAGAATCACCTCAGCCCCTTAGCGTTTTTCTCACAACCAACAGCCCCAGCTTTAGCATTTTACTAACGCTAATCATCCAGCATACCTCAGCGTTTTGTGGCGGATTTCTCAGCTTGAATGCCTCAGCACTTCAGCGTTTCTGCAGCATATCCAGCAGGTACAGATCAGCCCTCACTAATGCTAGGATCCCCAGCAGATCAGCGTTTTCTGGCTGCCCTTACTAGCGTGTTCCAACATTGAAAAGACCTGCCGAGCCAGCGAGTTCAGCACTCAGCAGGAGCCTAAAAACGCAGCCTAAGGTGTCAGCAACATCAGCGTTTTCATCTGCAGCAGAACCCCAGACAAGGACCAATCATTTTCAGCCATAAGCACAGTACGAAACAGTCCATTTTCAGCCTTGAAACAGTCCCAGAAATTCAGCATCTAGAAGATCTCAGATTTCAGCCATCGTCAACGTCGTCGTCATCGTCACCGGCATAGACCAAGTTGCATAGTTCATTGCATACGCATTGTACACCTTTGTGCAATCAAGACATAGACCACTCTCGCCGACGAGAGTGGGGCCTTCGGAGGAGGGTTTTACAACCTCTCGGTGTCGTATCTCTTCTCTCTCCTTCTCTTAGTCTCATTCACTTGCACGCACAATATCCACTCACTTTGTTCGTGACCACAACACTCTACAAGACGGAAAGCTCTCTC
Organism: Adiantum capillus-veneris; assembly: GCF_014529385.1. Taxonomy (NCBI): domain Eukaryota; kingdom Viridiplantae; phylum Streptophyta; class Polypodiopsida; order Polypodiales; family Pteridaceae; genus Adiantum; species Adiantum capillus-veneris. The sequence goes on from NC_140951.1 coordinate 107,183,960, forward strand.
TTTCCCTACGAACTAAAAGGAACCTTGAGCAATAAAGATCACTAATCTTGAGAAAATACAACATTCATTCCGTTGCACCTAACACTGCTGCTTCACACAGGTCTAGGGCACTTGTACGGCTAGTGTCTCCGGGCTGGCCACCCATAGTCTAGGTTGTACCTTGTCCGGCCGCCCGAGTTTGGGGCCGGTTGTGTTGGACGCCCACCTTGGGCACTCGTATATATGGGGCCAGGGGGGTACACATTTCATTATCATCTGGCATTGTACGGGTCTCATGCTCTAGTAGTCAGGGGGGTTGATCGCCCCCTCTTCCCTACACTAGCGTTTTGTCTCTCTCTCTCTCTCTCTCTCTCTCTCTCTCTCTCTCTCTCTCTCTCTCTCTCACACGTGCACTCTCACCTGGTATCAGAGCCTAGCGCTAGCACTTTTGCAGCATTCCATCGCGAAAAGTGTAGATTTTTAGCCTAGCGTTTTTCACCTGGCAATGTTTTTGCACATCGGGCCAGCGTTTTGGGCTCTGTGTCGCAGATCTTCATCTTCTACCAAAGGCGCCCTCCTCTGCAACAATTCGCACCAAAAATGCACCAGATTTGCCTAGCATTTTTAGGCCAGATTTGCGTTTTTTGGGACAGCTTGCGTTTTTGTAACCTTGCTGCGTTTTTCAGTGGTTGCTGCGTTTTCTGAAAACTCTAAGCCCTTGCGCCGTGCGGGAGCGGCCTACACCTGTGTGGACTCTATTCCCTCACCTCACTCATAGATCTTGCCTTCCACCCGGCCTAGCATCCGGTGCATTGCCGGCAGAATCCTCTTCATCTACTACAGTTTTCAGCCATAAACGTCGATCAGGGCCCAGGGGTTGTGACTTTGATTCACCACCATTTCTAGACCCTCTGCACGGCTCCGGACCCTGCCAGAAGCGTATGAGCACGCTGAAATCACTGGACAGCAGCGTTTTCATCACCTCGCAGTTGTGTTTTTTGGTGGACAGCAGCCTCTCGGCTTTTGTTTTTCACAGAGGATGAGGTTACCTCCTATCAGGACACCGTCCAGTGGTGGTCCGTGCGGTCTCTCAGTGACTGCCGCAGTAGACGATATTTTTTACATCGGCTTGGTCATTTATGGGCGTATGATCCTTGGGAGATCCATTTATTCCAGCCATCATTCGGCGGTTGCGCACTCCAGAGGGGGTGGTGACTCGTGGTTTGTTTTGGACACACCTATGCACTCATCAGAGGAGTTCACACGAGATACGGCCATGCTCATTGCATATGGGATTTCGACATTCCTAGAGAAGGCACCACCATCTTTGGTGGACAGACACTTACCACTTGACCTCGATAGGTCAGATCATTTGCGTACATAGGAGCATCTACATGGACTCACGGAGAGGATCTTGGATCTCTTCTTGGAAAGGTTCATTGTTTGGATCTACAGAGTGGATTGAGACTTCAGTTCTTTGGACTCTCTTGGACAGTTTACCCGCGAGATGCGGGAGATCAAGCATCCCGTGACTACATCCGGAGTGACCCAGAGCTTGGCTTGGATGGTAGTGTAGTTGCTCTTCTACACTCCTGATCATTTGGATTGCTACCTTCAGAGTTGCTTACACTCACCCTCGGTAACCTTACAACAGACTTAACCCCCGACTTGGGCAGCAGGCTACTCCCAGCTCATTCACATTGAGAGCCACACCGAGTTGCGGTTTGGTGGCGTTGTTGGTGCAAATTCTGTTTTGGCTGACACCGGATGATTGGAGGTAGGAGATAGAGGCAAGACGGCGCAGACAGATTGGTGTGGCCTTTCCTCTTCTCAGAGATTATTCATAGCGCAAACTACTCAAGCCTCAGTCTCAACGTAGACTGCTCAAGCCTCAGTGTGGCTTCCCTACTTCTACAGGATGATTACGGTGTAGACAACTTGGTCTGACCACACCTCTTCTCAGAGGCCCTTCACAACGCAAACTGTTGAGTCTGGCTTTCCTCCTCATCTTGAATTACCCTACCTACTGACAGGACACCATCCGGTTGTGGTCCATGTGATCTCTTGGTGACTGTTGCAGTTTACGGTAGCTTCTACAGTGTAGACTGCTTAGTCTGGCTTTCCTTGTTTCGGAGGACATTTACGGCATAGATTGCTACATCTGTCCTTCGTGGAGTTTTACACAGCTTAGCCACCTGGCGGCTCCTAGCCACCTTGGGTTGCAGGTTCATGCATTGACAGGCTTCTGGTCACTCTCATAACGGTTCCTGGGCTTCACCATTTTCTCCATACGGTTTGACTACAGACACCACAGATTCTATTGGGCAGGACACTTGCATGTCTATTGGCACTTCATTTACGACAAGGAGTTGTTTTCACACTCAGTTCGGACCTTCATGCAGTATCTTCACCCTGTATCGGCAGAGTATAGCAGTTTGCTACACTTCTTGTGATGGCACTTTACCATGGAGATCTCTCGGAGGTTGGGACACCCCAGACTGCTACTACACTCATGGAGTATTCTTCAGTGGACAACGCAGCAGACATCTTCATTATTTGCCTCACATCTTCGGCTTTGTTCAACATCAAGTGTTGAGAGGGGGTGTTAGATTTACACCACTCTACTGCTTCACACAAGTCCAAGGCACTTCCGTGTACGGCTAGTGTCTCCGGGCTGGCCACCCATAGTCTAGGTTGTACCTTGTTCGGCCGCCCGAGTTTGGGGCCGGCCGCCCACTTGAGTTGGGTGCCCACCTTGGGCACTCGTATATATGGGGCCAGGGGGGTACACGTTTCATTAGTCTCATGCTCTAGTAGTGAGGGGGGCTGATTGCCCTCTCTTCCCTACACCAACGTTTTGTGTCTACTGTCTCTCTCTCTCCCCTCTCTCACGCTTCCAGACACGCGCACTGTCACAATACTCCGCTCTGTCGAGATTCCCCGTCAGAAATTTGCCAAAATCTCCGCTGGTTTCTTCTGTCCCCATGTTGGGACTTAGCTTTTCTTCATCTCCTCGCAGACAAACCGTCGGAGGGGTGTCGTCTCTGTTGGATTGTTCGTGAAAACCCATGTGCGCTACAAAAAAGATCTCTCTCCGTTATAGAGACAGGGTTTTTATCTGGAAACTTCCTTAGACACAGACTGGAATGGATGGTACTAGGTTGTGCCCTGAAGTTTTTGCTTCTTCCAGGCATGATGGGAAATAGATCCGAAAGGATGGATTTTGAAGGAAATAGACTTTAGACTTAGTTCCATCACATATTGGATGATACTTTCTTTTTCCATCAGTGGTGGTGTAGACTTTCAACATGGAATATCATTCGGTTTTGCATTTGCTTTGGTTTGAGTTGTTTCTTCTAGTCGAAGTTCTGCATGGTTCTTTTGCTCTCTTAGTCTCTTTAGGTCACTTGTTAACTTTGTTTGGCTATCTACCAGGCTTCATCTCTTTTGCCTCCTCTCGTTATTTTCAGGTTCTCATATGCTGCTGAAAGAAGCTCGAGAAGTTTGCAGGTCGGAAGGGCTGGCGTCTCTTTTATGATGGTTTGTAGAGAGAGTAGCAGTCAGGTGAAGTCATTTCCCATTTTTTGAGCAAGAATGATGATGTATTCCGTGTGTGTGGAGGGCGGCCTTATCCATCAAGAATACAGGGAACTTCAAGATTTTGTCAGTCCTTCCAAATTGATCTGGGATTTGGTTTCAAATATATGTTTGTGTTATCTGCTGCAAATAAGACCTTTAAAAGAGTAGGATACTCAACTTCACTGGGTTGGCAAGGTTCTTGCAGCAACAAGGTCTGGGACAAAATTGCAGCAGCCTCTCTCTCCCCCCTCCCCCCCCCCTTCCCGGTGTGCGTGACTGTGTATGTGCGCGTCTCTCTCTCTCTCTCTCCCCCCCCCCCGCCCGGTGTGCGTGAATGTGTATGAGAGAGAGAGAGAGAGAGAGAGAGAGAGAGAGAGAGAGAGAGCTATTGGCGTCAAACCTTTGCTGCATGGCCGAGCATGACTATGCTTCTCCTGGTGCCCTTAGTTGCTTCTCCTTTAGAGAACACCAAAAAAAATATGTTACTTTAGATTGCTTTTTCAGCTCTCTCAATGCTGTAAACTTGGACCTTACTTTTTTGCAACTTGCATGTGATACCGTGCTCGTCTCTCTCTATCCATCTAAATTATTTTGCTGTAGTTTGAAGGCTTTCTAGTCTTCAAAATAAAAGTTGGGGTGAAATTCAAAATTTATATAGCTAGGGTTACACTTAAACTAGGTTTTTTGGAGCATTACAAGCCACTTTTCCTGTGTGGCTAGGCATCAGTGCTCAGAAAGGCTCTCTTGGTCTGGTCATAAGGGAGAAGTCTGAGATTCTCCTTGATAGCCATCAGTGCCGCTTGTTCCTTACTGCCACCTTGATATTACCACTTGCTACTTGGCTTCGTTTTCAACTCTTATGCATTGCCATGTGCTGCCTTGTGATGCACTAAACTCTTGTAACCGTCTTGAGTTTAACTTTTAGTAGAAATTAACTTAAGCTCTTGATTTCCACAATGACATGGACCAGGCTCTGCTTGTGCTGTTGGTTTGGCACGCAGCTTCGATAATGGTCATGCAGGCAAAGTTATCATTTACTTTTTGAAATAACTGTGCTTCATGCATGGTCCTACATGCACTAGTTGTTTGTCTTATATGCAGCTACACAAGTCTTTTGTAAGTATGTCGATTTTGGTATAGGTGAATTGGTAAACGTATTCCTTGGACACCTGACCACATCCAGCACAAGATGCCATCCTCTTAAAAGGTGAATCTATTGCGACTTTGCCATGTTATGACATATCCATGCTACTCAGTCTGCTATGTTGGCCTTCTGAACAATGTTTTGCATTATCATACTATCCGAAGTGGTGTTTAATAGAGCTGCTTGTAAGAGTAGCTACCCCATAATGCCCCTGTTATTGCTTGCATTGAGCCTAATTAGCTCCACAATCACCAAAATGGCACACATCCGTTGCTGAGAACTCTCTTTACCATTGATCTCTTTGAGCATTTCTTCCCCAATAGCTTGAGCTTTTTGGGTGGAATCCAAGAGTCCCCACTTGCAATCACCAAACCTTAAGCTCTCACACAACCCGTAGAGGGCTGTGAAAACATGCGGACATGAAGAAGATGCTATGAGATAACAAAGTTAAGTGGGAGAGTGCTATGGAAATTAGAGCTGGATTGTTTGCAGAAGAATCAAACTTGGGACTTAGTATCTTTGCCAAAAGGGCTTTTTTGTGTAAATGAGTCTACAAGTTGAGAATCACACCCCATGATGCAAATTCAATGTAGTCCATTGTTGAGACTCATGGAAGCATTGCGTTTGCATTCCATTCCAATCGTTAAATCGTTTAGTTAGACAAGGTTGCCCTCTGCCCCTCTATTGTTTGTAGTTGCAATTGATGCGTTAATGTTCTAATTAGGGATCGGGTGGAGAGAGGCTTGATAGTGGGGATCAGACTCCCTAACATGAATAAGCAGTAGTGCTTATCCCAATTTGTGGATGACACTAATGCTCTCATGTCAAACAATGATTAGTCGCCCAAAATTTTCTAGGAGGCCTTATAACTATTTTGCTTAGCCTCAGGTTCCCGCACCAACCATGCCAAGACTGGGGTTTTTTTCTAGCTCTTCTATACCTCAGTGAATCACTAGTTCAAGATGCAAACTCATCCGAGAAGGCTAGATTTTGAGGCTACTAGGCATGCCTATGGGCTTCGGGGTGTCCCTCAAAGCTAGATGGAAATAGGTTCAGATCCAAGCTAAATCGTTGGATTGGTTTCTAGAGCTCAATTGCAGGAAGAGTAATTGTAATCAAATGTGGTGTTTTTTCTTACATGCTGGAGGCCCCTGCACTCACATCTGGAAATGATGGGCAAAATCTAAATAAAAATTCTATGGGCTGGTGATCCTTTTTTGCACAAGGTGGCTAAAGTCAGGTGAAAAATTTGCCTTTCTCCCCAAAGCTAAAGGTGGTCTTGGTGTCGAGGGCATCGAAGCCATTGCGGATAAACTGGTAGTAAAACTCCTCATCTCGAATCTGCAAAATTCTTCTGAAGAATGGGTTATTCTTCTCCTGCGGAACCTTAACAAGTTCAAGCTCAGCGAGCAGAAAGGCTGGTCAAATCTTCCACTCTCAACTCTTTTTTTCAGCAAGTTCAAAATGTCGCTGTCCGGTTCTGACCTGTTAAAATCTCTTTTCCACGCATGGAATAGACAAGGACCTCACATCAGAATAAAAAGCCATTCGTGAATGAGCTATTCAATCCCCCCTAATGATTCCATTTGGTGGCCTGCTTCTGATATCCTGTCGGTCTCCCACCAGTCCTACAAAAATGCTCTAGTCATTCACAACAAGGGGTTGAGAGTCTCGAGTCAACTATGGGATGCTATATCTCACTCTTGGCTCTTTGAATTGGATCTCTCATTGCAGTTTAATCTAAGGCCCTAAGATGTTACCCTCGTTTTAGTTAGAATGGTTGGTCTCCCAAGTGACATCATGTGCACACTACACTCTCCCCCATCCCTTGACCTACGTGCCTTCTGTTGGGAAGGTGGCTACTCTTTTCCCCATCCACGTGGAACCCTTTGGACCTCTTCCCCTGCTTCACATCACCCTTAACTGTCAACGGAAAGTAAATTTCGATCGAAGTCATTGGCTCTTCAAGTTTCGTTCTATTTAGGCCAAAAGCATTGAGCTCAAGAAATCGGGTCTGCTTTGGCTTGTCTTGCATCAAGCTATTTGGACAGGGGCCAAAGCCCTCAAGTCTTCTAGGGGGACAAGGATATGCCAGAGGTGCTTGACATATATTGAGGACGCCCCACACTTGTTTATTTCTTGCCCATCTAATCAAGGAATCTTTACCCCTCTTGTTAAAGTTCTATGTTTCATCCCGAATTGGAAACAATTACCGTTAGGAGAGTTTGCAGGGTTTTTAAGTGCTTTGGAACAAAGTAAGAGTTGAGTTCTTGTGCATGATTTTTGAGGGGCCTTACCAGACTCCAAGTCTGAGGATCTTGTTTGGTGATGTTCATTTGCAACACATCTCTCGGGCCCTGGATGAAGTCACAATATATAGAAGCAAGAAGGCCATGCTCTCAGATTTGGAGCGGTTCTACAAGAAGCATGACTATAAAGATGAGGACACTCTCTTCACAAAGGTTGCATCGGAGGCTAAAGCTATTAGCGAGATCACGCACCTGGAATCTCAGATCCATAAAGGCAACTACATGTTAGAGGAAGTTGAAATAGAGATCGATTCCATTCTATGGTTGTAATCTCCACCCCTTCCATTGGGATGTCAATGTAAATTTTTTGTCCTTTCTAATCTAATTCTCCTCGCTCTTATGATTTAAGGAAAAAAAGCACTGCATTTGCAACAACGAGAGCTTTCAATTCTCTCAAAGAAATGGTGCAAAGATTTGATCATTAGAGAGAGTTGATTGTGCCATTATAAGTTCACCTCTAAGTGCCTAGTCTCACAAACAGCCTAGCAACCATAGTAGTGGTTGCATCTCTATCAATTGATGTCTCTAAAGAGATTAATCTCATTCTTAACATCATCCTTAGAATTTGAGCCAAGGAATTCCTGTAGCCATCTATCAATATCTTACCTAAGCCAAGAGCCAGCAAGGCTATTCTTCACACTCATCAACTACCACATCGAGCTAAAAAGAGGCATACACGTGCATTAATTTTTTTGCTACTTAACCAATTGGCCTTGCATGAAATGCTAGCAGATCAAATCACAAGGATAAATGAAAAGATAGAACTTATTTGGAGCTTTCCACAAATTTAAAACTCTAATACCAAGCTATCAATATTTCAAAAGTATAAAGGTCAAAGTCGCAAAGCACGGTTAAAGGCGTCAAGCAATACAAAACACAACCTCTAGCTGAAAAAGTTCAAGAAGGACAGCCATTAATCACTATGAAATTTAATGAAAGAGAACTTGGAGGCCTAGCCATTGCTAGGATTAGGAGGGCTTATTTTCATCATTCAATATCACAAAAATTACAAGTCAAAAAGTAGTTCCCTTCCCTTAGAAGGGCTTATTTTCATTATACTGTTCTCTGGAAGAAATATCACAAAAATTACAAGTCATTTTATGTAACTTAGTGGCATGTTTAGGGAAGAATGATGAACTCATCAAAATTTTGCCCTTCATATGAATGAAAACCTATGTTAGGAAGGGTGGATGGGCTTCAAATTTTATCCTAGGCAGCCACCTAACCCATAGTAGCAACATTTTCAAGAACAACTTCTATGAGTTAGAAAGAGCACTTGGCATGAAGTCACTAAGAATTAAGAATCATGCACTACAAGTACAAGTTTTACTAATGGGCTAAATTGTATATTGATATAGAAGGCACACAACGCCATTAGCACTTGCAATAAACTTATTAACACTAAATAAACCCTTAAACTTTTTGAAGTTACTTGTCTTGCACCACATTATATTTTCCCTACAATTTCTAAGCACACATGTCGTAGGGACTATTGCACTCTTATACAAAGGCACCACATATGACTTCCAATAGTAAGGGAAACAAATAAAATTTTATAACTCGTAGAATTTCTTCATGAAAAATTTTCACATTATTTTGAACAAAGATGTTGATTAGTGTTTTTAATGACAAAGTATTCAAATAAAAAACCTTTCTTTTGGCAAGGAAAGTATTCAACATCTTTTTTCTGTCAAGAAATATACCAACCATCACGAGACTCCCAAACCTCACAACATGTCCTCATAATATGCATCCTAGCTAGCCTTGTTGCCAATTTCATGGACAACACTTCTTTTTCCTTGATCAATGAACTTATGGTTGATCTTCTCCAAGAGTAAGCTTCCAACCACATCATCAAAATTTAGACTATCGCCAAGGACATGTCATGGAGTGCAGAAGTGCTAAGAGCAACTATAAATGTGTTCCATTACGAAGGTATCCACCTTTATAAATATATGGATTTCATCTTTGCATCCAACTCAACCCATAGGTTTGTAATTGATGACTAAATCTTATGTTGAGCTCATTCAAATTTGATGCAATATGACTACTTTCCTTCATTTTTAACTCAAATAGATTTTTCAGAAAAATATGCTTCATCAGATGTAGTCTTTTTTCATAGGTATTTCATAGCTTCTTCCAAATCTTCTTAATGGTCTTCTAATGGATAATTGTCTTATATCCACACTTGCCAAGAAAATTCTATATGATTGTGGATTTCCTAAAGCATCCAACTCATCTTAGTCTTCATCAGACATGGTAATAAGCTTAGCTTCACTTTTATCGAGATCATAATGTCTTTTATTTGTTCTTTTTGTCGTAAAAAGTTGACAAGGATCAAACCTATTCATTTAAAGACATTGCTTACCAAAGAAGTTGCCCCCTTATTCTATGCAATAGGTTTTATGACCAACGTACCCAATACAAAGCTATGGTGAGCTTAGAGAAAAATCTGACAACGTTTCATAGTATTTTGGCTCAAATCTCAACGACATCATGGTCATAAAAAGTAAAAAAGAACTTGCATATGATAGATGTAAGCATAAAATAAGTTGCTGACTCAAATCGAGTGGGAAACAACTATCAAAGGCTTCAAGGCTATTGAGAAAATGTCACACAACATAGCACCTCTACTCATCTAAACATGTACAAGGACGAGGCTTTGCAAGGTATCCCGAGTGACCTATTCCACTTTGTGGGTTTTCCAAATCTCTACACACTTGGCTTCAAAGAACCTCACCACGTTCCTCACAACGGTTGCAAAAGAAGCAAAAATCATGCATATGTCAGAACTACCACAAGTACGACACTATAGGGCAATGTCCACAATAGGAAAGAGATATACAACTACTAGAAGGTAGTAGGCTATGTGCACACACATGCAATAAATAAAGCAAGCAATTAGCAAGTAAACTTGTTGCCCATAATTTTCCAAAGCCTATCTGTGGATGGAGGGAAACATGTACCCCAAGAAGACCCTATCTAGGACAAGCATCGATCATATAGAAGATTAGAGCAATTGCATAAAAAATAGCCATGGATCGAGTCAAAACAATAAACTAGTAGATATGTGATCGGTTTTACCCAATGACATCTACTTGAAGTAAACTATAATGATCACGCATAAATGCATAAAGTAGCAACAAGAGTGTAAATTCCACCAAACAAGATGCTCCTCACTTTTTGTTGCCTCCTAGTTCTTCTCCTTTTAGACAAATGTGACCTATCATAACCATAAACCGTGTTTTGATACATATTGTGTTGTTTGACATGGTGCAATCATAAGCGGTTGCAAAAGACCCCCCCCCCCCCCCCGATTTGCAAATGTTTGAAAGGCGAATTTTGTCTTTCAGCATTGTCTATGCTAGTGGTAAGGCACACACATTCATGCGTGCCCATGTAGGTTGTAGTCTCGTGTGTTCCTGGTACAGTTTCTTGTTAGTGATCAATCAATTGGATGATTAAATAGTTCCATGATCATACATCAGAACACACCTTGGTTAATCTCCAAGAGGTAAAGAGCTATGAAGAACATGTAACACTTGCCACCACTTGTCCATCAAGCAGACAATCCAACTCATGGACAATCCGATATATATCTAAAGCCCCTTAAACCATAAACTCATCAACATATGAAGTTTGCATGAATGATTCCAAAAAGTTCTTACGATAGTATCACACTTGCAATTAATTGAATACGCACCTCAAATCACACACATGAGTGTGGTATCAAGTGGGAAGCTTTCTATCTTGACTTTGAGCTTGGCCCAAATTTTTGCATATTAGCCCTCTCATGACACATAAGAATTTAAGTTTCTTTTTGGCCATATACTCTCAATGCAAGAGAGCTTATCATGAATTGCTGGTATTATTCATTGCAAACAAGCACTATGTTTTGTCTTGCCCAAAGGGCCAAGGCCTTTGAGGCGACCCTACTTCTTTGTAAAGAGAGATAGAAATTTAATTTAATTTTTACATCGAATCTCTCTCCAGTCAAAGATTTTTGGAGAATAGAGCTAAATGAACATCGTGCTAGGGTTAGTATGTTAATTTTTTTTTGACCTCAGTCGTCAAGGCTATGCACCCCCCCTTTGCACGCACGCGCACGCGTGTGTGTGTGTAGTTATACCTGATGGGAATGGTACCTAGGTGATGGTAGATAAGGCCAGCTATAAACTCTCCCCATCAAACTAGAAGAACCATATGTCTTCTGATCCCTAATAGAAACTTGTTAAGAACCATATGTCTTTGAATTGAAAGGTCATACTCACCCTATCACATTTTCAACCATTAAAAGGTGGTTGGATGACATTCAAATCTATGGTAATTGCATGGATAACCACTCTACAAGAATATGAACCTAGGCATGGTTCAGATGAAAGTGACAGTAGGATTTCTTTCTCTAAAAACATCACCTTTAGTTTGGAAAATGGTTCACAAAAAACTGACCTTAGTGTATTTTTTACCAAAAAAAATCTCAAAATCTTGGCTAGACTTCAAGCTTGGCTGTAGGTCTTCTAGGCCATGCACTTCCATCAATTTAGCCAAATTTATTCAATAGTTCAATTAGTACATCAATATCATGATTATACCTCACTTTAGAATACATTTTCCCCCTAAAAAGTTGGATCTCCTGCCTATCTCTTTTGATGTAGGTCTAGAAAGCAAGAACATGGAGTTATTTCCATGTCTAACTTTTGGGGTGTGTATGTGTGTCATTCCATCCCTATCTATCATTTGATGCCTATATGTTGGTTAACCTACAAACTGCAACCGCTAAAGGTGGTGGAGTGGGATAAACTGCCCGGTAGGTTGGTCTAGACCACTAGCACTCTTAATGGTCCAAATTAAGCCACACCAAATTAAGCCACACGCCACTTTTAATTGAAGATACTCATTTAGGTTTTGCTCATCATCTATGGATTATTTAGGTGAGCTCTCTTAGAAAAAGCTTTTCCATAGGTCCACTTTAAGCCACATAGACCAATGATTTGTATGTCATTCCGCTGTGAGTTCTCATTTGATCTTTACCCATATTGCTCTATTGCAAATTTCCAAAGTGATAGTGTTTGAAGCATTACTTCAATGTTGGATTCATAATAGAAGAATATATCTTGGTCAAGTATCCACCACAAATAGTACCAACATGTTTACTAGATTTCAAGAGAGCGGATCAACCTACAAGGGTTACAAGCTTTGCAGTCTTTATAGACCCTCAATTAAGTGGTGGATTGATATGGGTTTAGCATTTTGCCATTCATTGCTCACAAAGCACATAAATGTGCCAATATCTTGTTGTAAAATCTTATTTTGACCATAGAGCCCACCACTTAGATGAGTGATATTGTAGCTGAAGAGGTCAACTACCATTTTATGAAAGCTAAGAAACAAATCTATAGTAGACTCTATAGACAACCACAATGGTCTTCCTCCAAGCTTCTTCTAAAATGCCATCAGCAAATGTATTACTCCGTGATCTAATGATAAAGTGAACAACATTCTTAAGAGCCTCATTCAAAAACCAGATGACAACTTAGTGCGAGATAACATGCCATGGATTCTTTCCTGAATTGTGCCATTCATTCTCTCAGAAACTCCATTTTGGGCAAGTGTATGAGGAGAAATAGTCTCTCTCCTAATTCCCTGTGTATCATAAAAACTATGGAACTCATTAGAGATATATCCTCCACCGTTATTAATCGTGAAGCATTTAAGCTTCCTGTCTAATTAATTTTAGATAAATGAGATCCAACTCAGTGTGATAACAAAGGAATCATCTTTATGCTTTAACAGATGTGACCAAAGCTTTTGAGATTTGTCATCTATGGAAATTGATAAAATACACACCACCACATAGTGACTTGATATGCATAGGCCCACACACATCCGTATGCACTAGATCTAACTTCTCAAGTTTGTTCTTGTTTGAGAGACTAGAGAGCCTAATCTATTATGCTTAATCAAATTTGAAAAGTTGAATATAAGCAAGAAAATCGAACAAGAAAAAGCATTCTTTCCATTCTATCTCAAATGGCCAAATGGCTATGCCACAAAGAGATTTTTGGTTGCTCGGTCATATTGACAATATCATCTTGGACTATAGACACATCTAAAGAATAAAATGTCCCACATTTGTCTCCTCTAGCCAAAACCAAAGATCCCTTCTCAAAATTCCTAGTACCATTTCCAAAGCATGTTTGATAGCAAGAATCATCGAAATGCCCACCCACAAAAATCAAGCTCTTTCTAAGAGAAGGAACACCTCACATGTTTATAGCAATATAGAACCATTAGAAAGCTTCAAATATATGTCATTGCTAATTGCAATATCACAAGCAAAGTTATTTCCCAAATGTACGCAACCATGTCTGACAACATCATAGGTTAAAAACCAGTCTCTATGCAGAGTAACATGAAAATATGCACCAAAACCACTCTCTATGAGGAGTAACATGAAAGTATGCACAAGAATCCTAGATCCAATCCTGGGTAAATAGTCCATCTTTGCTTGTCAAATACCACGCAAAAAAAGACGAAGCAAATAGAATGTCATCATCATCATCACTGCTCATAGCCTTGATCTTCTCTATCTTTGATTTTCCCTTGTCCTCTTTCTTGCCATCCTCATGCTTTCCTTCTTCTTATAATCTTTTACTTAACTACATTGGTGTGAGCATATGGTGATTTGAGGCTCTCTTGGTTATGTGTAAGTTATGATAGCTAATACTATATTGTGAGCATTGATTGCAAATGATCTTCTTTGTGATCTATTGATGTTGACATATGCTATACACACAATTATGCTTTGAGGATTGAGCACTAGATGCAATTTTATTGGCGCTCTTGGTGATAGAGCATTGATTTGTGTGTAGGTGAGATTTTGGGGCCATTCTGAGATATTTTTTGCTTATAACATTGTGATGCCCATATACAATAATTTTTCACCAATTTTACTACAGATTTCAAATGGCAGTATTTGACTTTCTTGAATGTTGATGCCTCTCATACATGATTGAGGGGTAGATTTTGTTTGAGGTGGAAAACTGAAAACTTTTGAATTGCTTACTTAATTCGGTGCTTTTCAATACATATATCTATTATTGTCATCAAATTTTGGTCTATCCTTCATGTTTAATGTTATGAAGTTTGGGGATATTGCTTAATACATTAGTGTGGTTCCAATTTTTGCCATGACAACAATTGTGCTGGTTCTTGAGTCTCCATAACCTTTAGTGAGGGTTGTGGTGAGTTTTTTTGGAATGAATCTCATGTGGGAAGTCTTGAGGTAAGAGGGACCTTGAATGCTATCATTGTGGCGTAAGGACTTGTATCTCGTGTTGTCCACAAGGAGGGTGTTCGCTTCATTGAACTGTGGATGCTTGTGCCACACTCTTCTTAGGAGTTTTAGAAAAAATAGGCTTGCTATGGAACTCCTCCAAAATTGATGGCACATCTCTAAGTGTGGGAGCCCACATCTCACATTGAGAATGGTCAAAAATATTTGTGACAAAGAAACTAAGCAATTAGAATAAGAGTACCAAAGAAATAAACACATAGTACCAAAGTAGCAAAGAACCAAAGTACAAAACAATAGAAAATTGTGTACACAGTACCAAAGTACCATAGAACCAAAAAACCAAAGACACAAACAGTGCCAAATTTTGTACACAAAAGTAAATAATACCAAAAGTACCATATAGTACCAGAATGTGTATAAATCAGTAGAGCGAAGTGCGATATAGTACCAAAATCAATAAAGCCAGTTTGAAAGTTGAGGGATAAATACCTAAAAAGAGGCCTTTCATCTTCATCAATTTATGGAAACAAGAAATCATTATGGTCATCAAATTCTTCCTTTGGCTACATGACTAGAGCATCACGTAGCATCACTTCCTCAAGTTGATGATGAAGTCCTCCGCATCAGGTCTGACCACACAATATTTGTATTGCGAGACTTGCACTCCTTGAGGCCTACATCCCGTTGGGAATGGGATATTCCACAAAAGGCTTTGGGTTCTTCAACACAATCCTTCAGTAGCACTCCATTGACATCCAAAATAACAAGGCGCCTATCGCTCACCATTACATCTTCCGGCATTCATGTTTCCAGTCATTTTGCATTTAGCCGCCAATTGTCCCTGGCTATAGTATCACTAAACTAGCCTTTTTGCAACAACAAAGTTGGACATTAGGCACCATAAAAGTTTACCAATTTTTGACACTAGGACATGGCAGTAAAACATGACAATTTACAAACACATTGACATCTTTTAAGAGTAGACTGACATGACACCAAACACATTGACATAAGCAAAATGGGCTCGTATTTTTTACGTTCACTTTGCCTTCTTCCTCTCCTCTTTCTACCCACCTTCTCCTCCACAAATTTTGATGTCGCATCCAAAAACTCTGTTGTGCCGTGGGCTGTATAAACTCACTTTATATGACAAGTGTGGACAAAATTTTGCAAATGCAATTGCAGATTCAAGGGTTGTTTCAGATGCAAAACTGTGGCATGCACGTTTTGGGCATATGAATTTTGCGAGTTTGCCGCGCTTGCAGAAATTTAATATGGTTTCTGCTTTGCCGCCTCTTGAAGCACCTGTCAAACATATTTGTGAAGGTTGTGTTTTGGGTAAAATGTAGCATGCTAAGTTTCCAAAGGATGGGTCAATTTGTGCTACATGTAGATTGCAACTTGTGCAAAGTGATGTTTGTGGGCCTATGCAAACTCTGTCCTTGGGAAACTACTTGTACGTTGTGACTTTCATTGATGACTACTCCACACATGCATGGGTATATCCGTTAAAAGCTAAGTCTGAAATGTTCATGTGCTTCAAGCAATTTATTGCTATGGCTGAAAATGTCTTGAAATGTACTATGGGCACCCTCCATTCTGATAAATGGGGGGAGTATATGTCTCATGAATTTAATGCATTTCTATCTAGTCAGGGGATAAAGCACCAATGTACAATGCCATATATGCCTCAACAAAATGGTGTTGCAGAGAGGAAAAAAAGGTCTCTTATGAAAATGGCAAGAGTCAAGCTTTACCACATTTGTTTTGGCTCGAGGTTGTCATGTGTGACACTTATGTACTCAACAGGTGTCCTACAAAAGTGTTGCAGTCTATGACTCCATATGAAACATGGCATGATAGAAAGCCATCTATTGAGCACATGCGTGTTTTTGGCTATTTGGCTTATGGTTTAGTGCCACAAGTGCTGTGTAGAAAATTGGATGATAAGACCGTCAAATGTATTTTTGTTGGTTATAGTGCTGAAAGCAAAGGTTATAGGTTGTACCATCCACAAACAAAGCTTATTTTGGTCTCACATGATGTTGTGTTTGTGGAAGATTCTGTTCAGCCTTTGATGTCATGTTCTAGAGACAGTAATGTAAGCTCACAGGACATTTATGAAACTTCGTTGCCTCTTTTCAGTGGTGGAAGTACGAGTGTAAATTCCAATGAGGCAACGGTACAACCTATGGGGGTTTCTGAAAATGTTACAGATCATCCTATTACTCATGCAGATGTACATGATGTACTTGATGAGGAAAGGGCTGAAAATGAACAGGTTAGAGGTATGCCAAAATGATTGGTGCACACTTTGCGTGACAATAAATTGGATGCACCTTTGTCTAATCTTACTCGTTCAGGTTATCGCCATGCCTCTTATGCGTCGCCAGGTTTGCGTGACAATAAATTGGATGCACCTTTGTCTAATCTTACTCGTTCAGGTTATCGCCATGCCTCTTATGCACCTTTGTCTAATCTTACTCGTTCAGGTTATCGCCATGCTTTGGTTGTGTCTAGCTTACATGATGTTGAGGAACCTCTGTCTTTTGATGAAGCACAAAATTCAAAAAATTGGATGGCTGCCATGCAATCAAAATATGATGCACCTTTAGAAAATGACACATGGACTTTATGTGATTTTCCTCCTAGAAAAAAGTCCATTGGTACGAAGTGGGTTTACAAGTTGAAACGCAAGACAGATGGTGAGATTGATCGCTATAAAGCTCGACTTGTTGCAAAGGGTTACGCACAACAAAAAGGCATAGATTATGAAGAAGAGACTTTTGATCCCACTTGTCGTATGACTATTGTTCGTTTTCTATGTGCATTGGCAACTCATGTTGGTTGGGATGTACATCAGTCAGACATTGTTACTACTTTCTTGAATGGTGATATATTTGAGGAAGTTTATGTAACGCAGCCTTGTGGTTTTGTCAAGAAAGGACAAGAGGACAAAGTGTGCAGATGTAAGAAGTCTTTGTATGGGTTGAAGAAATCGCCTTGTTCTTCGTATGAGAAAGCTAGCACTCATTTGGTCAAATGAGGCTTTTGTAACAGTTCAATAGAAAGCACATTGTATGTCAAGCATGAGGGCGATGTACTTCTCATTGTTGTTCTTTATGTGGATGATTTGTTGATCACTGGTCCCAATGAGGCACATATTGCTGAATTTAAGGCTGATTTGAATGCTACTTTCAAGATGAAAGATTTGGGGCTATTGCATCATTACTTGGGCATATAGTTTAAGCAGTGTGATGGTGGTATTGCCTTGTGTCAAAAAAGTTACATAGAGACATTGTTATGTAAGTTTGGACTTGAGGATTGAAAACCTATTGCCACTCCCATGGAAACAGGTTTGGAGTTGAGTCTACATGATGCCGATGATCCTGCTGATGTCACTCTTTACCAAACTGTTGTTGGCTACCTCATTTATGTATGCAACATGAGGCCAGATATGCAGTTTGCAGTCTCACAGGTCAACAGATTTATGCATAGCCCACGGTCTAAGCATTTGCAGGCTATCAAGAGTATTTTTTGCCACTTGAGTGGCATTACATCTTGGCTTGTTTCATCCCAAGGGGGGACCATTGCCGCCAGACTTACATGCTTTTTTGGACCGAGATTGGGCTGGTTGTTTTGACACGTGAGTGTCCACAAGTGGTTTTTGTTTCATGCTTTGTAGTTCATGTATATCATGAACCTACTGCGGCCACTTATAGTTGTGAGGCTGAGTACAAGGCAGTGTTCACAGCTACGGTTGAGTGTGTATGGCTCAGATGCCTTATGGCCGATTTGGTCGTTGGAAAGGACACCACCAACACTATCTACACTGATAGTCAGAGGGCATTGGTAGTTGCGAGCCCAGTTTTTATGCTCGCACAAGGCACATTGTGGTGCATTACCACTATGTCAGGGAGAGGCTCTCAGCAGGAGAGATCAGGTTGGCTTATGTGTTAACACAGGACAACCTTGCAGATCTTTTCACAAAGGCATTGTCTTGTGAGAAGTTTGAAGCTTTCTGCAAAGATGTGCCAACTCTCATTCACCACACCACTCCAAGGGGGATTTGTTACCATATACACGTTGTTGCGCGCATTTTGAGAACCCCGTTTTTTTGTAAATTTGTACATACGGACATGAGGCTCGATGTCAAAAGTGTGTATGGGCTTTCTTTTTGTGAGATTTTTAACTTGGTTTAGCAAACACATGTACATACACTGCAAGTCGCTAGTCTAGTGACAGCTGTTGGGCTGCTGTAAGTGCCCGTGAGTGAGTTTTTTGAAGTGAGACTTGTATATAACTAAAAATCATGTACAAACTTAAAAAAGTTCAGCCAAAGTTCAGAAATTTTCAGGTTTGTGGTCGTTTGGGCTTCTCCATGCTTTCTGATGCAGTTTTTTGCCCCGACTAGCCTTCTCTATGTGTAGTCGTGCTGGGACAACTTTCTGTTCGCGTCAATTTTGCTCATGGCGGAGTATGGAATCAAATTTGGTCATCTTCAGCTTTCTCGCCAATCATTTTTCAAGCTTTCTCTCAAGCTTTAAAGTGCCCCAATTGGAGTTGTGCTCACGAGGTTACGACTAGTTCTCTGCAGGGTAATGGCTATGGCAGCCTAGTGGCAAATTGTGTGCTAACAGAATTGGAGGGCATGTATGTATGAATTGTGGAATTGATGTTGAAGTTGTGGTTTTGTGATGTTTAATTTTGAAAGGAGAGGCTCTTGTGTTCATATGCATTGGTCGGCGTGTGCTGTAAATCCATGCTTTGGTAGGGTTTTGCTCCTATGTGCATAGTCTCTTGGGTGGGCGACAGCTAGTAAATTCCCAAGGGTCTACTCCTATTGGGCTTGTGGTGTTTCAAAGGGATTTTGCAAAGCTTTTGGTGTCTTGTAGTTCTCTTTCAACACTCTTGGGTGACATCGCTATAGAGGTGTTTCAGTTTGCTTGTTTCCCAACAGTGTTTTGGTGCCCGCCACTGAGGATCTTCTTCAGGTGACCTTCAATTGACAGCTTTGATGGCTATGGTGACAGAGTTTCCAAGGTTCTATGGCCATGTTGGTGAGGATGCGGATGCATTCATTGAAAACATGGAGTTTGCGTGTTTGATTGCCAATAAGGAAGTTCCGATGCTTATGCTGAAGATTTTGTTTTTTTGCTTGAAAGAGGATGCAAGGATATGGTATGATGAGTATGAGTCTTGGTGGAAATCATCTCAACCTTCACAAGTGAAGTAGTCTCCCAAGTACTCCATAGAAGGCTATTGTGCTACCTCCTGTAAGGTTCGGGATCTCTAAACCCTAGAGCCATTCAGAACTTTTTTCAACCTAGAAAATAATTTAGAAAAAGCAAGACTGACAAAGAAGTCATGCGGACAACGAAACTTTACTCCAGAATGAAAAGACTACCTTGCATTTTTAGGTTTAAGCTTTAATGGAAACTAAACGTTGCAATTAGGGTCAAGTGATAAGAGTATCTATGCATCATAAAGTTAAGCTTCAAAGGTAGATTTGCTCTTGTAAGCTAAGCTTTAATGGTAACTTTGCACTTAGGTGTAAGCTTTAGTGACTACCTTGTATTTTAGGTTTAAGCTTTAATGGACACGTCGCAATTCGGGTTAAGTGCTAAGAGTATTTATGCATCATTAAGTTAAGTTTCAAAGGTAGATTTGCACTCTTAAGCTAAGCATTAATGGTAACTTTGCACTTAGGTGTAAGCTTTAGTGACTACCTTGTATTTTAGGTTTAAGCTTTAATGGAAAAGCTAAGCACCATAAGAAAAGAGTAGTTGTCTAAGCTCGATAGAAGTAGTTCAATTTTTGGTATTGAAGAGTATTTCTAAAAGTTGTGAATTTCAAGTTTGTTTGTAAATACGGGATGGAGGAGATAGGGGATAACTTCGCGGAATTGACCTCCGTGTTGTTTTGAACCGAAAACTCTACAAGCTTCCATGGAGATGTCCCATGGATGGCAAAGGATTGCAAAAACCTGAGAATTGTACAAAACGGGGATTGAACTTAAAGATTTGGCATTTTCGAAGAGACATTAACCATCAAATGCCTATGGCAAAAACTCGCTTGTATTTGTTAAATAAACTTGGCTGGTAGATAATTAATGAAAGTAGGAATCAAGGTTAATAAATGAATGAACCTGGAAATTACCAACTAGGAGTTAAAAAGGAATCTCAAGTGTTTTGAAGATTGTTTGGAAATGATCGGAAACCAAGATGGATCTTCTTGGGGTCAATTTGATTGAAAGGCCGGTCCATCGAGAGGATTCTCTTGGGAAACTTGACGGAGATTAAACCTTTTCGGCTAGGGTAGTGTAACCGGCAAGTTGCTATACCTAGGTCATTCATGCCCGAGGGATAAGGGATGAATGGGTTTGTTTTATTTTTGTCCGACCTGGTAAAGTACCCACGGTATCTTATTGGAAATCGATCATAATCCGGGTATGGCCTGATGTCAATAGTTGGATGAGAAGGTCATACTCAGGGAGGATGATGTGAATTTAATCAAGGAAATTTGTTCGACTTGGTTGCTTAAAAAGGAACTGGAAAGGCTAGGAATATAGGGGCTATCATGTGCATCTGTCACACCAGATGGTGCTATACCTCTCGAAATAAAATACTTAGGAAGGAATGGGTGGCCGGATCCAGAGGATCAGATGGCCGGATGTTGATTTAAAATTTTTATGTTAAACGCTAAGACTACACTGGATAAAAATGGGTAACCAGGGACGAGCGAGACCAAGTAGGATTGCAAGGTCCCTCTTCTTAGGGAAAAGTGATAACTGCCGTGTCTGCTTGTCAGGAAAAAGGGGTTATCACCATGAACCAAGGGAGAAAAAGAAAGCAAGAGAAGATCCTCAAGTTAAAGATCAAGAGAATCAAGACTAAGGACCACGATTTTGGGTACGGAAAGCTGTCAAGGAAAGATTGATTATGAGAAGCGGATAGAATCATTGAATGAAGGGATGTACCCCCTTGGGTTGGCATTTGAAATAGAGCGGAGTCCTGTCTGAGTGTCGGTCCCAAGTGGGAGGGATACCTGCAGAAAGATCTACGTCATTCCTGGAACGGTCTGGAGCACTGAGGGAGGTGAGTAGGGTCGAGTCTGGGTATGGCCCTCACAAGTGGTATCAGAGCCTAATTCTGAATCTTGGACCTTGGAATTCAGTGTTTTTGATTTAAGATTAATGCATGAGAGAAAAACAACTCAAGCACCCAAATTTCAATTATATTACAAAATGAAGTCTTGATGTTTCAATAAATTATTAAAAAATTTTCAAGAGGGCTTGGGATCTGTCAGAAGCAATTCAACGGATTATCTATGAGAGGATGAAAACTGCTACGCTAGAGTGAAGGCTCGCTATGCTGGAACATTTTTGGGAGCTTTTATTTCTACAAACCTATACTTGTCCCTGGGATTTAAGCAAGTGGGAAATGTGAGTAAAGTTGGAAATGAACGATATAATAATTTGTAATAGAATAGGTAATGCACTTATACAAAGACGCATGGAAGTGGCATAAATGAATGAAGACGCATGCACTTGTGCGAAGACACATGAAAGTGGCATGGATGAAACTTTTGTTGAGCTTTACTTGTCATTCTCTCTTAAGCTTAGTAATAAGGAGCAAGATTGGGTAAAGTAGCTGCCACATGGAGAATTAATTTTTGGGACATTTATTGGAAGATAATTTTGAGTAGTAATGAAAAAATCCAAGAAGTTCTTGTGATTAGCCATAGATAAATCTATAGGTATAGATAGCAAGACTCGTTTTGAAGTTACTGATGGATTGGAATATTCAAGAAGAAGAAGTTTATAGGATAGTCCTGAAAGAATGGGGATAGCCAAACCAGAGAGCACGTTAGTCATGTTGAGACACGTTATCGAACTTTTCTCTCCTAAGGAAAGTACCATTTCTACTAAGAAATGGAGAACATGTGGGTCGAATGGAATTGCACGGTTAACCTTATGGGAACGCGTACAACTATTGAATAATTTATGGATTGCATTGATGAGAGAAAGTTGGGATTGGGACCAAAGAGATATGGTATGGTTCAATCTTATTTCCAGATTTTGAAAGTAAACTTGTACTTATAGCATCTCGGAACAAATAGAAAAGATAGTAAATGAGAAGTACTTAAAAACTCAGAAGGAATCAAGATGGGTGAGTGCAATAGATAAGCTCATAAATATTGCAGACATTTAAACTTTGGAGAAGAATAAGAAAACAAACTTATGAGTTAGCCAAGAACTCAAAGTTGGAATCTTTACTCAAGATTATCATAGACAAAAGACCCTTTGCTGAAAGCCCTAAATAGAGATGTCTTTAAGAATTTATTTAGAGAGGAAAGACTGACATTCAAGACAAGTATGGACAATACTCAATTTTTTTTCAAAAAAGGGTTATTTCTTCAATTAAAGCCAAAAAGGATTATAAGGGAGGCAGGAAGTAATTACAGAGAGAGGCAAGAAAGTTTACAACTCGTGAAGATCCTCTAATATATGGTCACATAACCAAGCATCGCAAGCGCCACACATGTTAGGACACTCGAGGAAAATCTTGGAATGGGGGATAAATTGCACAAGCAAGAACAACCTTGCGGAGAACCCAAGATCTCGTGTCCTTTTGAGCAGTAGTATTGAGGGCCAAGTCCCAGAGCCTCTGTAACCATAGCAAGTCGGGTATTGTTGCGGAAATGGTCTCTACCCTAGACAGTCACTCTTGTGAGATGTCGCCATGTCTTCCATATCATCTGGTCGACACAAGAATTTGGCTGAGGAAAGAAGACATCTTTGTATCGCTCTAAGAACTATCTTTTAACTGCCTCGTCTGCACTCTGCAAGTGAGAGATACGTACAGGAAGAACTAAGTCTTCTTGCCAAGATTCCATCAGATAAGAAAATGACTAAGTTACAAGAGAGTGAAGATCGCAAAAATAAGAGGATAACATGTACTGATAAAGAAGGGATTACCAATAGCCTATAAAGAGGAAGTAGTGTATCGAAGAAGCCACAAACGTGATGACTTATTCAAAAAGTTGGCTTATTAAGGAAGATTTCCCATGACTCCAATATTATATTAGCAGATTTTTGGGGATGAAGAAGTGTAAGAGAGAAGTTAAGTTGAAAGCGTTAACAAGAAGTTAAGTCGCAAGACGTATCCAAGAAGCTTCATCAATTACGTATTTTATTCGAGTTGAGGATAGCTCTTTCTTTTTTTGACAGTCTAAGTTCTTCTGAAGATGTGGCTCCACGAAGACGGCGGTCTAGACGATCGCCTACTCCTCCCAAGAGGAAAAGAGAAACCTATAGTCCTTCTCCTCATCACTCTGAAAGGCAAGGGAGGAAACAAAGGAAGAAAAGGGCTAGGAAGAGGTCACCCTCTTGTCCTTCTTCTTCACCTTCCTCCTCTTCCGATGAAAGTTATGGCTATTCTCCTAGAGAATACAAGAGGGGAGGACATCACAAATCATTTCCTGCATGGCGAAGGTCACAAAAGCTAAAGAAGTTCAAGGAGGGAGGAAAGAGTATCTCTTTTCTCACCTACGATGGCACCTTGGGTGCTACCGACAAAGTGTTGGCCTCCATCCAGCAATTTGATGCGGCCTTTGGGGACGAGGGCTTCACAGAGTCCTCCAAGCTACACCATGTAGCTATGCACTTCCAAAAATCAGCTCGTCAATGGTGGGCTAGCCTTCGTGGCAATGGAGAAGCCCCAAAGACATGGAAAACTCTACGAGTTTCCATCATGAAGCAATTTCTTCCAAGTGATACTAAAGATAAAGTTCTTACCGAATGGCGCGGCTTGAAGCTTCTCTCTCATGAGTCTATCAACAAGTATGTAGACAAGTTTTGGGATTTACATCTCAAAGCTACTGTCTTTCAAAAGATATACTTTGCCGAACAAAGATAGCAATTCTCTGCGGGATTACCTGAAGAGATGGCCGAATACATCAACTCTCAACGGCCCGGTACTATTACCGAAGTAATCCACCACACCATGGTTGCTTCACGCATCAATTTCCATCAAGGGGGTAGACGTAATGTCAAGCCCATGGAAAACAAAGATAAAAATGATGCAAAGGGAAAATCCAATGCTCAAAATAATTCCCAAGGCACTTCCAACAACAACAACAACAATAACAATCGGTCCAAGGAGAAGGGAGTTTACAAAGGTAAAAACAAACTCTCTCCTGAAGAGCTTGAAGCTTTTCGCAAGGACCATAAGTGTTTCAAGTGTGGAGAGCAAGGACATGGCTATCGTTCTTGCCCCAAGAAGAATACTCGCAATGAGACTCCTAGGGCTTCCACCATCGAAGCTCCAAAAGAGGATGGTCATTGCAAAGGATCATCACTTTCCTATGCGTGGGGAAAGGTAAGAGAGTATGATGCCTTCATCTTGTTTGACCCAGGCTCTACTCTCAACTTCATACCAATAGAGTTGGCCACCAAGTTGGGCATTCAAGCTTTTGAGATGGGAGATATAGTAACTGCCGATGCAGCTTTCAAGGGACAACAAGCCTCTGTTACTCCCTTGATTGGGAAGTTGAGGCTTCATGTCCAAAGCTATGTCGACAAAGAAGACTTCTTCATCTCTCCTCTCCAACATCAGGATGTTATCCTAGGGGCACCATGGTTTGATCGCATGGCTGCCAACATGAAGTTCCCTGAAAGGCGAATTTACTTCACCTACAGGGGAAAGAACATGTATATAGATGCTAGTGAGCGTGGTCGCACTATTCCACTTGTAAATCCTCTTTCTTTTGATAAATCAATGAAGAGCTCAGTTTCTGCGTACATGATTTATGTCAAAGAGTCTCTAAAAGCTAAGAATGTTTCATCAAATGAAAATGATAGGAATCAAGAAGAGTTAGACTTGTCTACTTTTCTAAAAGGATTCCAAGATGTGTTCATCGATGATATCCCTATGGACCTACCTCCAAAACGAGGGGATGATAACCATCGTATTGAGCTCCTTCCAGGAAGCTCACCGCCTAACAAACCTCCTTATCGAGTCTCACAAGCTCAACAAGAGGAGATTATGAGGCAAGTACAGGAATTGGTAGACAAAGGGATGGTGAGGCCTAGTTCCTCTCCCTTTTGTTCTCCAGTGTCTTTATGAATATCTAGTCATGCCTTTTGGCTTGACTAATGCACCAGCTACTTTCAATCGTCTCATGGAGAAAATTTTTAGACCATATCGTAAATTCACTGGAGTGTTCTTTGATGATATCATCATCTACTCCAAGTCTTTGGAGGAATATAAGCAACATCTCCAAGTGATTTTTCAAGGCTTGAGGGAGAACAAACTTTTTCTCAACCAAAAGAAAAGTGAATTCTTCCTTCAAGAGATTCAATATCTAGGTCATATTATCTCTCACGATGGTATTCGTATGGATCCATCAAAGTTAGAGGTAATAAAATCATGGCCTAAACCAAGGAATCTACATGAGCTAAGAAGCTTTATTGGTATGTGTGCATACTATAGACTCTTCATAGCAAAATTCTCTCAAGTAGCAGGACCACTACACGACTTAACAAAGAAGAACGTTAAGTTTGTATGGACTGCTAAGGAGCAAAATGCTTTTGAAAAACTCAAAGAGAAGCTTACTTCCCAACCAGTCCTCGTGCTTCCGGATCTCTTAAAGCCATTTGAGGTCCAATGTGATGCTTGTGGTGATTGCCTTGGAGCGGTTTTGCTTCAAGAAGGGCATGCCATAGCATATGAGAGCCGAAGGCTCAATAGTGATGAACGAGTCTTGGGCATTTATGAGAAAGAGCTTTTAGCTGTTCTACATGCCCTAGACACATGGAAGCACTACCTATTGGGGATTCCATTTCTCCTACAAACCGACCACCAAAGTCTCAAGTATTTCATGACGCAAACCAAGCTTTCCGACAAACAAATGAGGTGGGCAAATTTTCTTTCGCAATTTAATTTCCATATTGCTCACATAGCTGGTAAGCACAATCAAGTTGCCGATGCACTTTCACGACGACCAAAAGATAATGCGGTGTCTATAGCTACTCACAATGATCTATCCTCTATGATAGATGAGTATGCTACTGACCCTGACCTTAGAGACATAATGTCAGCCCTTGCTTTGGGGAAGAAAGAGGAACCATTCACCTTTCAGGATGGTTATCTTCTCCACGGCAATAGGCTATGTGTTACCCATTCCCTTTGTGAGAAGGTTATGTATGAATCCCATGCTCCTCCATATGCAGGGCATAGAGGTATTCAACCTACTCTCCGAGGAGTAGAGAGATATTTCTATTGGCCGACCATGAAAGTGGACATACAAGAGTATGTTTCAAAATGTGTAGTATGCCAAAAGACCAAGTATGATAGAGGGAAGCAACCTGGATTACTCCAGCCATTGCCTATTCCAAATTCACCATGGGAGAGTATATCCATGGATTTCATCTTTGGATTGCCCAAGTCTATCCATGGGAATACAGGAATATGGACAATAGTCGACAGGTTTAGCAAGCAAGCACATTTTATTCCTGTCAAAAAGACTATTAAGGCACATCAAATGGCAACTCTCTTCATATCTCAGATTTTCAAGCACCATGGATTACCCACATCCATTGTGTCAGATAGAGATCCTAGAATGACCAGTAATTTCTGGAAAGGTCTCTTTGAAAATCTAGGAACAAGATTGAATTTCTCTTCGGCCTATCACCCACAAACGGATGGCCAAAGTGAGATAGCCAATCTTACGATACTCGATCTACTCAAAACTTATGTTACCGAAGTAGATCAACGCTCACAATGGGAAAAGTATTTACCGCTAGTAGAGTATGCCTACAATAATACTGTACATACGTCTACGGGGAAAGCACCTTTCGAGATCATAGAGGGAAGACCTAAAAGTCCCTTGCTACTGAAAGTACATGGAAAGATCTTCGCTGCCGATGAGTATAGCCGTGACCTACAAGAATCTTTTCAAAAGATTAGGGAGGCTATAAGCATCTCTCAACAAAGGCAAAAAGCTGCTGCTGATAAGCACAGAAGAGCCTTAATGTTCAAAGAAAATGATTGGGTCTTATTCAACTTTCCTAAGGCTCGATTAAGGCAAACGACGGGCAAAAATCCTACGGGCCATCAAAAGTATTATGCTAAACTAGCAAAAAGATACTATGGTCCTTTCCAAATCGTGAAGCCCATCAATGAGACGGCTTATCAACTCAAGTTGCCCAACCATTGGCTTATACACAATGCCTTTCATGTAAGCCTACTTAAGCCCTACAAAGGAGAGCCACCAACTGAACCAATTATTAAAGACCCTCCCGAAGTCGAAGACCAAGAAGAGGTGCTACAACTCGAAGCTGTCCTTCGGCATGAAGACAAGGTACTACGACATGGTAAGATAATCCGACAGTATCTTATTAAGTTCAAAAATTATCCTTTTGAAGATGCTAAATGGATGCAAGGAGTACAACTTAAGGATAGTATGAACCTTGTCAATGCTTACAATGCTACATTAGAGTAAGCAAATGTACAAAATTCTTTTAAATGACTCATGTTTTTGTCTTATATGACTAGTCCTCTTTTTAATTGTGCACAAATTTAACTAGTATGCATGCTTAGAATCATGTTTGTGATGACGACGTCTCTCAAACACCAAGTAGAATTTGTCACTCTACTTTGGGAGAATGAAATGGACTAAAGAGCAGACATGCTTGCGGTAGCTATGTCTCCCAAACACCAAATGGATTAGTCATCCATCTTGGAAAGATGTCGTAGGGTAAAAAAGGGATCCTCTACCCGCTAAGTACGATTGACTAATGACTAAGCCTTTATCTCTTCTACCTCATAGTCGAGGACGACTATGATTTCAAGAGAGAGGTAATGTCATAAAATCTAATATCTAACCAACCCAAATGATTTTCTCATATTAAATTGATCACTTAATGTGGGAGAATAAACGGGAACAAGTGTTAAGATATAGATATGTGCTTATAGATCTATCTCAACACGGGGCCAATAGTAAAGGGGCCCAAATGGGAGATGGTCTATCAAGAGCAAGGCTAACCAATGAAGCATAAGACCTTAGGGTTAGCTTCATTGAAGACCTCCAATAATGTGTGAAAAAGTCCTTTGACCTTAGGTAAGCTAGGGCTGAGCTTGAGGTGGGAACCAGGCCCAAGCTCGAGGTGCTTGACCTGCTTGAGGTGCTTGTCGTGCTTGAGGTGTTTGTCCTGCTTGAGGTGCTTGATTAAGGTGCTAGAGGTGCTTGACTTACTCCATGCTTGAGGTGCTTGACTTGCCGCTTGATTAAGGTGCCTTGACATGCTTGCCTGAGATGCTTGTGGGAATACCCCTTAGTCCAAGTGCTTTATCATGCTTGATGACTAAGGTGCTTGAGCTCCTAAAGTCAAAAAGATCCCTACAAGGAGGGGGGAGAGCCTACAAGGGGGGGGGGGGGGGGGGATGAGAGAGACACACACACACACACACACACACACACACACACACACACACACACACACACACACACACACACACACACACACACACACACACAAGGGAAGCCCCAGCTTGAAGAGGCAGCAAGGACACTTGTCAAGTTCCTCCTCATGGTGTGCCTGAAGCCTATTGGTTGGCCACCCAAGGGGTCCAATGATAATTTAGGATATTTAATTAATTGATTTTGCATTTATCAAGTCCTCTCTCTCAAAGGGGAAAGGGGGACACTTGTCCCAAGGCTACCCTGTTGCTTGTAATGGCTCCTGCTTGTGATTGGCTAGGCCTGGAGGGGTCCAATGAGATTCAAGCATGAGCTACAAGGGGGGGTCGACCCAAGCAAGCTAGGGGGGTGCTTAGGGGGTATACTCACCCACACACACTCACAAACACTCTCATTGTGTGCTATGCAAAGTGCAAGAGCTCCCTCTCCAAGCAAGTAGAGGTTGAGAGCCTACACCAACACTCTTGGCTATGGAGTGCAAATCCAACCAAGAGCCATGCTTCAATGCTTGAGCTTGTCATCTCCTTCTTCTTCATTACTATGCTATTATGTATGCTAGCTCAAGAGTTATGATAAGTAAGGAACTAGCTCTTTCTCGTATGAAATGTTTCTTCTTCCTCTTCCCTATCCTCATTCCCTGCTAGCTCTCTCCACCTTCGAAGGTATTTGAGGTCTTGGGACTGAGGCTTGGTATAGTTAAAGCTTTCTTCAAGTTTAGGTTATGCTATGATGGTGATGCATGAAGATTTCCATCTTCATTGCTTCACCTAGGTCACAAGGAACACAAAGAATGTATTGTAACAAGTCTCTCTTTATGGGAGAAATCATAATACAAATGCCTATTGGAGGGGGGACCGGCTCCACATAAATCCGGTCCTCAACTGTTGTCACGTTCTCTAAATTCTCTCTCTTGCAAAAGTATTGTCTATGCCAGGTTAACTAATTGCTATGATTATGTTGCTATCTTCAATTATGTCTACCCGCTATGCTCACAAAATCATTTCTTGAAAGTATTCTCATTAAATTCCGCTACTCTCAAATTGAATAGGCAAATTCCATTACAGTTAATGTCCACATTTATACAATGCATTCTCTTTCCATAATTGTGAAGGAGTTAGTATATCTCTATATTGGGTTTGCTTGGAAAATCAAGAAGTTAGTTGTCCATATGAGTCTAGAGGTCCTTGAACTAGTATTGTCAGATATATGTCTCCATGGGGGTAGTGTCAAAATCCAACATGAAAAAAAAAAAGATCAACCAATGAGAAGGACATGCCTTCCAAACCATCCATTGGTAGGGTCAAGGCACACAAGTTTTAATCTAAACCACTAGGCATAAAAGATGTGAAGCTGACAAATTGTGGAAGGATATATCACTCCAGATCTATGTTAGCAAAATGAGTATCTACAAGGGACAAACTACATATGGTCGTGAAGGACCAAGAGCTAGCTACTTGCAATGTCAAGTTTGATGTGTGGCCTTCCATATACGTGCTCTTTTTGATGTGCGACAAAAAATATTGGTCACAAAACAATCTCAGCAAGTTCAAGGATAACCTTCAACTACCAACAATTAGATTACTCATTCTCTTGTAATTAGAAAGAACTATGTCAGTGTTTTCTTTGATTAACACCTTTGCTTAACTTTTTGCAGCACATCATTTTCAATTATTTAGCATACTTTATTTAAAAGTACAAAAACCTAGGCATATCAAATACCTAGGACTTGGAAAAGTCTCATTACACTCTAGACACAAACAACATGGTGGATCTTGAGACAAGACAAACAATTTGAAAGAGCTATTTCAATGGTTCTATCACATAATCCTTCACTACATGTAGGAAAATCAAGCATTAGCCTCTTCAACAAGCACATGTAATCAAGTATTTACAACACAAAAAAATTAAACGATCAGAAGAACTCAACAACTCCAATGCTTGTAAAGGCCAAAGAAAGTGGAGGGAGACAATGGAATATGTGAACCAGAGGTGGAGCAAGAGACTCTAACTATTTAACACAACATGTATAAGTCACAAGTTGTGTTTCAACTTGTTGAGGATTTGCATATATTTTTTGGCACATTGCCCTTGTATCAGATCATTAAGTGTTTTCCATACTCTAAGAGTTCATTTGGGTTTGGTTTTTCCAATGAGAGGCCCATTGCTATGTATGTGTAGTAATATGCCGCACGACCGCCTGTATACCCAGGAATGTATACGAAACACTCTCTCACCAAAACTTTATTGATGAGAATAAAGTTTCGTATACCCAGGAATGTATACGAAACACTCTCTCACCAAAACTTTATTGATGAGAATACCTTTCTCCATATTGTGTGGTTGTGTTGGTCCACCTAGGAAACGTGAGAGTGTCTTCAAGGCAAATGTTGCGGTAGTCCCCTTTTATGACATTTTGTTGTAAATTACCACGATGGGTGCCTCACAAACTTTGTTAAGATATTGTGCCAAAGTTGCATCTCTTCCATGGTACTCTTTGGCTCGACGACAAAGAAAGTCATCCTTTTCAGCAATCCAAGACTACAACCACAAAGAAGTGCTAGAGAGAGAGAGAGAGAGAGAGAGAGAGAGAGAGAGAGAGCAGTGTGATGGTGGTATTGCCTTGTGTCAGAAAAGTTACACAGAGACATTGCTATGTAATTTTGGACTTGAGGATTGCAAACCTATTGCCACTCCCATGGAAACATGTTTGAAGTTGAGTCTTCATGATGCTAATGATCCTGCAGATGTCACTCTTTACCAAAGTAATGCTAGATGCCTCATTTATGTATGCAACACGAGACCAGATATTCAATTTGTAGTCTCACAGTTTAGCAGATTTATGCATAGCCCACGGTCTAAGCATTGGTAGGCTGCCAAGAGGATTTTTTGCTACTTGAGTGTCACTTTACATCCTGGCTTGTTTTATCCCAAGGGGGATCATTGCCGCCACATTTTCATGCTTTTTTGGACTCAGATTAGGCTAGTTGTTTTGACACACAAGTGTCCACAAGTGGTTTTTGTTTCATGTTTGGAAGCTCATGCATATCATGGTTGAGCAAGAAGCAACCTACTGTGTCCACTTCCAATTGTGAGGCTGAGTACAATGCAATCTTCACAACTACGGTTGAGTGTGTATGGCTTAGACGCCTTATGGTTGATTTGGGTGTTGGACAGGTCACTACCAACACTATCTACACTGACAATCAGAGCACATTGGCAATTGCAAGGAACCCAGTTTTTCATGCTCGCACACAATACATTGCGGTGCATTACCACTATGTCAGGAAGAGGCCCTCAACAGGAGAGATAAGCTTGGCTTATGTGCCAACACAGGACAACCTTGCATATTTTTTCACAAAGGCATTGTCTCGTGAGTAGTTAAAAGATTTCCACAAAGCTTTGGGCTTACTCCCCTTTGTGGACTAATCATGTCCTCAGGGCATGGCACTTCCCTTTACTCTATGTGCCAGCTTTTGTTCACCACATCACTCCAGGGGGGATATACATGTGGTAGTGATGTGTGTGAACACACTTAGGACCATCGGGGCATTTTTTCCCTCACCAGGAGGTTTTTTCCCCCGTGCATCGTAATGCCCATCACTCTAGGGATAACTCATCTTTCCATTTCACACTAACTAATACACTCTCTGGTGTGTGCCCTGAGCTTCCTTCATCTTCTCCAAGCTGTGTGTGTTTTCTTGTGACCCTAATTTCAATGGATACATTTCATTTGCGGATGGTATAGCATGTAACCTTCGATTTCAGTACTGTGACCAACAAAAATGCATTTAACAACCTTATCATCCAATTTATTGCACTGCGTTTGTGGCACCAAAGCATAAGCTAAACAACCAAAGACATGCATGTTATCAATAGATGGCTTCTTATCATGCCATGCTTCATAAGGAGTCATAGACTACAAAGATTTTGTTGCACACTTGTAAGTACATAAGTAGCACACATGATAGCCTCAAGCCAAAACAAATGTGGCAAAGCTTGAATCTTGTCCATACATTGTGCCATCTCCGTAAGCGACTTATTTTTCCTTTCAGCAAAACCATTTTGCTAAGGTGTATATGGAAATGTACATTGGTACTGTATCCCACAACTAGCCAAAAGTGCATTAATTTCATGAGACATATACTCCCCCCCTTATTTGACCTGAGGTAACCCATAGTAGATTTTAGAGACATTTTCAGCCATAGCGAGAAATTTCTTGAAGCACATGAATACTTTGTACTTAGCTTTAAGTAGCATTCCTGGAGTAATCATCAATGAAAGTCAAGAAGTATAGATAATTGCCTAAGGACGGAGTTTGTATAGGCCCATAAACATCACTATGCACAAGTTGCAATCTGCATGTAGCCCTCAGTGAATCATACTTTGGAAACTTTGAACGCTACATCTTATCCAAAATGGAGCTTTCACAAACATGCTTCAAAGGTGCTTCAAGAGGTGGCAAAGAAGCAATCATATATGATTTTTGAAAACGTAGAAAACTCGCAAAATTGAGATGCCCAATACGTGCATACCAAATTTTTTCATCTGAAACAGCCTTTGAATCCACAACTACATTTGCAAAATTTTATCCACGCTTGTCATACAAAGTGAGCTTATACAACCCATGGCACAAAATGCCAGATGAAACAATTTCATCACCAAAAATTTTCATTACTAATGTCTTCAGAAACAAACCCACTCCTCCCTTCGTGGAATTTTGAGATGGTGGCCAGTGCAAAGTCTTTCCTTAGGTAGAAAATACTCAGAATGTCATGGAGGAAAATGTATGTCCTATCACCAATTGTAAAATATGGCACACCAGTAGCATCAACTCAACTTGTTTCTCATTGAATCTAGATACATCTAACGGTAGCTTGAGTTCTGATGTTTTCACCGACAACATTTTACTTCTTTTAATCTCCTTTGCTTTTGCCTCAAGGTTAAGAACCTCCTTGAGCTCATCCATTTCCTTGTAGTCCTTCTCCTTTTCCTCTGGTGGTAGATCTTGTTCCTCCATTATTTTGTCAGGATTCTTCATAAGATTAACAAATAGGCAATTTAAATATGAAAGAAAGCCAAAATATTTTTGGATTAGCTTGCTCTCTTTTTTTGAATGGGACGCCATAATGGTTTGTATGATAATGAAAACTGATGGTACTTTTTGTATGAACGTCCGTTGGTATCACAATCTTTTAAGTGGACCACCACCATGTCATCAAGGATGACGCTCCCCTTATGCACCTCCAGCTCAAACCTCTCACTTTCATGCTTTAGCACTAGTTTGGTACCTGGACACTAAAATGTCATGTGGACATTATGATGTCCTAAAACTTGGAAATAATCATAGGTCATGTCTATGCTCCAAACCGAGTCATATGGGATTTTCTAGGAAAGCTATCTATGGATAAACTCTAAATATGCAAGAACAAGCCATTTTGGTTATATGAAAATGTTTCTACAATTTAAATGGACACATTAGTTTCCCCTATTTTTGTTTATTTTTATCTTGTCCACTTAAATTCAATGATTTTTTTCTTAGGTCAAATAATTTTTTTGTCACAAACTTTATGCACCACTCTATATACTTACAAATACGACATATTCATGTAATTCATATTGATTATTTTTTAAATGGTTTATGCAACACATAGTAGAACACACACACTTTTGTAGACATGGTGTTAAATAATCATTTTCTAAGTTAAATAGAGATTTTCAAAACAACTCTGTAGTGTTTTTCTTATGTAGTATACCCATGGAGAATGTCACACACTATGTGGCTTGGTAGAATTCATTATGATTTTACCTTGGCATTTTCTACAAAATGATCCAAAAAGAACATTGTAATTTTTGGTTGTTGTACCAAACTAGTGCTAAGAGAAATTGTTGTGCTTAGCTAGAAGATCATCAAGATTGAAGGTGACATTAAATATGTATTCTAAATCTTCACATATGTATGTGCATATAACAAAATAGATAATATGAAAATTTGATAATTTTCTTATACAAAATTTTCTATTAAACTCATTGAGAACATAAGTGTAATTATTAGTTTGTTATCTATGAGTATAAATATATTGACAAAAATTAACAAGCATAAGCATACAAATCATATGTTCATATATTCTTATATCTACAGATACTCTACCACATACAATATAGATACAAAAATATTGATAGAAATAATTATTGCATACACATTCATAGAGCTAACAAAAAGGTATCTTCAAATACATGAAGATCTCTACCTTTTTTGTTGAAATAGTTTTTATCATATATGTAATTAAGAGATTACATATAAATTGGTTATTCTATGTTTATGATTTGTAAGAAAGTTTCGAAGGACGCTGTTAAAATTTTTAATCTACAAGTAGTTTCTATAAATGAACAATAGTGTGAACAATACATGTAAATTACTTAAAGAGGTATGGTAATGTGTTTTTAAATATTGGAGAAAATATTATTTTGAGATACATCTAGTAAATCAAGCTATAAATAAATTTGAGATAATAAATTTATGTGAATTCCTATATGTTTTTTGATCATTTTTATACATTAAAAAAAAACCAAAATGTGAGATTTAGATGTTTTTTCCATCATTGATAACTATGCCTATCGCTTTCACATAACTAGCTATCCCCCCCCCCCCCTCCCTCTCTCTCTCTCTCTCTCTCTCTCTCTCTTCACACACACACACACACACACACCATCACACACACTTTTTTTTGTAATATCAGATTGAATTACCAATGGGAAACCTCAAGATGAGGAAAACCCATGAAAATTACAAACATGAAATGAGAAACAGTCAAAGTAGAGCTCATAATGGGTAACAAGAAGCTCGTCCAAGTCATAGGCAGCTCGGAGAGACTGTAGAATAGATGTCTTGAAAAAGAAAACATAATCTACTCGAATCTGCTGAAACATGAGGGAATTACGAACTCTCCACACTGCCCAAAGCACCCAGAATCTAACCCAGCCAAAAAAGCAGGCATACAGCCAAAGCAATGGCGGAAGTACTCCAAAGATCCAAAAAGATTTACCGAAATGCATGGTAGGAAAATGCATGCGAAAAGCTGTGGAGATGCAATCCACAAACTGTAGCGTGTGAGAACAAGACCACAATAAATGTGGAGTGTTTTCAACTGCTGCAACACATCGGACACATCGCGAAGAGGCCAATCTTCGAGATCGCAGAAACTTGCCAATCGGGAGAACCCCAGCGACGCATCTCCACATAAGCAGTCACTCCTTTAGAGGCAATAAATCATGGATCTATTTAATACAATAGACCTAAACCATGAAATGTATATGAAATATTTTTTTAATATATGGAGTGAGCTAAATAGTATCAATGTGATCTGAAGCTGCTGAAAGTAATTCTTTGAAGATTCTAGGGGAGACAAAGAAGATTCAAGACAATGTTAAAAGTATAAAAGATCATATGGACACATCCCAAAATCCTTATGATAGCATCATTTCAAATCTCAACAATGAGATAATGAGCAAGAATCTAAAAAAAAAGCACAAATTGATAATCTAGATAGGAAAATCATCACTTTCAACTCGAACTTAAACAGGCTAATTGCTATGCGGATGACGCCACAAAAAGCTAGCAACATGAAGAATAAAACTAAACATAAGAGCATTCATTGTTTGCTCTCTCTCTCTCTCTCTCTCTCTCTCTCTCTCTCTCTCTCTCTCTCGGTTTTAGGTAGAACATACATATTTTTGAGTAGTTTCTCAAATATGCAAAAGGCATAAGCAGAGACCTTCAAGGTATTTTATTACAAAACAAACCACATTGAGTTGTTTAGAAAATTAAAATCTCTTAATCAATCCTTTCTTTATTTAATTTGTAGATATAAATGAGTTTTAGAAAATGAGTCTTAAATTTGTGAACACAGTGAAAATTGCAAGCGAAGAAAATGAACGTAGTTTATTCCCATCATTGATCAAAAATAGCATTTCCTGCTTGAAAGAATATTTCATTTGGAGAAGAAATAAAAATCCATATTATTTGATGGAGATACAATTTTATTGAAAGTTCTCATTATATGTGAGAGATTATTTATCATAGATTGTTACAAAGTGAGAATTATCAACAAAATATGTATATTCTAAAATCCATTCTTTCAAGAGAATTATCAATCCCAAAAAAATTCAAAGTCCTTTTTAAAACCAATATTGTAGAAAAACTTCATATATCCTTTTTACATCAAATTATCTCCAACAAGCATTTAATATATCTTTAAATATAATAAAAAGTAAATATAAGCTCATACATAGTAACTCATTAAAATGAAGGTATATAAGTCCTAGTAATAGTTTCATGACTATATATGTATAAATGTATGTATCTATGTACATAAGTATGAGCATAGATTTTGTATGTTTATAAGTAGTAGATATATACATACATATATATTTATCTATTTGTGAACATATATTTGTGTAATGATATTTTAATTTTAAAATGATGGATTTTGTTAAATACATATGGAAAGAAAAAATACATAAGAACTTCAAAGTATTCTCAAAAGTTCAAGAAAAGATTGTCAACAAATAGAAATAGAGAGAAAATTTTCAAAAAAACAGAGCAATTGAACGTTGATGGATTTGAAACAAATCAAAGTAAATCACTTAGTATAGCAAAAAAGTCAGGTACAAACAATATCTTAACTATACAAATTTCAACGACTTTATTAAAACCATTTATAAAACTATATATATATATATATATATATACATGAATAATAATGTATTGTATTATATTTTAAATACAGTTACTTTGAGAGAAAAATATTTGGAACATCTTTATAGGATTTTATGTTATTCACGTAAAATACGCCAAAAATAGCAAGAGAGAGAACACAAATAAAGAAAAAACAACAAGCCGCAAAAGCAGATAAACAAAGGAGAAAACTTCGAATAGAATCAATGAAAATCAGAAGAACATATATTAACATATTGGTATGTCGTATATTAATAACGAAATACTAGCAATAATCTATATTTTATTTAAATAATGATGAATAGATGGATCAAATATTACATTATAAAATTCAAGAGAAGAAGAAATATAAATTCAAACTTAGGTATGAAACAAAAAAAGGGAATAGGAGATCAAAAGAATAAGTATGTCTCTTTATAGATTATATGATAGCAAATGCTACCAATGTTGATCATCCTTCTTGATTGCCTATTCAACAACACAATGTAGCTCAACATACTTTGAGAATGTCAAACTTCAAGTGTCAGTTTTGCTATGCCATGCTTTGAAAAGATGAAACAAAATGCTTTTCATAACCTAAAAAGGGTAAACATTGTTGCAATGATAGCCAAATAGATTTGGAGAATCTCTCAGAACCTTCTCAAGAACTCAAAGAGCTCATTGAGTCATGTGATTAAAAAAGCATAAATTTTTGAAAGGATATTCGCGCTTATAACAGTATTTTAGCTTTTGCATCTATTGAAGCGAATATTGACGGCAGTCTCACAGGAAAAATAGTTAACTTTAAAATACATGAATCTATAGATCACAAAATTGGTAATTTATTACCATATAAAAAAGATGAAATTCAACAACCAAAGTATGCTCAGCTATATGTTTACGACACAGAACATGAGCTAGAAAATTGACTAAATGACCTAAATAGATACAACAATCATTCTCAGTTTGCAAAATATGATGCATATTTGCAATTGTATGCAAAATGTTTCAAAGCATTCAAGGAACATTTGAATCAAAATGCTAACAGTGATGTCAAGTTAGTAATTTATGAGTCCAGCAAAATAGCAAAGCAATATAGAGTACCTTCAGAAAGTGAAGTTGCAACTATAATGTCAGGATATGGAGATGATGAGCATATTGGACATCGTGATATTCAACTTTTGAATATTAATGATAGTATTAAGAGAATCAAAAATCTAAACATCTCTTAGATCACCTATGTTTTGCTTTTCCCTAAAGGGGATGAAGGTTGGCATTTGAATATGCCAAAGCATAATCAAAATGCATCCAAACAAAAGAAGAAGAAAGAAAAGCAGTTTATTACTCAAAGAGAGTATTACGCTTACAGATTGCAAATCAGAGAAGACACAATTGTACGTCTGTTAAGAGGAGATAGGCTTCTTCAACAATATTTAGTTGACACTTATAGTAGCATTGAAGAACCCATACTATTTTGGTTAAGGAATAATCAATCGAATCTAAGAAATGAAGTATATCAAGGACTTTCCGGTATGGTGAGTACAATGGATGCTTCAATCAAAATTAATGGAAACACTACAGGAAGAAGAATAATTTTACCATCGAGTTTTCAAAGTGGACCGCATTTTATGCATCAACTTTACCAAGATGCAATGGCAATTGTTAGATCTAGTGGTAAACTAGATTTGTTTATAACATTCACATGTAATCCCAATTGGAAGGAAGTTCAAAATGCCTTGCTTCCAAACCAAAAACCTAATGATCGATGGGACTTAACTACTAGAGTTTTTCACAAAAAGCACAATGAAGTAATGACTCTTTTAACAAAGAAACAAATTTTTGGCAATGTTAAAGGTCATGTCTCTGTTATCGAGTTTCAAAAGAGAGGTTTACCCCATTCTCATATTCTTATAATCTTGACAAAGAAAAGCAAACCAAGCAATATTGAACACTATGATAGATTGGTCCATGCTGAGATTCCAGACAAACAGAAATTTTCTAAACTTTATAGTATTGTTTGTTGCTGCAATATACATGGTTCATATGGAGATTTTAATAAAAATGCATCTTACATGAAAAACCGTAAATGCATCAGCTATTATCCAAGAAAATTTACTGAAACCACTTCATTAAATGGTAATGGATATCCAATATATATGAGACGCGACAATGAAAAATCAATACAAGCTAAAGAAGGAAAGTTGAATAATAGATGAATTGTTCCTTATAATCCATTTTTTACTATGAAATTTAATGCACATATAAATGTAGAGGTTAGGTCAATCATGTCACCAGTAAAATGCCTCTACAAATATGTATACAAAGGTCATGACAGAGCAATGATGTATTTACAAGCAGTCAACAGATTATTATACCCTGACTTTCCAAAAAAGTGTGTTTATAATAAAACATTGCGTAAGTAGACAGAACGAAAAAAAGAACTATCAATTGGTAGAGTGTATTATATTTCCCCATGAGCAGATGAACAACACTTTCTGAGAATGCTATCAGCAAAATGCAATGGTTGATGAATTAAAATCCTTTGACAATCGATTCTATGCAACCTATAAGGGAGCATGTGTTGCAAGATTTCTTTTGGAAAGCAATAAAAAATTAACAATTTTCATGAAAAAAGCTTCTTAATATCAAATAGAATTACAACTACGTGATCTATTTGCAACAATTCTTATTTTTTGTGATCCAATTTCTCCACTTGCATCGTGGAAAAAAATTCTCAAAGGATCTATCCAAGACATTGAATTTCAATATCTCAAGCAAAGAGATTTGCTCATCGTTAGTACAAATCAAAGCTCTGATAGAAATTAATCATATACTTGGACTACATGAAAAACGTTTAAAAGATTTTCCAAGTACATTTGAGAACTACTCTTTATAGCATATTTTACATGTTAGCAATCATGTTAAGATTTAAAATAAAACTTCCAAACTATTATAAACTTTACATGTTAAACCATATGTACATATTAATTTGTTTAAACAGACATGCCCATACCTATAGAAGATGAAGCATCCTTAGATTCAGATAGCTTGTTACAAGAAGAAATAAGCTTTGAGAAATTAGTAAAAGAAGCAATGACAAATGAGATGGAGAAAAATCTAAATATTTGTCAGCAAAATACATACAAAACCACAATGGAACCCATTTCACAAAAAGAACCAAAGATTTTCTTTTTAGACTGTCTTGGTGAAACTTAAAAACATATTTATACAACCGTATTCTGAAACGATTCCGAGGACATGAAAAATTGCATTGGCTTGCACGTCATCTCGAATTGCAACATTACTATTGTCAAAAGGAAGAACGCTCATTTGCATTTCCAAAATTTTTTGGATTTGACTCCAACAAGTACTTGCAATATAAAAACTAAGTGCACTAGCAAAGTTGATTCAAAAGACAAGTTTAATAAATCTAAAATGAAGCTCCAATGACTCATAAATTTGCATCTAATGCACTTGATAGGACTTTTAAAGATTTGATGTCAAATAGCAATCCGACTATTCTTTCAAGTCGAGATTTCGACAAATATTGCCAATTGTACCAAAAGGAAGTAGAATAGATATTGTCAATGCATCACTATGCAGATCTCCATTATGGAGTAATGTAGAGATTCTAAAGCTAAGGAAAAACATGAGGTGAAAGCGAGATACCTATTGCAAAATAAAAGATAAATGAAATGGATTCTTGTTATTGATAAAGGAAAAATAGATGACAATGATCAAGCAACAATGAGAATTGATGAAAAAATTATCAATTGAAAGAAATGAAGTGGGAAAGCTGATTTCTTGGCTATACGGAGGTACAAATAATATAATACTCATAAAAATCAATTACATAACAATCATTTTTTTTCTTTCAAATAGGTGTGACTAATATTAAAAAATTTCAAGAGTTCTTCAAGGAGAGCTATTCTTGCACCAAGAAATGATAAAGTACATAAAGTAACTTTGATGTCTATGGATTTCATGAAAGGAGATGTAGTGAAATATCTTAAGTGCAAATTCAATATCGAAACAAGATGAGAATACAAACCTTATCACAACTGAGTCTCGGAATAGCTTAAATCTTGAAGGAGGATATCCACCTCATAAATTGCACTCGAAAAAGAATGCACTATAATATTATTGAGAACTATAAATCCCAGAAGAGGTTTATGCAATGGCCCAACCCTCGAATCATACTTTAAAATCCAAATAGTCGAACCCAAATTATAAATCAGACCTTGATATGGGTATAAATTTCAAAATCAATAATCAATCATTACAATGAACTCCAAGGCTTCTGGTCATATTCATATAGACGGGAATTGAAAGACCTACAGGCCATCTAAGATGGGAACGGCTTGCTCTTTGCCATGGAACGGATTAGAAGCAGCTTCTCATAGTTATATTCCAGTGTAACTTAAGAGACAGCACTAAGAAATCGCCAATTAGGTGACTCTAGAAAAGGAGCAATAGGCCCCCAACTGGGGTTTCTTTGTAACTATGGATCAGCTACACCCAGCTGCGATTGTGCTTACATTAAGCAACCAACATTGTGATTCAAACCAAAAACAAGACTATTAATCCTTTCTTTGATACTTAAATGATTATCCTCCATGAAAGCTATCCTTACCATTGAAGTGAACTTTACATGATGCCATAGTACATTCCCCCACTATAAAATGAAATCAATATGAATATATAAGACGACGCCACCGTTCTGCTTGCTGTGAAGGTACGTGAACACTGGCTTGAAATTTTGTTTTCACGAGGATTCTAGACTCCTTGTGATATTCAAGCATGAGCTAGGACCACTGCTGGCAGGTGTACCTTC
Source organism: Adiantum capillus-veneris (assembly GCF_014529385.1). NCBI lineage: Eukaryota > Viridiplantae > Streptophyta > Polypodiopsida > Polypodiales > Pteridaceae > Adiantum > Adiantum capillus-veneris. The sequence goes on from NC_140951.1 coordinate 107,226,299, forward strand.
CATTCTTTTTGAGCTGCGGAGGCTTGCTTTGCCCTCTTACAAACGTCAGATTAGTACCAGACCAGACATTTCCCGTTCATGTCTGTCGTTCACTCTGGACATGCTATTCGTAAAACTATACAAATGCTTAGCCAAGAGTTTGGTACAGGCTTAACAGGCATGCGCTGCCATGGAGTAAGGCAGACAACAGAGAGTGGTGAAGAAATCTGGCCTATACCATCAAAATCAGCTCAAACAATCGCAGTTTGTATATGTTCCTCGGAGAATAGAGATTTGTCCCTCCTTTAGCATCACCTCCTCTTCCAATTTCTCAACTGCCTTTTTTGTTGCATTTAACTCCAGAGTCAATCTGAGAGCTTCCTTACTCATATCCTCAGCTTCTTTTTGCAGTTCCTCTCTTTGTCCTCTACTGACAGACAGCTCATTTTGTAGGTTTGTAAGCTCTTTACTGTGGCTTTCAGCATCTGTTCGAAGCACTTCAAGTGCTATCTCCTTCTTATCCCCCTGCTAGGAACAGTTTGTGGAGGACCAACAATGAGCAAAAAGACATAACAGAAAATCAACAGAAGAATACAGACAACCGACTATTTATTTATACATTCGAAAACTAACTCACCTCCCGCTCGAGTTCCCTAATTCGCTGGTTAGCAATTAGAAGCTTCTCATGAAGATCGTCCACTTCCATTTGCAGAGACTCCCTTGAGTTGAGGATTTCTAGAATCTCCTCATCAAGTCTTTTCAGTTCTGTTTCTCTCAATTGTAGCTTGGAATTTAAAACCTTGAGATATTCTTCCAGTACAATGTCTTTGGAGGAGTTTTTACCCTCAAGTGTTCCCTTCTTATCATGCATGGTATCCGCAGCAATCAAATTTTCCCCAGCTTGATTTACCTCTTTCAGCTGAAAAAGTTTGAGAGTCCTTTCTGCGTCTCTTCGTGCCCTTATCGCTGCTCGTAAACTTAGGGTAAGCTTTTTATTCTCCTCTTGTAAATCAACAGCTCTTGATTGTAGCTTATCCACTCCGTCTTGCAGTTCGTGATTTAGCTTTAGAATTTCGGCTGGAATTCCAGCATGGGTTGCCTTTCTCTCTTGCTTCAAGTGGGTCAATTCTGCATGAACAACAGTAATTTCACTTCTTAACTCCTGCTCTACACCAGCAAGCCTCAGAAGTTCTCTTTGTAGTCTGAGCAAGCTTTCACTTCTGCAATCAAAAGAACCATTTACAGCCTCATCAAGTTCTTGCCACAGCCCCTCTATAGTCATTTCCTGGTCATTGCAAATCCTTCGGAGTCTTGTCATTTCTTTCTGAATTTCTGAATTTTCGATTTCTAAATACGAGTTTCTTTGAGCAAGAGTCTCAAGTTCATCGTCTGAGGCCTTTATTCTCTCAAGAGTTCCAGCAGATGCATGCATCTGTCTTGCCATCTCTATGTCACTTGCTTTCAGTCTCTGCTTTAAGGTGGAGATATGGCTTTCAAATTGTGCACTTTCCATTCTCCAGTCAGCCTCTTTCTCTTTAAAAGATGACACAACTTTCTGAAGCTCAGCTTTATCTTCTGCCAGATCTTTGACTCTTTCTCTTAACTTTTTTTCTTCAGCTTTCATTTTTTCAAGCTTAGCAGCCCACTCATTCGCTCTCCGTTCAAGCTCCTTCTCCAAACTCTCTTGAACACTATCTTTGTCCTTTTCAATAGCTGAAACCTTCCCTTCTGTCTCTATTTTCATATGTCTCAATTGATCAACCGCCACATTTTGCTCAGAAATTCGTGCTCTGATCTCTTGGGCCAACTCCAGAGCCAACTCCTTTTTCTCCTTGCGCAATTTCCTTATTTCATACTTCAAGTTGTTAAAATCATGAACTGTTGCCTCTGCTACATAATCTTCTAAATCATTCGACCAGTATTTGGCCTCCCACAATGTGCTTTCCTTGTCTAGACTAAGTGCAAGCTCCTCCCTTGCAACAGCTCTTGCCTCTAGGCTACGCTGATCATCAAAAGCAATTTCCACTTTCTGGTGATTACCTTGCCTGAGATTCCGGTTGCTAGCATTGTTAACATTTGGAGAAACAATCACTGAGAGTTCTGAAGCATTCTTAACTGAGTTGAATGGAGATCCCAAGGAAGACTGCTTGAAAACCAGATCATGCTTTGATATTTCCTTCTTGGTATGAGCTCCCTGCTCCTTCCCCCGTGCACAGCTGCTTTCTCCCTTCCTCTCTGGAAGTAACTCACAGCTAATAGGCCTGTCCAGCTGTGGTTTAAGCTTTTCTTTGCCTAAAACCTTTACCAGTTTCTCTGCCACCATGCGAGCACTCAAATACTTGAAAGGTGAGCTTCCTCTACCAGGCCTACCACCAACTGAACTCTTCTTTGAGGTAGAAGACTCAGAACTCGCTGTGTCCTTCGTAAAACAGCTGCTAAAATCAGAAGACTCCGACAATGACGCCTCTGACGTAGACTGAGAAAAAGATCTTGTGTGTAACAGAGACTCATCGCATGGCCGACCTGCAACAGCACGGTCAAACCCTTCATGCACATTCACCCCACCTAGTAGCGTTTTCACACTGTCCGGTAACTGTGTGTACCGCAAGGAATTGGACCGAAAACTATTCTGCCGAGAATAAGTATCAGAAAATGGGCGATTCTTTGGAGCACTAAGAGGCCTTTGAACTTGAATTCTTTGTTTGCTTGGATCAGTCTCCTTCGCAAGCTTTGTTTGAGAATCATATGATCTGCAAATAAAGCCAACAAATCATAAGATCCATCAAGCTGTGCAATCTACTTCTTCTTGGCGTTTATTTGAAACAAATCAACAACATACATATCTTAGAGACAAACAAAGACCTTCCTGTAAGAGACAGGAATGAATGCCAATTCTAGTGACAAACAAAGCAGCTACTGCAACCCACGAGAACAGTTCTCAACAAGCTGTTCAAGCTAAATTAGACCATAAACCATCCTTTGCAAACACCACCGTCATTGACTGGCCTGAAATTCTTCGATAAGCAGTGAACTTGAGTCACAAACTGACGGCATCAATTCCTATCGAAAAAACCATGTGCCTTCTGGGAAAATCACTAGCTGCACTAATGGAGAAACAAAACTGAGAAGACTGCATCTTTTCACAGCATCTAAACTTCAAACAGCTGAACTGTATGGCAATATTGGATTTCTCCATTAATAGACAGCAATAAGCAGAAACCACGAGAGAGGCAACATGAATTATTAAAGCCTGGTCCAAAGGTAGGAAACCATGTGTGACACTTCAAGAAACATCATATGAAACACCTGCTAAGTGAAGAAAATGACCAGCTGCTAACAAAGAGTTGTGACCTTGACAGAATCAAGAGGATAATGTAGCAAATTAAACACAATGCAAACATGGGGCAATCTACGATGCAGCAGAAGCAGATAGCATGTACAATGCAGCACCAAAAAAATTGAAATTGACAAGGACAGAATCATACGAGTTGGAGGAGAATGACATTGCACGCTGTTTCTCCATGTTGAGTTTCTGCTTGCCTGGAGCACTGGAGTGAGAGCTGGTGTAGCGGTGGGAACCTCCAGCAGTGAAGATGGGGTAAGCAGAAGCTCTTGGAGGCTTCTGATGTGAAGGTGGCCGAGCAACTGTAACCTCATTGCTGTTGATATTGTTGAGGTTCTCATCACCGCTTATCGTACTCCAATCACAGCTATTTGAAAGCTTCTTCACCTTCTCTGAATTTGCAAGGGCATGGCGGTGCTCGTTTATTCTCTTCACAGGCTCCTCAATTTGCTCAAAGCCCCTGTGTACCGAATCCTCTGTGTCGGCATAGCCACAATTGTCAGTTTGTCGAAGGGGAAAGACTCTCCGCATGAGGAAAAGCTCTTGCAGACGAACAAGCACTAACAGGACGTAAAAGGGCGAGGACTTGCTACGCGGGTAGCGTAAATATATACAGCAAAGCAGGACATGCCACGAAGCTTCCTTTGAAGCTTTGTGCAACGTTCCTAAGCCTTGTGAATAGCAAGGAAGGCAAGCCGAGGGTCTTTCTCACGGAAGATGATGTCTCCTTCAAGGAACCGCGAGCAGGAAGCCAGCCGAGCAAGAAGCAATTTTTGCAGGAAAGGCAAGAAGAATCACGATTTTCTTGGCCTACTCGCAAAAAAGGGCGAGCTTTCCATAGCTAGCAATCGGCAGAGCCAGAATTCCACGCGCTTTGACGGAGTTAGTGCGGGGGGAGTGAAGCGATGCTGCACAAGTCTTGCTCGCAAGCGCCATGACCACGAGTTTCAGCTGCACATGGTTGCCATTTCTTCCCGAGAGAGAGAGAGAGAGAGAGAGAGTTCTTGCCGTATGTAGACAGAATTCCTGCGTATCCATGGTGTACATACGTTTGTAAATATATTCAATTCGTTCTCTACCCATCATTCACCAGCATGCCATTTAATGAAGTACAAGCTTTAGTCCCACTTTTGCAGAATGTGATTCCAAAGGTAAGCTTTAAATTATTTTGAGCATATGGACTGCGCAGGCTAATGTCTGATGATTATGTGGATTCTTCTGGAAGAAGAAGATAAATTTTAGGAAAAATTCCCAAAATACCCCTCCAACTTGTGGAAATAAAATGTCCTTCAATTTTGCCAAAAATGTCCCTTATTAACCTCGCAAACATACAGAATGTCTTTTCTTAACTATTTGTAGGAAGATTGGTTATCGTCAATATAAGATGATAGAATTAGGATTTTAGATGGTGTTGACGGCTCTTCATTTGAAATAGTATATCACTTTTTAACATAGATGTCTCTATTTGTGAGCTCATTAGTGAATAATTTTGTCTAAGACGTTAAAAGATAGATCTCCATTGTCATAAACATTGAACTACCCAAGAATTGGGGGGGGGGGGGGGGGAAGAGAGAGAGAGAGAGAGAGAGAGAGAGAGAGAGAAGCAGGTTGCTGAGTTTAGAGCAGATTGATAGCAGGTCATTATTTTGCTCATAACTTGAGCTACAGAACTTTGATTCAAAAACTTTTTTTAATCAAAACGTAGATCTCTTTGAGCTTTACGACTTTGAAGAGAACTTGTCAGCTGGTTTGATGTGCAGGTATGTCAAAAATCAATGACACAAAAGCTATTTTCTCAGTACAAGTTGTGCATTCGAGTTGACGAACAGAGGAGAGAAAGTTTAGAGACGAAGAGAAAGAGATAGCTTCATCTCAACTTCTGTCATAAAATCTAATATCTAATATCTAACCAACCCAAATGATTTTCTCATATTAAATTGATCACTTAATGTGGGAGAATAAACGGGAACAAGTGTTAAGATATAGACATGTGCTTATAGATCTATCTCAACACGGGGCCAATGGTAAAGGGGTCCAAATGAGAGATGGTCTATCAAAGAGCAAGGCTAACCAACGGAGCATAAGACCTTAGGGTTAGCTTCATTGAAGACCTCCAATAATGTGTGTAAAAGTCCTTTGACCTTAGGTAAGCTAGGGCTGACCTTGAGGCGCAGGAACCCGACCCAGCTTGAGGTGCTTGTCCTGCTTGTCATGCTTGATGATTGAGGTGCTTGAGATGCTTGAGGTGCTTAATTATTGAGATGCTTGACATGCTTGAGATTCTAGGGTTGCACTTAAGGTGAGAACCTAGCCCAAGCTTAAAATGCTTAACAACCAAGCTTGTGGTGGGAACTGGGCCTATGTATGAGGGGCTTGATGTGTCAAAAAGTCAAATATTCAATCCCTACAAGGAGGGGGCGAGCCCTACATGAGGGGGGATGAGAGAGAACACCCACAGACTCACACAAGGCATGCATGGTATAAAGAAAGCAAGAGGGACACTTGTCAAGTTCCTCCTCATGTTGCCCTCATGGTGTGCTGAAGCCTATTGGTTGGCCATCCAAGGGGTCCAATAATAATTTAAGAGATTTAATTAATTGATTTAGCATTTATCTAGCCCTCTCTCTCAAAGGGAAAAGGGGGACACTTGTCTCAAGGCTACCCTTGCTGCTTGTAATGCCTCCTGCTTGTGATTGGCTAGGCCTGGAGGGGTCCAATGAGCTTCAAGCATGAGCTACAAGGGGGGGTCGACCCAAGCAAGCTAGGGGGTTGCTTAGGGGGTGTACTCACCCACACGCACTCACAAACACTCTCATTGTGTGCTATGCAAAGTGCAAGAGCTCCCTCTCCTTCTCCAAGTAAGTAGAGGCTGAGAGCCTACACCAACACTCTTGGATATGGAGTGCAAATCCAACCAAGAGCCATGCTTCAATGCTTAAGGTTGCCATCTCCTTCTTCTTCATTACTATGCTATTATGTATGCTAGCCACAAGAGTTATGATAAGTGAGGAACTGATTCTTTCTCCTACGAAATGTTTCTTCTTCCTCTTCCCTACCCTCATTCCCTGCTAGCTCTCTCCACCTTCGAAGGTGTTTGAGGTCTTGGGATTGAGGCTTAGGATAGTTAAAGCTTTCTTCAAGTTTATGTTATGTTTGTGATGCATGAAGCTTTCCATCTTCATTGCATCACCTAGGTCACAAGGAACACAAAGATTGTATTGTAACAAGTCTCTCTTAATGGGAGAAATCATAATACAAATGCCTATTGAAGGGGGGACCGGCTCCACATAAATCCGGTCCTCAACTATTGTCATGTTCTCTAAATTCTCTCTCTTGCAAAAGTATTGTTCATGCTAAGTTAACTAATTGCTATGATTATGTTGCTATATTCAATTATGTTCACCCGCTATGCTCACAAAGTCATTTCTCAAAAGTACTCTCATTAATTTCCGCTACTCTCAAACTAAATAGGTCAATTCCATTACATTGGTATCATAGCATTTGGTTTCTCTTTTCTTGCTTAAGAAGAGAGGTCCTTAAGTAGCCTATAAATGGTTGATGTTGTTAATTATATTAGGGTAAGTGGAACTGGGATCTATTATCGGTTTTGTTGAGCCCACTATGTGGGGGATGGTGCACACCTCGGGAGCTTTGGACTTAATAATGGAGTCTTTTTAGACTTGCCTACGGCTTTACCATTATTGAGCCATAAGAAGTCCGAAAGGAGCTAGCCCTTGGCAACTCTGCTATCTTAGACCTACTCCTCTACTCTCTATAATTAACCACTTTGAGTCGTGGGTATAGATATTTAAGAGCCGATTTTCAAAGGCTAGGAGGAGTGGCAACTAAGGTTTTGAATTGCCAAAGCATACACTAAGTACATACATAAATTTTGTTAACATGGTTGAAAATAATCAAGAGAGTAGAATGAACATTGATAGCTTTGATTTTGCACATGAAGGTGCTAATGATGATGCTCCCATGTTTGTGAATTATCTTGTCACTAGGTTGCAGCAACAAGCTATGGGCAACCCTGCTTTGCGAGCCGAAGTTACTCAACAACTTCGTGCTTATGGAATTTCCCTTCCTCTCCAAGAGGAGAGAGAGCTTAGGAGGCCTCTTGAAGAGACCCCCAAAAGAAGACTCTCTCCCATTCAAGAGGAGGAATTCAAAGAGCAAGAAAGCAATGAAAGTTTAAGTTCCTCTGAAGATGTGGCTCCACGAAGACGGCGGTCTAGACGATCACCCACTCCTCCCAAGAGGAAAAGATCAACACATAGTCCTTCTCCTCATCACTCTGAAAGGCAAGAGAGGAAACAAAGGAAGAAAAGGGCTAGGAAGAGATCACCCTCTTCTCCTTCTTCTTCACCTTCCTCCTCTTCTGATGAAAGTTATGGCTATTCTCCTAGAGAATACAAGAGGGGAGGACATCACAAATCATTTCCTGCATGGCGAAGGTCACAAAAGCTAAAGAAGTTCAAGGAGGGAGGAAAGAGTATCTCTTTTCTCACCTATGATGGCACCTTCGGTGCTACCGACAAAGTGTTGGCCTTCATCCAGCAATTTGATACGGCCTTTGGAGATGAGGGCTTCACAAAGTCCTCCAAGCTACGCCATGTAGCTATGCACTTCCAAAAATCAGCTCGTCAATGGTGGGCTAGCCTTCGTGGAAATGGTGAAGCCCCAAAGACATGGAAAACTCTACGAGTTTCCATCATGAAGCAATTCCTTGCAAGCGATGCAAAGGACAAAGTGCTTACCGAATGGTGCAGCTTGAAGCTCCTCTCCCATGAGTCTATCCACAAATATGTAGACAAGTTTTGGGATTTACATCTCAAGGCTACTGTCTTTCAAAAGATAGACTTTGCCGAGAAAAGGCAACAATTCTGTGCGGGATTACCTGAAGAGATGGCCGAATACATCAACTCTCAACGGCCTGGTACTATTAGCGAAGTAATCCATCACACCACGGTTGCTTCACGCATCAATTTCCATCAAGGGGATAGACGTAATGTCAAGCCCATGGAAAACAAAGACAAAAATGATGCAAAGGGGAAAACCAATGTTCAAAATACTTCCCAAGTCAATTCCAACAACAACAACAATCGGTCCAAGGAGAAGGGAGTTTACAAAGGTAAAAACAAACTCTCTCCTGAAGAGCTTAAAGCTTTTCGCAAGGACCATAAGTGTTTCAAGTGTGGGGAGCAAGGACATGGCTATTGTTCTTGACCCAAGAAGAATACTCGCAATGAGACTCCTAGGGCTTCCACCATCGAAGCTCCAAAAGAGGATGCTCATTGCAAAGGATCATCACTTTCCTATGCTTGGGGAAAGGTAAGAGAGCATGATGCCTTCATCTTGTTTGACCCTGGCTCTACTCTCAACTTCATATCAACGGAGTTGGCCACCAAGTTGGGAATTCAAGCTTTTGAGATGGGAGATATAGTAGTGGCTGATGCAGTTAATGCCAAAAGAGCACTCTTGATACTTCATGTGTTGATTTTGTATTGAGTTTTGCTTGAGATTTTTATCTCCGTACAGAGGAGACTTTGCGGATTTTTCCTGTGAGTCCTCTAGATTGCCTATAGCACTCTTTTGCATTGACCTTGCAATAATATTGTTGAGTTTCTTGTTGAGATCTTGATCTCTGTGTAAAGGAGACTCTGCCAAAAAATATGTACAAACTTTGGCATAATTTTCTAGTTTCACTCTCTTGCATTTGCTCTTGTCAGCCATAGCTGGAACTTCTGGGAAAGAAGTGTATTATATCAAGAAGTTTGATGGCACAAACTTCACGATAGGGAAGCAACATATGCTTGATGTCTTCATCAATAAGGGTCTTGCATTGCCATTGAAAGAGTGTAAAGAGGGTGTTTACATTGATGATGAGTGGGAGGAGCTTGATGCTCGTGCTATGGCGACCATTCTCCTACACCTTGGTGAGTCCATATTCATTACGATGAAGGACAAGACTAGTGCAAAGGAATTATGGGAGTCATTATGCTTAGCTTGGGATGGTAATAGTGCATCGACCAATTCTTTTTTAATGAAGAATCTTACATGCTTGAATATGAAAGAGGGTAGCTTGCATTTAAACGTGTTCAAACACTATTAAACGAGTTCAATAGTGTTTCACACAGTTGACTTCTAAAGGGCTGGATTTTGATGATCAAATGAAAGACATTTTCTTGTTATGCTCTTTGCCTACATCATGGATACATTTAACATTGCCATTAGTAACTCTGTCCCTCACGGCAAGCTTGTTTTCAATGATGTTACTAATGCTTTGCTCACAAAAGAGATTCAACATCAGTCTCTTAACACTAGTGGGCATCACTGCATGGTGATGCATATATGGCTAGTGGAAGTAGCGTGAAAACCATCAATGGCAAAGAGGTCGTAGCCGCAAACGTGGCCGTTCTCAATTTGGAAAGAATGTGCATAGCAAGAGTCGTGGACACGTGACACAAAGAACATTGAATGATACCATTGTCTCACAAGAAAGAACAAATGAAAAAAAATTGTTGTTTATTGCAAAGAGAAAAGGGTAAAGCCATTGTCATAAGTTCTGTACCTCCTAAAAGCAATGTGAAGATAGAGGATCTCAATGTCGTTGAGTCTCCACATGTTGATGTTGTTCTTGATGTGCCACAACCGTTAGATGTACTAGTCTTCACTTTTGATTTGAGTCCAAAGGTGTTATTAGCTCTTGATGAGTGCTATGTGAAAAAATGGAATTTTAACTCACATGACAAGCAAGAAGCTTAATTAAGAGAGATTACGTGTGTTTGGGAGTGAGGCATTCCCACATGTGCCTAAAGAGCTTAGAAAGAAGCTATACCCCAAGTCACACAAATGCATCTTCATTGGCTATGGTACAGATGGAGAAATGGGTTATCATTTCTGGCACCCGAAATCTCGTAGAGTTATTCGCAACTCACAAGTGATCTTTAATGAATCAAAGATGCATAGACAGATTGTGAAAGAGGTTATCGCAAAGTTAGATTTGAGGATGCAGCATCAAGACAAGTAATGTGAACATATCGGTCAACTAGCGATGTACCTACCACTAGTAGTGCTCCTGAGAGAGCTAATGATGCTCCTGAGAGAACAAAGTCCAGCAGTCAAGCAGTTGTAAAGTGTGAGCTTTGTCCTAAGGTGTGAGTCAAGGAGAGGAGAGTGGATTTATCCCACATACTGTGGAGCAAGGCTATAGAGCTACTTAAAGCTCATTTCTTGAATCAATAAACAACAACTCATTTTGCACTACATGCTTGTCTATGGTGAGCTTGTGCTAAGCTAAGTCAATACTCAAGATTGTGTTTATGAGTCCAAGCTAATCCTATCTTGGAACCTAATTCACTTGAGTGATAAGCTTGCTTACACACACTCACACACTTGCACCATGTTTCTCTTTCATCCACCATAGCTAGCACGATCCAAATCCTAACATTTGGTATCAGAGCTTTAGGTTATGCTAGCTAGGTTTGCTATTATGCATTTGCGTGTTTGTACGATTAGCATTCCTTAATTATCACTAGCTAGATCCATTAAGTTTTCTCTCCTATTGCTTATCATGCTCAACACTAATTACATTCTATTCTTTTGAGCTCCGTTAGTTATGGATACGTACTATTGAAGTGCCACTACCACCATTGATGGAATAAGAAAGAACGGATGTGATTAGAGCTTCTTGCATCATTAATTAGGCCACTTATTACATGGTGTTCCACTCAAATAATGCTATTCTTTCCCAAGCAAAATATCCTTTTCTAGCTTCCATTCCCTTTCCTTACTTGTGTGTGCTACAAGCCCTTCTCAAGAGCTTTCAATTGAGCCGAAGAATGCCAAATTTGAGTTAAAACTCAACGACTAATGTCCCAATTGAGTTTTTCTCAATCTCTGGAATTTTCTGCAGAACAAAGCCACAGGGGCACTATGTGTGTGTGTGTGTGTGCCTAAGAGAGCATTCAATGCTCATCAACTTTATCCCACACCATCACCCTCCTTGTGAGCCTTGCACGTGGTGGGAACACCCTATTTTTGGGGGCCTTTGACCTTCTTTAAAGGGCGGCCACACTCAAATCCGGCGCCCCTTGGGTGGACCTCAAAGAGGCGCTCAACTGTTTTACATTGGGATTTCGGGTCCACCAGCCACCGGTCGGCCGTCGTCGGCAGGGCAGTAAACCCGACCGGCGCCCTCCCATTGCCTGCACATCGACCGCAGCCGCTTGCTTACCGCCGTCCGGCCACGGAGTTCCCCCTTGCGCTCAACCCGTTTTAACAAAACCTTTCGGGTCCGCCCCTACGGCCCCCCCATTCCCACAGGCTGCCTTAAACGCCTGCTTGCCCACTCCTAAGCACCAAGGTCCCACTGCATCCGGCCTCAAAACTCCAAGGCAAGGCTTTCTTAAGCCTCTGCTCCCATGGTGCTGGCCAAGCCTGCATAAGCTCCCTTCCCCGCAACCTCCTACTGAGCACCTCCAAGAAGTTCAAAGCTCCCAAGCTCAAGGCCTTGCTCCCACCAAACTGCAGCAAGACACCCCAAAATTTTCAAATCCTCAAAGGCATCAAAGAGCCCGACCAAAGGCTTCCAAGCATCTCAAAGTTTTTTCAAGGCCTTCCAAAAGACATTCAAAGGCGGATATTATCGCGCTTCAAAAGGCATCTCCAGGCCAAATACACCAAGGTAAAACAAAGCTGTGAAGGGTGACTTCACCTCGAGTGAAGAGGTACTTCACATTTCATTAAGAAGATATTAAAATTTCAAATCTTGCAACCAAGCACAACTTTGCAAATAAATTTTCTATCATCAATTGTGCACCGTGTAAAGAGGCAGACACTGGCTAGGAGAGTCTCCTAAGCTAAGACCCCTCTATTGGCACAAATGGGGGACAAGGGAATAGAGAAATTCAATGGGGAGGGATTTCACACTTGGCAAACGAAGTTAAGAGGCTATCTTATGAAAAAATGTTTGTGGTCTGTCATTAGCACTGCCCTCGAGCAACAAGCCGAACTCGATGGAGTGCACACTAGGGCATCTACACTCAAAGCAAGTGCACAAAATTTGGCCAAAGACGAACAAGCATTGGGAATTATCATCACTTCTTTGCATGATAACTATGTGCATTTCATAGATGAATGTAAGCATGCACATGAAGCTTGGCATGTCCTAGAAAGTAATTTTGGAGCTAGAGCCAAAAGAAGCAAAGTTAGTCTTAAAAGACAGCTTTACAAAGTTACTATGCTTCAAGGGGAGGATATTGCTAGCCTAGTGAACAAGCTTAAGAGCATTGTCACGCATCTCACTTACATCCAAGTTGAAGTACCAGAAGATGAAAAAGTGGCTATACTTTTAAGTGCACTTCCACCTTCTTATGACCACTTATTCACAATTCTTGAAAAAAAAGAACTAGCACCACCATTTCAAGATGTTATCAACTCAGTCCAAGCAGAAGAAATAAAGCAAAGAGGTTCACTTACCCCATCAGGAGGAGTTTTCATCGCAACATCTTCAAGGGGAAGATATTCGCCATCAACATCAACAAACAGACAAAAGTGTTATGAATGTGGAAGAATGGGACACATAGCGAAAGATTGCTACACAAACAAACCTTGCAACAAATGTGGTAGGAAGGGACACTCTCCTTCTCGGTGCTACTCAAGTGGAGGAGGTAGCAGTAGAAGCAACAACAGAAGCAACGAAGGCAAGAGACCTGACAGAGGATCAGCTCACATAGTAGAAGACAAAAAGGACGAAGATGAAGGTAGCATTTGGGAAGACCCATTTTAAAGATGCAGACTCTCTACTTGTAGGGGAGGACTTTTTCCTGTGTGGATACCAGCTTATCATCCTGTGTGGAAATCACCATCCTTTGTGGATTGTTCTTGTGTGGATTTTACCATCCTTTGTGGACTTTATTTTCCTATGTGGATATCACCATCCTATGTGGATTTTGTTAGCCTGTGTGGATCGTGCATCTTCAGTATCTTGTCTTAGTCCAAACCTCAAGGGGAGGATTGTAAAGTGTGAGCTTTGTCCTAAGGTGTGAGTCAAGGAGAGGAGAGTGGATTTATCCCACATACTGTGGAGCAAGGCTGTAGAGCTACTTAAAGCTCATTTCTTGAATCAATAAACAACAACTCATTTTGCACTACATGCTTGTCTATGGTGAGCTTGTGCTAAGCTAAGTCAATACTCAAGATTGTGTTTATGAGTCCAAGCTAATCCTATCTTGGAACCTAATTCACTTGATCGATAAGCTTGATTACACACACTCACACACTTGCACCATGTTTCTCTTTCATCCGCCATAGCTAGCACGATCCAAATCCTAACAGCAGTGAGGAGATCTACATGTGCCTCTCATGCCCTTGAGTGGTTTCAGCCAGGTTTAGACTATTTATTTCTCATTGACTGCGGCGGAGATCCTACTTTCTATCAAGAGGCTATTGAGATGGAAGATAACATGAAGTGGGAGTAGGCAATGCAATCTGAGTATAACTCGATTATGGCAAATGAGACTTGGGAACTGATAGAGTTGCCAGAGGGAAAATAAGCTTTGCCTTGAAAATGGGTGCATAAGAAGAAGTACATTGCAGAAGATCCCGAGCCTAAGTACAAGGCTAGATTGGTTGCTAAGGGTTTCAAGCAAAAGAAAGGTGTGAATTTTGATGAGATTTTCTCTCCAATAGTAAAGATGACTACATTGTGTCTTGTGCTTGGACTAGTAGCCAATAAGGACATGGAACTTATCCAAATGGTTGTGAAGACGACTTTCCTTCACGAGGATCTTGATGAGGATGTCTACATGAAGCAACCAGACGGTTTTGAAGTCAAACCTAAAAAGCCTACAAGGGCAGAACTGGTGTGGAGATTGCATAAGGCATTGCTAGGAAATGGTACATGAATTTTGACAAGTACATGCACTCCCAAGTCTATGTAAGGAGACAAGAAGATCACTGCTTGTATACTAAGAAGTTGAACAATGGTTCACTTATCATCTTGAAGCTCTATGTTGATGATATGCACATTGTTGGGAAGTCTAAAGATTAGATTGCCGTGTTGAAGAAGTCACTTAGCACACAATTTGCTATGAAGGATTTGAGAGATGCAAGTCATTTTCTTGACATGCGTATCAAGAGGGATAGAAAACGTGGAATACTAGAGTTCTCTCAAGAAAAGTATATCCACAAGGTCTTGCAACGTTTTAATGTGCAAGGAGAGAAGGCTACATTGAGTATCCCAATGATGGCATATGAGAAACTTAGCAAGAATGAAACTTCCAAATATGATGTGAGAAATAAAAAATGGACAAGGTGCCATATTCTTCAGCAATTATTGGCAGCCTTATGCATGCCATGGTAGTAGTCGCAGGATCGAACATTGCTTTTGAAGTGGAAGTGGTTAGCAGATTTATGAAAAATCTTGGCAAAAAGCACTAGGAAGTGGTGAAGCACATCTGGAGATATCTGAAAGGCACGGTAGATAAGTGCTTGCACTTTGGGAATAGTGATGCATCCATTGTGGGTTACAAGATGGGGACTATGCAGGTTGTGTGGATAGTCAAAGATCCACATCTAGCTATGTTTTCCCCATTGATGGATCATATGTGTCATGGAGATCATGTCTCAAGAATTGTACATCATCTTCCACCATCTAGGTAGTGTATGTGGCGGTTTGTGATGTTATCAAGGAAGCTGTGTGGTTAGCTCATCTAGTGGGAGATCTTGGCCATATTTAGACTCCAAGATTGATTGTGATAGTCAGAATGCGATTGACTTAGTAAAAAACCTTGTGTTCACTCCAAGTCAAAACACATAGAAGTCCGTTATCATGTGATACGAAACATATTGGCTAGCAAGCACATTTATAGTTGGGCTTGTGAAATGTGCACCCATCATCGCCATGCAATGTGCAAAATGCATAGAGGGTAGGCTCTTTGTGCTTGTTTTGATGCAGCAATTGGGCTTGTGCTAATTGGAAAATCCATGGTGGTTTTACTCAATTCGACAGCCTATGGTGGTTCTATCGAGGCATGGAGCTTTCTAGTAGCAATGGTGGATCCATGGTGGCATCCCGATAGACCTATCCAAGTGATGGGGACTCATAGCCCGCCCTTGAAACGACGTTATGAATGGTATGGGCTTGCCTAGTATATCCACCTAATATCTCCCACTAACCTTGTGCTAGAACCGTGACTACTATCACAAGCCTAATTGGATATTGTGCCTTAATTCCCGTATCTCCCACCAGACTTGTAAGCCATATAGCTTCCTTGTTGGTATTTGACACAAAACAAATGCTCACCTTCTGTGAAGATTGAGATGTGCAATCTTGCAAATAAGATTTCCATGTTTCACCATCAATGAATGTAAAGACCTTCTATTGCATGCGTTCCCTACATAATTTGCACTTGTGTAGCCAACTACACATACGACTTTGTATCCAAAGGGAATGTGCAACTATTTTGAACCATTGAAATATATCTTCACACTTTTCACTGCCTCTCAATGCTTCTTTCCATGATTTATTTTATAGATCTACAAATGACAGGGTCTATTTCACATGCAATGTCTACACAAGCCCCAATTTGTGACATACATCAAAGAACCAAGGACACATGCAAAGGAATCTTGGCCATCTTAACCCTTTCCTCATCACATTTGGGACAATAAGCATGGCTAAGTTTCACATATGGAGTCACTAAAGTGGAGATCGGCTTCCCCTCTCTATATTGGAAAGATTCATTATACAAAAATCCTCATCACATTTGCATGGCTAAGTTTCACATATGGAGTCACTATAGTGGAGATTGGCTTCCCCTCTTGTTGGAAGATTCCAACAACATATGATTTTTCCAGAGAAGGAGATGCTCAAAGGTCTTTTGAGCTTGCGTGACAAAAAGTGATTGTAATTTTTTCGTCAAAAAATCACTAGGTCTTTGTTCACTTCTCATTTATGCAAAATCCAGGGCTATGAGCTTCCAAGATGTATCATAAGTTAGACAAGTTTCCTCGGATATGTCACTTATTTTTGAAGCAGTTTAACCCTTGTACATAAGACCCTTAGCCTGGGTATAAAAGGCAACTTTGTAAGGTTTTAAAAACAGGTTCTATTATCGCTAATAAGAAGATAAGGTTTCTTCGTACGGTGTAAGCTCCCACTTACTGTCAAGGTTTCATCTCTTTACACCACACCGCATGGTTACTGTATTGACAAGCCAAGAGCATCAACGCGTTAGCCTCAAGGGGCTCTACGTATAGATATCTACATTGCAAGCGTTTTGCGAGATCCAATCATCAACTTTCAGGACCTTCCAGGTGACATATCTCAATATCCGATCGTGGTTTTGAGATTCTGTCAGTTTCATATGATTCCCAATGCTTAGGAGCATCGAGTAGGTGTGTGCGGCACCAGATTTGGTGACCTGTAATTTCATTGTTGGAGAAAATTGTGATTTTTGCAAGTGTGAAAATTTTAGGTTCGCTGGTCCAGAAGTGTTTCTGACCTAGTAAGGAATGTGCCTCCCAAGTTCGGTGTTGATTGGGGTTTATTTGTTGTTGGTTTTGCATGTAGATGTGTGTTTGGATCAAAGAGGTAGAAATAAGGTTTTCCACAGTTAGATAGTTCATAGATCATTTCCACGGAGTGTATTGTGTTCAAACAAAAAATTGACAACCTCTTGGCGTGCCTCCATGCCCTAGGTGAGGCACTTGCTCCCTCGGATTTTAGTATTGGGACCGTCTCTTTGTGAGATGTGACATAGCTATAAAACCCCCCTCAGACATTGACGTTGTTGCCAAGGAATGAGTACCTAGCTTCGTGTGAACACAGTTGAGTCTAACAAATTACCTTAGATAGACTGGTTAGATAGAGTAGAGTAAAAGTGGAGATTGATGCATCCTTGGTCATTGCATTTTTAGTGGTGAGTTTCTCACCATGAAAGTAGCTGGTAGGTAGAGTAAAGTGTTGACAGTAGAAGTAGAGCTTGGTGTGTGGCTTTGTTGTCTATTAGAGCAATGAAGTTCGCAATAGGCTAAAAAACGCAAGAAAAAGGTAAATTTTAGGGTCTTTGTAGTAAGTTGTTGTTTTTTAGTGTTCTTTTCTCTTGTTTTAGGAGTAGGGTAAGTAAATGCATATCTGGATGAGGTTTTATCCGCATTTAGGTTGAGTTTTTGTGTTGACATGTGCTTCGTGTGAAAATCAGCAAAAAGGAGTGAGGGAAGAGGGAGATTCACCCAAGGAATTCACTTTTTCTGAAAACTTCAATTACTTGTGACACATTAGACCTAAAGTGATAGCAAGAACTTGTGGAAAAGTGAAATCTGTAAAAAGCTGTGATTCTGCTGAATGGTAGAAGAAAATCGTAATTTTTGCACCAGCAGCTACCAGCTAGAAGAAGAATTTTTTGCCAAGACTTGGGTCAACGGTAGGTCCTATCAAGTCAAAGTTGAAAAAGCTGTCAGAAGTAGGAGGAGAGGGAGAAAATCGCCATTTTTGCACCAGCTACCTGCTTGAAGAAGAATTTTTTTGCCAAGCTTTGGACTAGAGTGAGATCTTGATGCAAGGATCACACTCAAAATCTGCCGCCGCCTAGTCTAAACAGTGTGGAGGAGGAAGAGAGGCCATCAACTCTTCCGGGGGGGCGGGGGGGGGGGGGGGTTGGTAGAAAAATGGAGGTCCCGGCGGAAGAGAGCCTCAACTCCAACCAATCAATTTTTGCCATGGAGCATTGACGACCCTTTGCATTTATCTTCCGCCGCCTAGTCTGAACCCACCCTAAGAAAATAATTGAAATTGTAGACCAAAGCCTAGTCAAAAAGTGTTAGAAAACTCTAAAATTGGCCTAGAACACTCAAAAGAGGTCAAAACAGAACCAAAATTGGTAGGTAAGGTCTATGGAGAGTGGGGAATCCAACAAAACAAAAAACTCTTCATTTGGAAAATTGTGTGTTGACCTTAGGAAGAAAATTGCATTTTTTGACATACCTCAAAAACATCTAAAACTTCCACAGTTGATAGATCACAACGATACGTTGTATTGCAAGTCTCTTGCTTTGGTAGTCAGTGGGGGGCTAATCGCCCCCTCTTCCCTACATCAGCCTTTTGGGTTGCGCTCTCTCTCTCTCTCTCTCTCTCTCTCTCTCTCTCTCTCTCTCTCTCTCTCTCGCTTCCGCACATGCGCACTCTCACAAGCAAGAGAGTACACTTTTTATTATCCATGTGCTATAGCAGTCAGAACTTGACAAGACTTGGTGATCTTGTTGTGCATGACCTGTACATTTCAATGATTAAGTTTGGGCCAAAAATACCTAGCAAAGCTCAAGTTACAAGCAGTTTTGTGTTGCAAGTGAAGCTAGTTTTCACGAAAATGGCCATAACTTTCACATACGGACTTCAATTGCAAAACTTTTTTTTTAATCAAAAAGTAGCTTGAGAGCGGCTCTACAGATCTTAGAGTAACACTTGACCTTAAGGATACTTAGGGAAACCCTTTAGTTCAAGGATTTGGAAAAACATTGTTTAAGGCCTTAAATTTTCATTTTTGTTCAAGGGTGTTTGAAATTAGCTTTTTTGGCAGTTTTGGGAGAAAATGGTCAAAGTTTTTGACATAGTTTTCAATTTTTTCAGTCCTGACCACTTGGACTAATTGAGGTAAGACCTTAGGAACAAAGCAGAGTTGGGGTTTTCCAAAGTAACACTGCCTGGTGACATACCATTCAAGAGCGGACAAGTGCAATTTGAAAAAAGAGCCGATTTGCAGGTTTGCTTAACATTTTTGATGCTTTAAGAGCATATACAGATTTCACACAGGTTCTAAACAAGAACACAACAGACCGACAAAGTTGAGAGGATAACCGAGCATTAGAAGAGTAGATTCTACCACAAGTACAACTAGAGTGAAGGATACTCATCCAGAGAGAATTGCAGATAGAGGTGGCTTTACGACTGTTACATGGTAATCTATGCCACATCTTATTGAGCGAGTAGTGCCAGATGTGAATACGAGAGAAGTATCGAGAGCTGTACCTAGAGCACCATCACCTACAATGTACGAGGCTCCTTTCCTAGGAGCTCCAGGAGTGATGAGGTATGTCACTGAGCCAAGACCTATGCGTCCATCTCAAGTTGCAAAATGCATGGTACAACGGATCAACAGATCCCCATGCACATTCAACATCATTCAAGAAAGTATTGAGAGATGAACACGTTGGAGAGGGGAATGGGGAAACACGCCCGGCACAAACACAAGGGCCTCTCTATAGCTCAGGGTATCCACAACACCCCTATCCTCTCGAAAAACACCTTCAAAAATACATTTCACACTAGCAGAGCACCGCTTGCCCAATTTCCACTGCTCACACACTCCACAAATCCACCACATAGCGCACACCTACTGCCACGGTTTGTTTCTACCCTTACACTCACACACAACCACTCAATCTCACTCTCTCACACAAAATACCGTCGGTTCGAGGGGGGCACACACTTCCACATAGCCAGCACCGAAGGGAAACATGAAAGCAGGAGAAAGAGATGGGGGGAAGGGGAAGCAACAACAAGACGGGGCAACAACGGATTGATTGCATTTCAAAAGGCAAGTACACAAGCTTGCATTGCCATCACAATGACCATTTTCAAGAAAAAGTTGCAAAAGGGTAGGTATGTTAGAGAACTCCACTTTGCAGGCTTCAAACGGCACCAAAAAAGGCCCTAATTTGATTAAAATTTGACCTTTATAGGGGGGGCTTTCAAGTTTGGAAACTACCCTTTCATTGGCCCATCTGGCATTCATTTAGCATCTTTTGGAAGGGGTAGACACCTTGCTTCATCTGTTCAATTTATCTCTCTTGCTCCCTTTGCCCTTGGGGGGGGGGGGGGGGGGGGGGGGGGCATTGCCCCCTACGCATTTTTACCTTTTTATTTTTTTCCTCATTTTTTACCCCTTCTGGGGAGCTTAGCTTACACTGCCTCTTTGGCCTAATTTTGACCCTCTCTGTCCGCTCACTCCTGCCTTCTCCTCTTTCTTTTTCTCTCTTATCCTTCACTTTTAGTTTGGCTCCCACTTTGCCCTTTGCCTCTGCTCGACCTTGCTCGTGTTACCAGACTGGGCACCCTCCTGTTGTAGTGGTTAGCTACAATTGGGATAGCTAGCGTAATGGTTAATTATGTGATGTCTATTTATTTTCTAATTGAGTTGATGATGATGATTTTGTAGAGTGGAATGCGGGTAGTGATGAAGAGGCGTCGGCAATTACTCTTGGCCATTTTATATTTGCACAGTATTTTAGAATCTCATTTCAATAAGCCACTATGGCTCTATAAATAATTCTAGTGGGAACTCCCCTTATAGGTTATGCAAGAACTAATGAGCTTCACTCATTTACAAAAGTGAAGTGGTTGTAAAAAGAGGGGCCTCAATTTTTGGTACCTTAAACTCAAAAATAATATATTAAATACCAACTCCACAAGAGAGGTGCCATGGAGTTTGGGGCTAGATTTAGGTATTTCTCTTGCAGATTCTCTTCTCTACTCTCTTATGCTAAGTTGTGTGTGTGTGTGTGTCATAGTCTAGGTGTGTGTGTGTGCACGCTTGGAAATTGGGAAAAGAGGTGGACAGGTTGATGGTGATGCTTGGGAGCATGTGTTGAATAGCTTAAGCAGTCAATCTCCCCCCCTTCTCTCAATAGTGGTATCAGATCGAATAGATTCAAGGATTCATGGAAATTCAAAGCTTAATCGATCTAATTTTCAAAACAAATTCTACTCGATCAATTGGTGGCGAATTGGCTACTAATCGGTAACCGGTTTCCAATTTCGGCTTCATGACGATTAAAAACGGGTATGCACAACATCTATTTTATGATAAATAGTAAAATTTGTGAAAATATGACGATACAGATAAGGTGATAAGAAGATTGGAAAGAAGTTGGAATAAAAGCGATGGAACCGACTTGGCATAGGAGGATTTTGAAAGATTTTAGAAGGGTTGTACTCGGCGGAATTAAGAGCGGAAATTTTCTCTAAAGGTTGGCGAATTTCACGTTGCGGAACGAAGTAGGTGATCACGGCTATCAAAGAAAAGACGAAGAGAATTTGAAGGTCTTCCAAGGAAGCTTGAATCCCTCGAGCTGCGAATTCAAGCTTGAAATTCACCCCAACCCTTGCACACAAAATCAATCTTAATTGACCTACAATAAAAGTGCCTTGAGTGGTAGCAAGAGAATCTCCTTGGCTTGGGGAACATACCTTCCTACTATCACAAAGCCCAATTTCCATTGTAGAAAGTGCTATCTCCCAAATCATCACAGCCTGGTCGTTTTCTTCTTGTACTCGCTCTGCCAAGACATACTCATGCATAAAAGTTAACTTAAATTTAACTTTGAAGACTTTGAATTCAGTCCGCTGTCCTTTTTGAAAGCTTCTTTTGCTATTGAAATACCAAACCCACCAATTTAACTTAAAAGTCTTCCTTTGCTAAGAAGTCAGTCACCCCTTCCTTCGATACTCTTGGTCCTCGACAAAACTCACCTATCCGCCAGTCGACGGCAGCGAATCTAATCGGCACCAACGGAGATAAATTTTCTTTCGAAATCATCAAGTTTTCAAAGAACAAAATTGATTCTTTTTGAAAACCGGCTATCACAATTGAGCCGACAATCATCCACCAAGGAGCAGATCACCTGAATAACTTGCGAAAAAATCTTGCGACTGCTACTACTTTCTGCTTTGGGGGTACAGGAGATCCGACGCCACGAAATTCAACCGAGTCGCAGACGCACCGTCGGACCGCTCACTTTTCTGGCAATTTCCTTGCGCATCGCCATTTTGGACTGGACGCCACCGCAAATTCTCAGCTAAGTACATTTCATTTCTGTCATTTATTTTACTCTCTTTTACTTTTTCCGCATAATGCATCTGTAAATATCATCAAATAGCCCTTTTAAACATTATTATCTATCAATTAAAAAAAGAAAAAAAAGAGAAAAAAAAGAGAAAAAAAAAGAAAAGAAAAATAATAATAAAAAGCACACAATTATGACACATCTTGCTCAAGCACCCATGATTGCTGAACAACTTCTAAATCTGCAACAATCCCTCACATATGAACGCATGTGAAGGCAAGAACTTGAAGATAAATTATTGCATTCTACATGCACCGAATCTGTACCGGCACCCAAGAAAAACAAAATTAGCAGAAAAGCCTTCACTTTCAAGGATTTTGATGGCACTAAGGATGCTAGCACGGTTCTAGCATGGGTTAGTCAGTTAGATGACTATTTCCACGATGAAGACTTTCCTGAGCGTGAAATGGTAAAGTGTGCATCAAATTATCTCACTAGCAGCACTACATTGTGGTGGAACGCCACCAAACAGCATGGGAAAAGACCACGTACCTGGCATGCATTTAAAAAAGTGTTTTTACCCCAATTTTTGTCCACACAGTACAAATCTAAAGCACGCCATCAATGGGATTTAATTCGACAGGGTCGAAATGAAGATGTACTGGGTTACACTGACTGTTTTTGGAATTGTTTAATTCATTTGCAAGCTATTGAACATGTTAGTCGTAGGAAATTGAAGCGTAAATACATATCAGGCTTGGCACTACAAATTGATGTTGAGGTAGTTATGTTCGAACCAGATTCTCTGTCAAAGGCTACTAATTTGGCTCTCAATGTAAAAAAGAACCTCTCACACTAATCAACCTGCTAACACTAACCGTAACAAGAGACCTCCTTTCTCTACTAACTTTGACATAAACAAACACCAAAGCCGTACTTTTTCAATAGATGCAGATTTGACGATTTTTCTACAACTGCTCAACCTCTTACAAGCATCACCAACAACAACACGCAGCAACGAGGCAACCGAAATTCTTTCAACCAACTTCCTACTCCAAATTCTAATGGTAACAAAAAGGTGAAGTGTTTTAAATGCTTTCAGTCACTATGCAGATAAGTGCCCAAATGGTCCTGCTAAAGGCAATGGTCAATCCAATGGCCACTCCAATGGAGTCAACAGAAATTCAAGTCAAAAACCCTTCAACAAAAACCGCCCCAATGGAGCTACTTTTAACCTCATCAAAGATGCTACTCCCGACGACAATGAAGTGGAAGCTAACTACGGTGAGGGATATGATCATAATTATTATAACGATGACAACCCATCCTCAGGTACTCTTATATCTCCTCACACTTTGTTTAAAGTGCAAGGCACTGTTCAGGGTGAAAGTGTTACCATTTTGTTAGATGATGGTAGTAGCCATGATTTCATTTCCACACGTTTGGCACAACAACTATCTCTCTCTGAATTCTCATCACCTCACAAGGTCAAAATTGTTTTTAATAATCAATGTTTTAATTGTAAAACCCAAGTCACTGTTGAAGTTTGCATTGGTGAATCACAAGCACGAACATTTTTGGTAGCACCCTTACATAGTCTTGATATGATTTTGGGAATGCCATTTCGTCATGAATTTGACCCGTTGATTAATTATAAAACACGTACAATGCCTCTCACTCATAATAAAAAAAAAATTCTCCATCCAAGCAACACTAGCACATCAAAAATTTCCACTCCTCTCTCACACTCAAGCCAAAAGAGCAATTCGAAAACAGGGGAAAACATATCTAGTATTGGTAAATCAAATTTCTGCTGAAACTGAAACTTCACGTAACTTCACAGACGATGAATTTCTCTCATAATTTAAAGATTGTTTCATACATGATCTGCCACCTGGAATTAAACCATCACGCCCAGAAGACCACAAAATTGACATTATACCGGGTAGTGAACCTCCTTGTAGAGCACCTTATCGTGTCAATCCAACCGCACACAAGGAAATACAAACTCAAATCACTGATTTACTTGACCAAGGCCTAATCTGACCTAGTAGTTCACCATACGGACCTTGAGTACTTCTTGTCAATAATAAAAATGGAACCTTTCGTGTGTGTATCGACTACAGAGCTTTAAACACGATCACCATTAAGAATAGGTTTCATATTCCTAGAGTGGATGATCTATTAGACAAACTAAAAGGGGCAAACATCTTTAGCAAATTCACCTTAAATCAGGGTATCATCAAGTCAAAATGTTTGAACATGATGTCTACAAAACTGCTTTTAGAACACAAACTGGATACTATGAATTCCTTGTCATGCCATTTGGTTTGACAAATGCACCAGCCACCTTCACACGCATGATGAATATAATTTTCATTGACCATCAAGATTTTGTGATTGTATTTTTTGATGACATTCTGGTATTCAGTAAATCTGAAGAAGAGCATAAACAACATTTAACACGTGTATTTGATCTGCTTGCACAAAATCACTTGTATTTGAATCTTGAAAAGAGTTCATTTTTCCAATCTGAAATTGAATATGCGGGACACATTGTATCGGGTAAAGGAATACATGTAGACCCCAAGAAAATTGAAGCCATTCAGTCATGGCCTAGACCCAAAAACTTGCATGAACGTAAACTTGCATGAGCTACGTTCTTTTATTGGTCTTTGTAGCTATTACAGGAAATTTGTTCGTAATTTTGCTTACAAGTCACACTATTTGACTCTCCTGTTGAAGAAAAAGACACCTTATGAATGGAATGATTTACAAGAAAGCTCATTTAATGCACTTAAACATGCTTTGACTAATGCACCTGTATTGCACTTGCCTGATTTTGAAAGACCACTCTTTGTGGTAGTCACTGATGCGAGTGGAAAAGGTATCGTTGCAGTCCTTATGCAAGATAACCATCCAATTGCTTTTGAAAGCCGTAAATTCAAACAAAGTTCAGTTACTTATGATAAAGAGTTGACTGCTGTGGTACATGCATTAAAAATTTGGAAACACTATGTAATGGGTACTGATTTGATCATTAAAACTGATCAACAAAGTATCAAATATTTAGTTTCTCAGCCCTTAATAGATGATAGAAATATTAAGTGGGCCACTTTTATTCAAAGTTTTCAGCCCAACATTCAATACCAACATGGTAAAGAGAACGTTGTAGCTGATGCTTTGAGTAGAAAACCCTCACTTAATCTATCAACCTTTACAGGAACTTCATTTGACACAATGCCTAACACTTATGCACATGATGATGACTTCAAAATGACATGGTTGCATATGCTTGATAATTCTGTGCACACATTCCTTGACACATACACTATTCAAGAAAACTTCCTTTATTTCAAACAAAAATTGTGTGTGACTAAACCTTTCCGTACATTAATTATTGAAGAATTGCACAAATCACCCTATGCTGGACATATAGGATTTGCTACAACTTTTCAAAATTTATGTCGTGATTTCTATTGGCCTACTATGAGAATGAATGTTAAACAGTATGTTTCAACTTGTTTAATTTGTCAAAAAATCAAAGCAGCTACATGTAAGAAATTGGGACTTTTACATTCTCTCCCCATTCCTGAAAGACCTTGGGAACACATTTCAATGGATTTTGTTATTGGTTTCCTACTCACAGTGCACAAACATGACATGATTTGGACTATTATTGACCGTTTTTCTAAACAAGCGTATTTCATTCCTTGTAAGAAAACACTCACAGCACATCAAGCTGCACTTTTGTTTCTTAAGACTGTTTTTCCACATCATGGTTTGCCTAAATTAATTATTTTTTATCGAGATTCAAAATTTTGCGGTGCCTTTTGGACTACTATGTTTGAAAATCTTGGCACTACACTGGACTTCACTTCTGCATTACATCCTAAATCTAATGGTCAAACTGAAGTCCCCAACCGCACTATTATTGACTTGTTAAAGGCTTATGTTTCTTCTCAACCTAAGAAATGGGATGATTACCTACATATTCTACAATTTGCATACAACAA
Organism: Adiantum capillus-veneris; assembly: GCF_014529385.1. Lineage (NCBI taxonomy): Eukaryota > Viridiplantae > Streptophyta > Polypodiopsida > Polypodiales > Pteridaceae > Adiantum > Adiantum capillus-veneris. The sequence goes on from NC_140951.1 coordinate 107,252,486, forward strand.
CACCACTCACACTGCCATGGGTAAATCTCCATTTGAAATTGTATATAGTCACTCTCTTCCTACTTCTGCTTCACGTCTTTCTAATGTTGTGCCTGTTTCGCCGATGACGATTTCACTACTGACTTTCATGATATTTATGCAAGTGTACATTTTGCCATTAAACACTCACAAGAACTTTACACCAAGCATGCTAACAAGCACCGCAAGGCACACCAATTCAAAGAAGGTGATCATGTTTTACTTCGCATTGAAAAACGAAGGATCAAAAGTGTTCATACCAATGTCTTTGTTAAGCTTGCTCCTCGTTTTTATGGACCTTTTAAAATTTCACATGTCATTAATGATGTTTCTTTTCGTTTAGACCTACCTGCACATTGGCACATTCACAATGCCTTTCACATTAGTCTTTTACACCCATTCAGAGAACCCCTACCTACACACCACATTTATGAAGACCCACCTTCACTTGTAGACCAAGAAGAGCAACTCATCCCTGAAAAAATAGTTGATCACGAGACCACCAATACACGCGCTGGAATGGTTTATAACCATTACCTTTTGAATTTCAAGGGCCACCCTAGAGAGGATGCCAAATGGATGCCTTAAAAGTTTTTTCGCAACTTCCCCGACCTTCTCCATAGTTTCCATCACTCACGGTCCAGTTGATGTCTATATTGAGCAACTAAGGACAATTGCTATCCCTGGTGGGAGGGATGTTACGAGACTGGGCACCCTCCTGTTGTAGTGGTTAGTTGCAATTGGGATAGCTGGCGTAATGGTTAATTATGTGTTGTCTATTTATTTTCTAATTGAGTTGATGATGATGATTTTGTAGAGTGGAATGCGGGGAGTTGATGAAGAGGCGTCGGCAATTACTCTTGGCCATTTTATATTTGCACAGTATTTTAGAATCTCATTTCAATAAGTCACTATGGCTCTGTAAATAATTCTAGTGGGAACTCCCCTTATGGGTCATGCAAGAACTAATGAGCTTCACTCATTTACAAAAGTGAAGTGGTTGTAAAAAGAGGGGCCTCAATTTTTGGCACAACTCCACAAGAGAGGTGCCATGGAGTTTGGAGCTAGATTTAGGCCTTTCTCTTGCAGATTCTCTTCTCTCCTCTCTTATGCTAAGTGCTATTTGATGTGTACTCTCTAATCTAGTCTCCATCTCTTACATATCTCTTACACTCTCTTACAAGCATGCCTATGTCAATTCTATGTTGTGTGTGTGTGTGTGTGTGTGTGTGTGTGTGTGTGTGTGTGAGATAGTATAGGGGTGTGTGTGTGTGTGCTTGGAAATTGGGAAGAAAGGTGGACACGTTGAAGGTGATGTTTGGGAGCATGTGTTGAATATCTTAAGCAGTCGATCTCCCCCTCTTCTCCCAACAGCTTGGTCGCGGGCCTTGGAATGGCCCTTTGCTTTGTACTTTGACCTGCTTCTTGCTTTGACTAGATTCGGGCCCGGCTGCCTTGACCGATCAGTCTCCTCTACCTCCCCATTCATAGGAAACCTCCCCTACCCCAAAGCATTAGCGATGTCACTATGGGGGGGGGGTTTCTCTTCAAAAGATGTTGGCCCCCAAGGGCCGCGGGAACAAGGCTCCTTCTCGGGTACTGCCACATCATCAGACAACCCGCAGATTTTCCACACTCGGGATTGTACGCCACCGTGCACGGCCACCATAGTGCGCCCCCCACTAGGCCAAAACGCCGCGGGGCTCCGCCCCCTTCGCTCGCACACAGCGCTGGAAGTGCCGCCAGGTTTCACGCCATAGCCCACTGCTCCAAGGAGGTCTTGCCACTTCGATACCCTTTAGCCTCTCATGCCTTGGGTCAAATACCCCCTCATGCTTTATTCAATATGCACACGTGGGACCATTCAAGGCCACGTGGCAGCTGCCCGTGAGTCGTCTCCAAAAACCCCCTTTCCCACTAAAATGCTTCACTAAAAACTTTCCAATGGCCAGCTTTTTTGGTCCCTTTTAATCTGTAATACCTTCTTGCTCACATGCTCAATGAGAAGTCTGTTGAGCTCACTTGGAAGAGCTCCTTGCCGGCTCTGAACCACATGAACCTCGTCACATTTCGGCCTTGGTGTGCCTTTGAACAATGTGTGTAAAAAACCAAAAAAATCATCTGACACCCCGTTCTCGTTGCCAACTGCCAACTTTGACTTGCAATAACTCCCCACTCCCAGCTCCGATTGGGATTCTGTCAATTCCTTCTAGCTCCACATGATGCATAATATCACCGAAAACCTTGGTGAGGCAAAAAAGATGCCAGATGGCACATTCTCCGATGCGGTCAAGTGGGCTTAGACCCGACCCCCTGAAAATCTTCAACTAACCATAACTTGCTAACCAGAGCTTCGATTCACAATCTGAGAAGACAGGCATGCTCCATAACTCAAGCTCTACATGTGCATCCAGTAACATCATCCTGGGCCACCTGTCCCCAACTGCCATGCCCGTCGGGGATCTGCAACACCCCTGCCTTTGAACTCCAGTATCTTGAGCTCCGGGGCTCCGTTTGACAAGCCGTCTAGGCCGGCTTCTAAAACACACTGAACATTACATTCCAGAGCACTCACTTGGCATTTAGGACACCTTGATCTGCTATCCCAGTTGAGCCAAATTGGAGCATAAAGTTGCATTGGGCATGCATGCTTCCCTTTGGCTGCCCAGGACCTCGGTACCTGCTCTAGCCTTTTACACTGCACCTGCCTGCAACCCTCGCTTGGCATAGACCACTTCCTAGCACGGACCAACTTTGGCTGCACCATCATTGCCCAGCCCCCTTGTCAAACATTTATGTTCGACCAAAAGCATATGTACAGAACTTTAAAATTGGCACACCAAACTAACGATTCAAAGCACTCGTAAAACCATAACTGTATGTACAAGCTATGTACAAAAAGCTTTGTTTTTTTCTCCCTCGCACACCGCATGCTTTAGGTGGGTTGCCCATCCCCCTTAACTACAATCTGATGCACCTCGGGCACTAGATTCCTCTCAAAATATAATTTGCACCGCACGCCGTTCACCCTGTTCCTAAGAAGCTTGCCATTTGCTCTTACCAGCTGATATGTCCCATTCGGAAAGGTCTTTTGCACTTTATACGGACCTGTCCACTTCTTCTTGAACTTCATCCAGGTAGATTTCGTACTTCATGACCAGGTCTCCTTCCTCTATCTTCTTGTTTGGCAGGTTGTGGTTGAACTTGGCAACACGTTGTCGGAAAGCGCGGTTCTCCAGGGTTGACCAGGAAAGCGCCGGGCTTCTAGCTGTGAGAGAGTAGCAAGAGAAAGAGGCAACAAGCTTGAAACAACCAAAAATTTACAACACAAATGCGAGCCGACTCTGTTTTTGTTCAATTTCCCAATTCATGTACAAAGTATGGTCAAAATCGACCCTCGATATTCATCAAACTCTATTAGAAAACCTTGGGTAGTGATAGAATCTCGAGCAATGGCACCCATACATGTTGAATTCCTGTTGCCTGACTCTCCAGCTGATCATAAGGTGGGTTCTTGCCCGTTGCAAGCTCAAGCCGTCGTTGGCGGCATACACCCGAGCTCGCAATGATCACAGGCTGGCCCAATACAAAGCTTTATAATCCATCCTTCTTGCACCAATGCTCGCCCATACCCTTACTCTATTCATTGAGTTAACATCTTATGAAAGATTTTTCCGGACGGCTCTCAACCCATGAGGGAGCTGTGTCCTGCAACAACTGGCGGCCTCCTTCCCCCTCTCGGCAGCAACCAAAGGCACCTCTCCACCCTACACTCCTCCAAGCGAGCTCTCTGGTGCCCCCCCCCTCTCTTTCGCAATGCCTCCCCTACTTTCTTGCTCTCGAACCTGCTAATGGTACCTTGCCACCCTTCTGTTTAATGCGGCCCTCCCGCTTTCTCAACCAGGTGCGCCCATGGTCATTGTTTTGACCGCAAGCTCGTCTTTGCAATTGCCTAGCTTCCCTTGATGCAATTTACAACACTTCAATTGCCCCAACCTTCATATTTTGTATGGAGATTCCATTTAATTTTTCCATGTTTCTCATGCTACCTCCTCTTCATATACAGCCCTTGGCATCATGCAAATAATGCCTCCTTCTCCCAAATGGTGCCAACTCCCTGTAGGGCTCTGAGGTGGCCTCTCTTTCTCATGCGCTTGGGCTCCTCTTCTGTAGACGACCTTGCTCTGTGGTGCTGGCCTCCCCCCGAACACTGGCCGCCCCTTCTCTCTGCTCCAAGACAACGTCCTTTACCTTGTGCTCTCGACGGCTCTACCGTACCGCTTGACCTAAAGCCGACTCCTCCTTCTTCTACTTCTGCCACCATCAACCTTCTGCATGCCCTGTAGCGTGCTCAGGCTTTGCCTCTTTTACCATGCAGAGGTGCCATGCCCCTTGCTCCCTCCTATTCACGCCATGGCGACCAACCCTCCCTTCATGCACACAGAGCCCCCCTTCAACTCCTTGCTATCTAGGTTCTCAGCTTCCCCTCTCCCTATCTACATGCCGCCTCCTCTCCAACAACCAACGAGTAGCGACGTCACTACTGGTTCCCCCTTTGTTTTTAATATAGCCATGCAAAATAGTAATCAATTTACTTGGCCTCCGTTCCCACACGGCCACTCACTCCCAAAGTGCAAGTATACTCATTAGGAAAATTTTGGACTCAAAAATGGACCTTGTAAGAAATGCCAGGTCAGCTTAGAGAGAGATAATAAAAAGTCCCTAATTTCATTTTTGATATTCACTTTCAAAAAAACTCGGATATCAGATTTGGGGGGTACGTTTATTAAAACTCTCAAAAAGTGTTCAGACAATGATAACATACGACGGCTCCGAATTGAACGCCGATTATCTCCATCTTATGGATTTTTCAAAACTAAGATTTGGCGCTCAACGAGGTGCATTGAATGTTATTCTTCTCCTCAGTTTCGTGTCTCTCTTGCTTTCCGCCTGCGCGCAGTCTCTTTCCTTGAGCTCTCTTCCATTTGCTCCACTCTTGTGCTCTCCTCTGTTTTGAGCTTTCTCATTCACCAAGTCATCTCAATGTCATTATCATCTTCACACAAAACTCAGATGAGGAGTCAAATGATGTGTATCATATGCATATCGATTTGTCCAGAGAATACGAGCCCCTCCACAAGAAGAATAAGTGAGGCATCCTTTCCGAAGCTTCAAAAGAGAACTTCAGATTTCAAGGTAAAAAAAGCGTTGATCTTTGGGTGGATGGCAGGATATATCCTGAGCATCCTATCACCAACTCAACTCCACCATTCAGAAATATAACGTCATTGCTGAACTATGTAGGAGACGGTTATTCTGGTTTATATGGCTACACCAAGCATTTGGCGGCCATAAGTGATATTCTTAAACTTGAGAGAGACCTTGCACACAAAGAAAACTTTTGCTTGAAGCAAACTGTGACAGAGTGCGCTCAACAACTGAAAGACAAGGACGAAAGAATCACGCAGGATCTCAGAGAAAAAAATACTGTCTTGGGTCCTCGGTCAAGACAGCGACGCTTACGAGACATTGAGCAATTGAAGGTTGGTTCTGGGGGTTTGAAGAAGAGGGTTAAAGCAATCAAGTAAGATTATCATTCAAGCAGGTTTAATTCATCTTTACATTTGTACTTTTATATCTTACTTTTCATATTTATGCTTAGATCATTGCTACATCCTCACTCAAATATTGACAGCAACATACCAACTTCTTCAATTCCCATGGTCTCATACTAAAACGCAAAGATGTCGCCAGACTTTTGGACGATAAGCACTACTGTAAGATTGTTGCGAAGCAACTTAACACTCTTTTGAAATAGAATCAACTCCAAACACGTGATGTTCAGTCAATTCTGGATGAAGCCGGAATATCCAATAAAGGTTATTCTGAAATTTTTAGGTATGTCTGGTGTTCGAATCAATTGTCTTCACCTGTCAAATCAAATGTCTGCAATTTTTAGGTATATTGGATACGTGTAGCATTTGAAAACTTGGATATAGTCCATTTACTTAATTTTCTGTTTATAGAACTATGCAACAAAAAAGTAAGAAGTTCAATCTCAAGCACACGTTGTTGCCAAATCCTTTCTCCATTCGAAAGACAAGACTGGAGGTCAACCAGGAAGTGCTTCGGACATTGGGCACTCCTTTTCACATTGAAGCAATGTACAGATCGCCATCAGCAGAGGAAGTGGTCTATGACAAATACAATAATATATTTTATGATTTAGTAGCTTTGCATACATATTTGTTCAATTGTTTGAGGTTTCTCAAGAGGAATGCAATGGAGTCTTGAAGTTTGTGCTTAAACTGGATAAGTGCGAGCTAGTGAAAGAGACAAAGGTTGAGTGTGTCACAATAACACTTATGAATAGAGCATTAGATGAAAGCATTGCTTCAGACGACCCTAGAAACTTTAGCGTGCAATCCAAAAACAATATTTTCTTATTAGCCACATTCAAGGTTTGATATCAACAAGTTTTTGCTTTAAAAAATGGTTAGACATGTTTCACTTGATTGGTTTGGTTTTCCCATTTCAGGTGCCTACAGAGAATTTTGATATTCTTAACTGGGTTTTCCATCAAACAAGTATTCCTGAAGTCATAAGCGAACAGAGAAATGGAAAGACACTCGATGTATGAGGCATGGGTTCATACACAGTAGAGTGGCATATGGCTGGAGATCTCAAAACCCTAAAGTGTATGTACAACATCTCAAAAGGAGCAACAAGTAAAAGCCCTTGTTTGTATTGCATGGGAGGAGTCATTGGTCTTGACAAAAGAAATTGGAGGAGAGCACCGGACATGCACTTGCAGGACCTTAACTTCCGCTCAGTGTTAGATATTCCACTATCCAGAGTACATATTTGCACGATGCATGCACTCTGCAGAATCATTGAGAAACTTATGTTTCTGTACATTTGTTTTGCTTGGACCACTCGGCCAGCATCAGCAAAACAAAGGGCTATATTATGATTGGAAACATTTTTCTCAGATATGGGCTTGCATGGAGGACATGTGAAAATAGAGCATGACGAGAAGAGGTCTAAGAATGGTCGAGATGTGCCAAAGAAGTTGTCTATTGGTGGTGTGAAAGCCCGTCTCTTCTTGTCGATGCCAACAAGTGGCAGACAACGCAACAGCCAAAGTGCTCAGGAAAGGTTGACATTGAGATACAACCGGTGGAGAAACCTGCACAATGCAGTGGTTGACCACGCAGACAATGGTGCAGCAAGGACTCACAAAGCGAACGTGTGGAAAAGTTTGGATTCCATATTCAAGTTTTGTGAGCTCAATACTTGGAGAGATACTGACTATACATTGTTTCAAGATGCTCTGGAGACCTTCCAACAGGTCTTTCATAGCAGCATGGACAAATCAACACATAACTCATTACATGGTATATTACTTTATTTGATAAAATTGTGATTATATATTTACATATAAACAATAGGCTGGTTTTTTTTTTTTGCAGCATATCATATGCAACCACATGCCTTGGTTTGCTAGGCAGTATGGTAGCTTGGCTATATGGTCTACATAACGTATGGAGAAAACTCACTACCAAGCCCGTACTGGCTATTTCAGCCACACTCGTCACGGAGGTGGTGCAAACAAAGCCAACAGTTTGGAGGAACTGCATCAATGGACTTATCAAAAACTTATGCATATAACACACTGAAAGGAATGTGTCAAAGACAGTCAGATTGGCCAAGCAATGAGATTAGCAAGCAAACAACGGAAGAAGGAAATATAAGAGGCATCTTCTGCGGCATCGCGACATGCAGAGTGGCGACTTCAAAAAGAACGCATTGGAAAAACTTGGACAACTCCGACCCAAGTTGTTTGAGACTTCCTAAAGATAGCGCATTGTAACACAATATAATTTTTTGTGCCAAGAGAAGACAACCAGTCACAAAAGTGAGAAACATAATGTACTCACTGTTTTGATAGAAAACGTACTATTTTCTGGCATCGACAATATACATTGGAGCTTCTCTATTCTTCATCTTCTTCTGGACTAGTTACAAAAAATTCTGGCCTTTTTGCCTGCTGTGTGTTATCGTCTTCTTCTTGCCTTGGTCTTTTGCAACCTAGTCCTGCAGGTTCATTTGTCGACAGTACATTTGTCTCCACCTCCACAGCCACAAGAGACATTTCTTCAGTAGGCAGATGCGCAATTGGTTGTTTATTGCGAAACATAGCATGCTTGTCATAATCTAGTAATTGCACAGGGTCAGTGATTCCGCATGCCAAACCATGTGCTGCTTGGGTCAAAAAATAGCGACTACGCAAACCATACATTCTTGGCCCTTGGCCAAACATATACAATGCGTCCTTTTTTTCTAAAAGCATTATTTTATCAGCGTTCCACCTAATGACGGCCCCTTCTAAATATCTTGAAAGTGTCTTCAATGTCATCAAGGGTAGCTCTACGTTGTGATTGGAGAAGGACGAATGGAAGACCAAAAAACTCAGATACTTAAGATTCTTTAAGTATTGGCCGAGAGAGGAATTCTTCCCTAAATCTCCCATGCCTCGTCCACGAGGGCGAGGAATGAAGGTATCATCATAGACCACCAACTGCAACAAATTAAAGTTATGAAATGAGATAAGTAGAAACCAAAAAGATAAGGCAAATAAAAAAATATTACCTTCTGGTTTTCATCTTCCTCAAGTAAGTCCTCATTCCATAGGTTGATGCCGCCCTGACCTCCAGTGGGCGCATTGGAGGTTGAGGCCAAAGATGATGAAGAAGTGCTTGACTTACCCATTTATTCAATCCCTAGCTTTTTTTTGCACTTCCATGAACTTCTTTCTGTTGGAAGCGTGCGTTCATACCTAGCAACATCATTGTAAATCATCACAAGTGCACTTGCGGGGTAAACGAACTCATCGTCATTTACATGGGCATCTATAACAGAATACTTGTCGTGCTCAGGGTCAATGACAACATCATCCTCTTCAAGATTCTGTGCCACAATGGCAAGGCAATAGTCCTCTCGAAGGTCAAAAAGCTCCATAATGTCGTTAAGCATGACATACTGCAAATCACCAATAGGTATGGTAGGTAGAACACTAGTAGGCAAAGCACCCTCCTGAAGCTAGACTCCCTCTGAAACCTGCAAAGCAAGGCTTCCCTGAGACTTGGGCTCTTGACCCTCCCCAGTCTGATCCTCTAGCGAGGCCTCTGCAACATCAACATGCTCGTCCAAAATTAAATGGAAATATAAAATAAAACCTACATAATATTCAGCCACTCGACACTTGCGGTTATGAAGTGTACACTTGTAGTCTGTTATCCGCAAGTGCACTGGCAGCTTAAGGCAACTCCTAGAAAATATGTGTTTCTTGGAGGAGCCCAAATTGATATCCTTCATGTGAACAAAACGAACTCCTTGTATGTCAACAGTGCCACCAGACGTTTGCTGCTGGTAGGTCTGCTCAAAACCTGATAGGTAATGTTGCGCAGAGACAATCCACTCATGCAAAGAAAAATCTGGATTGAACATCGGCCTGATCTCTGTCTCGCACTGCTGAAGCCCAATGCGGTATAGAAAATGAGATAGTTTGTCTTGGGGGGCATCCTCAGAGCAAGGCACTTCCTCCTCTGCTTCAACATTGAAGGGGTCCATAATGGAAATTTAAAAGCGAAGTTAGACGAGAGAGCGGGCAACTGGGACAGCAAGTCATATTTATAGGACTCCCGAGGACAATGATGACATCGATTGACGTGCATCATGGGGCCGGCGTGCATCATGCAGTCGTCGTAATGATTACGCCACGTGTCAGCCGCCGTGGAACGATCGCGCCACAACGCAAAACTGGTGCCGCCACACCAGAAAAGCACCGCTATCGCGTTTTGGCGCGACAACTTGTTGTCGCGTCATAACGCGATACGGCCAGTCCACAGTACTCAGGTCCGCCTCCTCGCGTTGTGCCGCAATGCATTTTTGTCGCACCACCCGTGCATCATGCAGTCGCCGTGATGATTACGCCACGTGTCAGTCACCGTGGAACGGTCGCGCCACAACGCAAAACTGGTGCCGCCACTCCACAAAAGCATTGCTATCGCGTTTGGCGCGACAGCTTGTTGTCGCGTCATAATGCGATACGACCAGTCCAGAGTACTCTGGTCTGCCTTCTCGCGTTGTGCCGCGACTAACCGTTGTTGCTAGGGCAACCCGTTGGGGCGCTTCTTTCCTTGTCGTGCCACACCGCGAATAGGCAGTGCCACTAATTTCGGCACCACCAATATCGCTTGAGTCCCGATGTGCCACGTGGCGCGTGATCATTATGCTCGCACGCTTCCCGTCATACCTCGCAATGTCATGATTAATGCAGCTGCCTCTTCTCATTATACTTATTCCGCTAATATAAACACCCCCCTCCCCCCCCCTTTTTTTTTCTCATCGTTTTTTCCGAAGTGTCTCTAGTCACTCTGCCTTTTTACCCACATCCAGATTTCCATATTTCCTCGCATTCTCCTCATTCAGATCATGGCCCGCACAAAGCAAACAGCAAGGAAGGTTTATCCTGGCCAGTCTGGTCCGCAGGGCCAGGCTAGCTCGTCTACAGTGCAACAGTCAACATCGCAGGTGATTCCGGGCAAGAACATGCCGCAATTACGGGCAACAATGTGAAGAAGAAGATACGAGCAGAATAGGAGCGTTCTACTCGAACTTCGTAAGCTCCAAAAGCACATTTCATTGGCAATACCCTAAACTGCCATTCCAGAGAGTTGTTCGCGAGATTTGCGAGCAACACAACCTGAATTTCCGGTGGTCTCGAAGTGCAATGGGGTGCTTGCATGAGGCCACCGAGGATTTTTTTGTAGAGCTTTTCCAGGACATCTACATTCTCTCGGCCCACACCCATAGGACAAAATTGATGCCATGAGACATCAACACACTTCGCCTTCTCAGGTTCAGGTATGACAAAACAATACCGCCTGCCGGTATTTTAGACTGAAAGATGGACAATATTCTTAGAATACCCACCTATTGACAAGGTCAAAGTTCATGAAGTGTCTACAAAAATGCATCGATACAGCACCCGTCTCAACACCGAGCGGGACACAACAGAAGACGATAGTGAGAGATTGAAGCAGTTACGCCTTGAGATGATGGAAGAACAAATGGCAGATGCCATCAGCGATGCCAACGCTGATGATTTGTCATTGCTGTTTTCCTATTTCCATGTTGGCCTTCCTATGTGGGGACGCATTCTGTATTTTCCCTATCACCCCCATGAGATTTGCAATTTTACAGAACCGAACGAGGGAACTCACAGACTCAATCATTAATTGCTTGCTTTGGTGCGTGCTATTCTTTTTTTCACAATAAATTCTTTTAATATATTCAATTTTGTATGACACGAATTTCTTTACAGTTTTGTAGTTTCAAATTTGCCTTGGAATATGCAAGATGATGTCGCCGTCCTTGACTCGAACCTCTCGGTCGTTTTAACGGCCGAGGAGACATCTTTAGTGGAAGTAGTTGACTGGTTCTAGTAAGTGAACATGGATACCGCAAATTTTTTTGTTCTGGCTTATCATGAAGGGTACACAATGTTTTCAATAGTGAAATTATTTTATCTTGAACTCTAATTTGTTGTGATGACATATGTTTTGCTTATGTTTATTTGTAACAGATCTCATTGGAGTCTTGTTCTCTTACACCTTGACGAAACCGGTGCTAGCTTGCTAATTCATCCCATGGATTTCATGGTGAAATACGTAGGTAAGAGGTTTTGTATTTTGTTCGACATCGCATAGAATTTTGTTAAAAGTCGCTTATGAAATTTAATTGTATTTTGCGCAGATCTTTTCGGAAGCTTGTGTCTGCTCTTGAAGCTTTAACACAAGAGCAGATATATGAGAGTCTTACGATTATTAGTTGCAAAGTCCCTAAGCAGGACGATGCCTACTCTTGTGGATGGAGGGTCTTAATCAATACAGAAATTTTGTTAGGGGTCATGCTTGATGGAAGTCGTAGAAGTGTAAGCATTTGACACTCGTTTACAGATTTGTATCTCAATAAGTTAGTAGCTATGTTAATAAGCATGATGTTCTTAACGCAGGTAAGAAATTTGGCAGATTATTCAAAGGCTGATGTTTCTTCGTTTAGAAACAAAATGATTGAAAACTTGATCAATTGCGCGACCATGCGTCCAGATGGAGCACGTGATGCTTTTATCCCACCAGCACCAAGGCCCACGCCTAGGCCTCCTTCGACAAGATACCCCGTGTCTGTCACACCAACACAAGCACATATCAATATCTCTCCAGATGCCTCCCCAACCCAAGCTCCCACCAGCTCTCGTCCTGAAGAAACAGCTCCAGAACCCTCAAACCCCCCACCCAGCACCTCTCGTGCTCATGAAGCAGCTCCAGAGCCCCCAAACCCCCCACCCAGCACCTCTTCTACTCATGAAGCAGCTCCAGATCCCCCAAACCCCGAAGCCACCACCTCTCCACAACCTCAACCAACAGTCCCCACATCACCGCACGCACAAGATTAGAAAGAGATTATGAAATGTACTTTTGACAAATTGAGTACAAGCAGTGGATCGAAATTTGACTTTTGTTTTGATTATGGTTCAAAGTTTACAAAATGTTGTGTACAACTTTCCAAAAAAAATGGGAGAGTGAGGATCCAATGGTGTTTGGTAATGTAAAAAGCTGCCTTTGTCGAGTAATCTTTGAGAATATTATTTGAATCATTGTGTACAGTTAGTTCACTATTTCAAGTCTGTCTCGCTGATAATCTGTGCACAAAGAGTCGTATTTTCTTGTCTGTGAGGTACCTGCAATGCAACATACGCGATAAGACATTGGGATACATGAGAATGATAGAAACATCAACGTATAAAAGTAATACATGTAGGTTAGTACCTTTCGCATGTTACACTTGAAAACAAATTTTGAAGGCAAATTGAGATCGGACTCATTTAACAGATCCTCTTGAACCTGTCTTAAAGTGACATTTGATCTGACCACAACAACTGTAAGCAAATAATTTGAAAACCATATCTCGATGGACATCAAGGGATTAAAAGCATTGTCACTTAAATCTTGATCCATAGCTACCAACTGACCATTCACTCGATGCCACCTCATGTAGTAGAAAGAAACTATAAAATTCTGTGATGCTATCATACACTTGCACACAACCGAGCGCTTGTCAACTTTGCACAAAATGCCTTCAGAATCATAGACATCCCAATTATCATCCAAAAAATCAAGGCAAGTTTGGGATTTGAAGATGAACATGGTTTCTGTTTTTCTAACCTCCTCATCGTGGAAGAAATCTATAAAGACATGTAATGGCATAAATAGACCGACTCGTACTTGCCTGCTTGCAATGTTTGGTCGCAAACACCTCAAAATTCCCTGATGAAGCTTGAGTTTAAAACACTCAGAGGTTTCTAAAGTTGGAATTGGCCACTTTGGGGAATCTTGTTGGGGAAGAGGGAAAGGTTTCAAAGTGCCAAATCCATGGACAGAGCAAGGGGTGTTGTAAAAGTAGTCGTAAAAGAAAACTCCCCTCTCTGTGAGAGCTCTTCTCGCACTAGTTCTGTACATAAGTTCTCCCACCGAAGCATGAAAAGCATCAAAAATACCAATTATGCACTCAACTGGTTGCCAGTCTTCTTTGTTAGAAATATCGGCAAAAACAAAAGATAAGAGAATGGTCACAAGAAATAGTCAACAGAATAACTTCAAGGATCTTTAAAGACTTTTTAGCAATATAGTAGTCACACAGTTTCGTCTATGAGCAGGAAACCCCAAAGGTGACTATTGTAGTCATAGTTCGGAGTGCATATTTGCATGCTCAATGAGCACCTCTTTCACTGTCTTTTCCATTTGAGACAAGCGAAAATCTTTCACACGTCCTTTGTAGCTGTTGATGAATTCATTTGACATCCGTTTTCTTCTTCTTGTTTGAAGCAGAACCCAACTACCAATGGTGACTGTGGTAGACATCCAACGACCATGGTCTAAGTCAAAGTTGTTGAATAGTTCCATAGATTTAACAGAGGCGGATGGTCGTCGTGGTCGTCTTCCTTCCATCTCTGCTTCTATTAGCTGCGAAGTGACACTACGCAAAAACGATAAAAGAAAAGAGGCTCACTAGTTTACACAAGAAGTAGTAGCTTGAAAAGTATTCATCAAAAGGTGTGCCTCATTCAATGTGAGTTATGGCACATTCGGCGTTCGTCGCCCATGGCAAGGGAATAATTTGCACAAATCGCATCGTATCTTCTTATTCAGATCTTTTTAACAGAAAAAACTCTTTTTTGAAAACGCAAAAATTTGAGATAAAAATCAAATAAATTGGAGCTACCGTTGCGGTGACTCAAACTCTATTGGTCAAACAACATTCTCTCTCTAACGCCAAAAGTCCTTTTTTGAGTCCAAACTTTTCCTAATGTGAATGCATTTGAGGAGATCTTCCCTTCACACTCGGCAAAGCACGACAATCCATGACGCTGCAAGAGACCACAATTCGGACAAGCTCCTCAAGCATATAATATTCTCCAAAGTGTAGCACATATACTTGCTGACCCAAGCATTGTTGAGAAATTGATTCCATAGCGACACCACGTTTGGCATACATAGCAACTAAGGTTATGCCAAGCATAACGACTCTGATGCTTCCAAAGTGCACCACTTTTGACATGCATGTCGGTCAAAGCATTGCCGAGCACAACATTTTGCATGCATCCAGGGCAACTTCAATAAGCCATATCTCCGCACTCTCGATCCTGATTGACATGCTGTCAGCTCATGTAGACTTAATTCTTTACACACTTCTCATAAGAACAGAATATTGATAAGCACCCAAAATCTTTGATGGCACATATCCCAATCGGACTATTCCGCCCCAGAACTGGCCCCCGTCCCAACTTTGACAGCTCTTAGCTTGCTACCCGGGACTCCGATTGCCAAATCGAAAAGATCGATAGGATCCACAACTTGAGCACTTCAACTTTACCCACAAACATCAGCTTTGATCATTCACTTGTACCTGTCCAATCCATCGGGGATATGCAAAGCATTCCAATATCACACTGGCATATCTTTTTATATGTAGCTTCGTTTGTCTTGCCATCTTGTTTAGGCCCTCCTAGAGCCTTTCTGGCCTTTGAAAACCACAGTTAGCATACATGTTAAGCATTTGATGACATAATCAAACCCTAGCATAAGTCATAATTTGGTAAAAACTTCTAAATGCCGCTCAGTATTGCTTTTTCTCACCGTGCCCGCAAAGCGGCACGACATCCACCCCCTCTGAACCTGCACATCCTCCGGTATGTGCCAACTGCATCAAATCTTCAAGCATTATTTTGGTTAGCACATAAATCCCTGTGTTAGGACACATAGACATCCCCTTGTCCAAAGCCATAGCCATTGGGCAGTCCTCCTGGATCAAATGGAATAAGAAGAAATTTTCCAAACACTGGAGCTTCATAAAACCCTTCCAGAATATGCAACTTCAAAAACCCATATTGTATGCATACTCTAAAGGCGTCACATAACATAACACCATAGCTTGGACCCAATAGCATGCAACCATGTTGAATTTTCTTCCAAAATTTGTCGGATTCTCTCGGTTTGAACTTCAAGTTGAGCACATAGCACCCGTATTCTTTGCAAAACAGGGAAACCTATCTAGAATTGAGTGAAAGCATCCAAATCTTGTCGATAATTGGGAACAGAATTTGTCCTTTGGCATGCACACATGAGCAACTACTCCCCTCTGCTGGCAACCATAAGATCCCTGACATGATGACTAGTAAGGGGAATAAAATAAAAAACCCATAATGTGTATATCCTTTGATAAACCTGGTAAATATCTTTTGAAAATTTTGATCGTCTTGCCACCTTGGTAGACGATCCGGTATACCATCTTCATCTCTTCTAGCTTTAAAATCAAGATGCACCTGCTGGTACCCCATTCCCTCATCATCCACTTCATCACAAAGAAGATCTCTAATACTCTCTGCATCTGTAATTTTTGGAGCATCACTCTCACATATAGGCTTATCTATGCATAAGTCTTCTACTTACTCTTCTTCAAAAACATCAGTGTCTATTGTAAGCCCATCCTCCTGCTGTAAAAGCTGCACCCCCTCTGAATTGGCATTCCCTTCATAAGGGGTATCACCACATAATGAACCACATGCATGTAAGTCACATAGGAAAGCATCAATGATGCCATCCTCATCCTGTTCAGCAGCATCACCACATGTACGCACTTCCTCCATAATAAATTTAGACTCTTGTTCCTGTTCAGATGTAGCAAATGACACATCCATGGTATCCTGTGCAGTTTCCACATCATGGAAAGCATCCTCTTTTAGATTCAAAGATTTGTCACATACCTGTGTATAATCCACACACATAATGTCCCTTTGTGAGTTGACATCAAAACAAATGGCATCTTCATTATTGAGAATTTTGCATTGATGCCAAGGTTTGGCTCTTCAATTTGTGCAACATCTCCCAACAACCCATCTTGTTTTGCTGCTAATCTCGCACAAACTTGTTTCCAAAATTCTTCATAATTTAGTACCTGCTCATCCTAGTCTCCCATTTCCTCTGCCATAATTTCATTACTGGCATGCAAAAGTGCTTCTTTAAAATACTCCCAACAGTCTGCATACTCCCAAGCAAGATCTTGAACTTTTGCAGTCAAACTTGGAATAACCAACCGCTTAAATGACTTCACCATAAGCTCCTCTGGAACTTCGCGTGTTTGCATCTCCATTTCATAGCATGAAAGGTATCCCATCGGATCATAGCACTCAAACATATTGCATTCGGCATACATAGTGTCCAATGCTGCGTCCACAACATCTTCTAATTTCTTTTGCTTTGTTTCCTGTACCCTTGCCTGGCATGACAATGCATCCATCATCTGCATCAATTTTGTAAAATCCGGCATTTTTTGTACCTCTTCAGAGAAGTACGGTCGGCTTATATTTGAAAGTTTTTGTAAAACCTCCTGCACTCCTTCTTACGGCTCCATCTTCTCTCTCTCACCCCGATCAATTTCACGTCGGGTTCACCAAAAATGTCGGAGAGCACAGTTCTCTAGGGTTGACCGGGAAAGCGCCGGGCTTCTATCTATGAGAGAGTAGCAAGAGAAAGAGGCAACAAGCTTGAAACAACCAAAAATTTACAACACAAATGCGACCCAGCTTTGCTTTTGTTCAATTCCCCAATTCATGTACAAAGTATGGTCAAAATCGACCCTCGATATTCATCAAACTCTATTAGAAAACCTTGGGTAGTGATAGAATCTCGAGCAATGGCACCCATACATGTTGAATTCCTATTGCCTGACTCTCCACCCGATCATAAGGTCGGTTCTTGCCCGTTGCATGCTCAAGCCGTCGTTGGCGGCATGCACCCGAGCCCGCAATGATCACAGGCTTTTGGCCCAATACAAAGCTTTATAACCCATCCTTCTTGCACCAATGCTCGCCCATACCCTTACTCTATTCATTGAGTTAACATCATATGAAAGATTTTTCTTGATGGCTCTTAACCCATGAGGGAGCCGTGTTCTGCAACAATTGGCGGCCTCCTTCCCCCTCTTGGCAGCAACCAAAGGCCCCTCTCCACCCTACACTCCTCCAAGCGAGCTCTTTGGTGCCCCCCCCCCCTCTCTTTTGCAATGCCTCCCCTGCTTTCTTGCTCTCGAACCTGCTAATGGTACCTTGTCACCCTTCCGTTTAATGCGGCCCTCCCTCTTTCTCAACGAGGTTCACGCATGGTCATTATTTTGACCGCCAGCTCATCTTTGCAATCGCCTAGCTGCCCTTGATGCAATTTATAGCACTTCAATTGCCCCAACCTTCATCTTTTGTATGGAGCTTCCCTTTAATTTTTCCATGTTTTTGGCGCTACCTCCTCTTCATATACAGCCCTTGGCATCATGCAGATAATGCCTCCTTCTCCGAGATGGTGCAAACTCCCTGTAGGGCTTTGAGGTGGCCTCTCTTTCTCATGCGCTCGGGCTCCTCTTCTAGCCGACCTTGCTCTGTGGTGCTGGCCACACCCCAACACTGGCCGCCCCTTCTCTCTGCTCGAGGCCAGCGTCCTTTACCTTGTGCTCTCGACGGCTCTACCGTACCGCTTGACCTAAAGCCGGCTCCTCCTTCTTCTACTTCTGCCACCATCGACCTTTTGCATGCCCTGTACCGTGCTCAGGCTTTGCCTCTTTTACCATGCAGAGGCGCCATGCCCCTTGCACCCTCCTCCTCACACCATGGCGACCAACCCGCCCTTCATGCACACAGAGCCCCCCTTCAACTCCTTGCTATCGAGGTTCTCAGTTTCCTCTCTCCCTATTTGCATGCCGCCTCCTCTCCATCGACCAACCAGTAGCGACCTCGCTACTGGTTCCCCCTTTGTTTTTAATATAGCCATGCAAAAGTAGTAATCAATTAACTTGGCCTTTGTTCCCACATGGCCACTCACTCCCAAAGTGAAAGTATAGTCGAATGCATTTGAGGAGATCTTCCCTTCACACTCGGCAAAGCACCACAATCCTGACACTGCAAGAGACCACAATTCGGACAAGCTCCTGAAGCATATAATATTCTCCAAAGTGTAGCACATATACTTGCTGACCCAAGCATTGTTGAGAAATTGATTCCGTAGCGATGCCACATTTCACATACATAGCAACTAAGGTTATCCCAAGCATAACGACTCCGATGCTTCCAAAGTGCACCACTTTGACATGCATGTCGATCAAAGCATTTCCGAGCACAACATTTTGCATGCATCATGCCAACTTCAATAAGCCATATCTCCGCACTCTGGATCTCGATTGACATGCTGTCAGCTCCTGTAGACTCGATTCTTCACACACTTCTCATAAGAACATTGATAAGCACCCAAAATCTTTGATGGCACATCTCCCAATCCAACTATTCCGCCCCAGAACCGGACCCCGTCCCAACTTTGACAGCTCATAGCTTACTACCCGAGACTCCAATTGCCAAATTGGAAAGACCAATAGGATCCACAACTTGAGCACTTCAACTTTATCCACAAACATCAGCTCTGATCGTTCTCTTGTACCTGCCCAATCCGTCGGGGATCTGCAAAGCATTCGAACAACACACTGGCATATCTTTTTATATGTAGCTTTGTTTGTCTTGCCATCTTGTTTAGGCCCTCCTAGAGCCTTTCTAGCCTTTGAAAATCAAGTTAGCAGACATGTCAAGCATTTGATGACATAATCAAACCCTAGCATAAATCATAATTTGGTAAAAACTTCTAAATGCCGCTCAGTATTGCTTTTTCTCACCGTGCTTGCAAAACGGCACGACACTGTTTCTCGTTCTGCTTCACATAGTAGTTTGCTGTTGCCTCTCTGTACATCTGCAAATCCTCCAAACTGGTTATCTGATCCTGTAGAATTCCTTTTTGAGTGGCATTGACACTCTACATACCTTTCAAAGCACCTAACTGTGCATGTACCAGCAACACAACTTCCTTACCATAGACTAGCTTGAATGGAGTGAAATCTGTAGCTACCTTATAGGATGTTCTATATGCCCACATACACTTCTCTAGATTTGTTTCCCACTCAACTTCCTGCTTGTACATGTAATTTGTTAACATTTTGACAATTTTCCCATTAGCACTCTCGACTAGACCATTGCATTGGGGGTGATAGGGTGAGGAAAACCGATGCTGAATCTTTAGCTTTTCCACTAATGCACTCATGAGCTTGCTTCTAAATCCTTGACCCCTATCAGAAACTAACACCCAGGGAACACCAAAACGGCAAGAGACGTTATCAAACACAAACTGAGCCACCACATTAGCATTTACTTCCTTCACTGCCTTGGCCTTGACCCATCTTGTAAGGTAGTCAATTCCTACCACCACGCACTTCTTACTGCTTGTGGACTTTGGGAGAGGACCTATGGCATCCGGACGCCACTTCTCAAAAGCACTTTGTGCGATGATGACATCTTGTGACTCCGCTATCAATCGTCTTTCACCTATAGTTTGACATTCGTGGCACGTCTTGCACCAATAATGCACGTCCTTCACTATGGAAGGCCACCAAAATCCTGCTCTAAGCACTCAAAACAGAACTTGGTCCTTACCCTGATGTCCGCTTTCTTTGTGGCATTGCTCTAGCACCATCCCTATCTCTTCTTTGTACAACACCCTTCTAAGTACTTCATCACGCCCATAGTTGATGAGATCCTCACCTACCAGTGTGAATTTGTGGGTCTTCTACACCACGCTTCTTTTTTGTAACTTGGACAAACCCTCTGAACACTGCCCTGTATCCAAAAACCCTTCAATCTCTTTTAGAGTCTCTCTACCTGCATAAGTGACTGGGGCCACATATAAACTTGCAACATGTACCTGCACTTTGCTACTTGCTAACTAATCCGCCTCTTGGTTCTGCTCTCTTCTTACATGCTTGAATTGGACCTCTTCAAAAGACTTTAGCATTTTGTTGATGGAAAAGAACCAATGCTTCAAAGAATCTCGCTTTACCTGCCATTGGCCTAACAATTGCATGATGACTAGCAACGCATCTCCCTTCACCACCAACCTCAAACTGCCGAACTTTATACACTGCTTCAAACCCAGATGCAGAGTGAGATACTCGACCTCGTTATTGGTGTGGACATCCTCCAAATCATACACCTTCAAAATAATAGCTTTGCTGTGTGGGTCGTATATCACCACACCTCCTCTTGCCTTCTGCACTACCCTTCAACACACTCCGTCGAACCACATTGTAAAAGCATCCTCCAAATCAGGCTCCTCCTTAGCTTCATCTCACACCACCCTTGGATAGGCTGGCAAATCAATTGCTTTGCTGACAAGGATGTCCGCCAAGTGAGACCGACTCGTGTGATCTACCTTGAACTCAAACTCGAACTCTTGCAGCTCCAATACCCACTTCATAATCCTCCTTCTTGGCTTTAAATGTAGCACTACCTCTGGCAATAGATTATTAGTTGTCAACACAAAAAACTTGCGTATGATTAAATGCACCTTGAACTTCCTGCAAGCGGATACCAAAGCCATCACCCACTACTCTGCCTCGGTGTAGGTAGCCTCTCCTGGGCTAATCACCCTGCTCTCAAAGTATATCGGCTTGTAGCTTCTTCCTACCTTTTGCAGTAGAACCGCTCCAATAGCAACTGAGTCCACTGTCATAGACACATAGAAGGAGTCCTCTTGATTGGGAGGACACACTGCTTGGGAGGACACACTGCTGGTAACTGACAGATTTTTTTTTTGACCCTATCAAAATCTTCTTGAGCTTCCCCATCCTACTCATAACCATGCTCCTACTGAGCTCTCTTTTGAAGAGGATGCACATATTGCGACAACATCCAAAAGGAACGTGATAGATACTTCAACTTATGAACAAACGAAGCCAAACCTTGAGCATCTGATGGTGAATCCATCAACAACAACGCCTTCACCTTTTCGGGATCAGCCTCTATACTGTTTTGCGATAGAACATGACCCAATAGCTGCGCTCGAGGCTGTGCTAGCTTGCACTCTTGGGGTTTAGCTGACCTCCTTCTTCATCAAGCCTTTGAAAGCATAACTGCAGCTTCAATAGGTGCTCTAATCTTGAACTGTAACAGCCTATATCATCCATGAAGACCCTGATAAAATGGCCAACGTATGGACCAAATACCCTGTTCATCCAATCTTGAAAGGTGGCATATGCATTCACCAATCCGAACGACATCCTGGGGTAAGCGAAACAACCCCATGGAGATATGAATGTGGTCTTCAACTGGTCTTTGAGTGCAATCCCTTTCTGAAAATACCCCGAGAAACCATCCATAATCGAGTATCTCTCGTGCCCGGCCACCTGGTTTAGGATTTCGTCTTGAAATGGCAATGGATAGTGATTCCTCTTGGTCACGGCATTCAGTGGCTTGTAGTCGACAAACACTCTCCATTTCCCATTCTTCTTAGGGGTTATGACCACAGTGAGACCCACTCTGACTCCTTCACAGGGTATATAATGCCTGCATCCAGCAACTTATTGATCTCCTGCCAAAGGGCCTCCTTTTGGATTTCCCCTAGTCTTCTCAGCTTTTGTGCTTTAGGCCTATGTCCCTCCTTAAGAATAATCTTGCGCTCTACCCCCTTTGCACCACGCAAATGCTTGTATTCCATCGCAAACAGGTTCAGATAAGACTCACACAGTTGAACATAACCCTCCTTTTCACCCTTGGTCAAATCTTCACTTAACATGCTCAAAACCTCCTCTATGCTTAAACCATAAGCTTGAGGCTGCATACCTTCTTCTTTAGGTGGGGAGTCACGTCTCTGTCTCGTACTCGTAGCTCATCGTGTCGCCTTCATCTTTAATTGCCATATGACGATAACTTCTCTCCTTGGTCTTCAAATCAAGCACAATATGCCTTCCTCTCTCTTTGTCAGGCAAGGTGAACACTTTGCTCTCCCAATCTTGCTCAACACCTATTGCCAAAAGCCATGGCCTACCCAAAATGATCGGATAAGCATTATCTCCTGCTTTCATCACAAAAAAGTCTATGAGGCACTCTATGCCCATCACTTTGACCTTCACATCTTGAGCCACACCCAAACATCTGGCCTTAGTATGGTTTGCCATCCTCATGCACACATTCCACTTGACTACTACCTTGACTCCCGTCTCTTTCATGGCGGCCTTCGTCATGACACAAACCTGCGCTCCACTGTCTATGTAGGCTTGTACCTGCATCCTCTTTTCTATAACAACATCCACCAGCGGAAGAACATCAGTGGGGTTACCTACCATGTTTTGCACCGCTTGCACATTTTCCTTAGCTCTCGGTAGCCTGGTGCTAACACTTGTGGACCACTGCCTCCTTAATTTTGGATTTAAAGCTAGCATCTGACCAAAAGCAATGTTTGCTTTCTGATTCTGAACATCACTTTTCAGATTGTACTTGGGATAGCCACGCCCCAATTGGAAATCCGCCTGTTTGATTTTGCGACGCCTCCTTCTTTTGCTAGGTTCGGGCTGCTCTCTACCTTCTACACCTTCCCTTTGCCTTTACGAGCTCTGGTTTCCTGCTCTGTCTCTGTCTCCCTCTCAACTCTCTCTCTCTAATTGGCCAAAATCTTGACATCTTGCTTATCCACCCCTATGATGTTCACTCTTGGGACCTCGCCTCCGTTTAATGGAGCTGGCTGCACATGATTCTCCACTGCTTGCTCTCTTGGACCATTGAACTGCCCTTGACCTCGACCTCTACCGAGTAGCGGGTAAATTCCTCCTCTCTCTCTCCGTGGTTGAGGACAATCGGGTGCATAGTGCCCCTCTTCTCCACAATTGTAACACCTACCTGGCAGTGGCCTTGCCTTGCCCCTTGCTCCTCTTGGCTGTCCTCTATCCATCACGCTGAGCCGCAACTCCTGTGTTTGCTTGGATAAATCTTGCACCGTGTGCTCCCAATTTTGCGGCACAATAGCTACACCTTGGTTTCCATGATTTTCTTTGTGCATAGCTTCTCTCGGACTTTGCGGTTGAACATGGTCCATTGTCTCATAGCTTGACACACCCTGCTCTATTTTCTTCTTTATCTTTTTGCTCTTCGACCGTGCAATGGCTACCGCACCATTGTAGTTCTCTGGACTCTCAAAATCGACCTTTTCCCTCACCCTAGGATGCAGACACGCAATGAACTTATCTAGCTTAAAGTAATCTCCATTAGCCAATTGCATGGCTGTCGCTAGTTCTGTCCAGCACTCTTCAAAATGACCTAAAAACAGATTGAATTCTTCACTTACATCTTGCTTAAGCGCTTTCAGCTTTGCATCCATCTCGACGGGGGACGCCTCCTTGCGAAAGTCATGAAGAAACCTTGCTCATAGAGCCGGCCATGCTTGCTTTGGCTCGCCTTCCAACGCCTTGTACCATAGTTTAGCTTTCCCACGCATCACCAAAGGAAAGGTTTGCATCTTGCTATCCTCATTTGGCATACACAATGATAGCATATACAACTCAAAATCTGACATCCACCCGTCAAGGCCTTCCTCACCTGTGAAAATTGGTCCATAACTTCTTACCGCCATGACTTATAACGTGAAAAATTGCTTCTTTTCGATCAACTGGGAGCAATCAGTGTGCTCCTCTGTGGGGGCACTAGAAGATGGAGTAGGGGAATGGGGGAACACGCCCGACACAAACACAAGGGCCTCTCTATAGCTCAGGGTATCCACAACACCCCTATCCTCTCAAAAAACACCTTCAAAAATACATTTCACACTAGCAGACCACCGCCTGCCCAATTTCCACTGCTCACACACTCCACAAATCCACCACACAACGCACACCTACTGCCATGATCT
This sequence comes from Adiantum capillus-veneris, assembly GCF_014529385.1. Classification (NCBI taxonomy): domain Eukaryota; kingdom Viridiplantae; phylum Streptophyta; class Polypodiopsida; order Polypodiales; family Pteridaceae; genus Adiantum; species Adiantum capillus-veneris. The sequence continues at coordinate 107,276,887 of NC_140951.1, forward strand.
GTTTCTACCCTTACACTCACATGCAACCACTCAATCTCACTCTCTCACACAAAACACCGTCGGTCCGGGGGGGGCACACACTTCCACACAGCCGGCACCGAAAAGAAACATGAAAGTAGGAGAAAGAGAAGGGGGGGAGGGGAAGCAACAACAAGATGGGGCAACAGTGGCTTGATTGCATTCAAAAGGCAAGTACACAGGCTTGCACTACCAAAACTATGGCCATTTTCAAGAAAAAGTTACAAAAGGGTAGGTGAGTTAGAGAACTCCACTTTGCAGGCTTCAAACAACACCAAAAAAGGCCCTAATTTGATTAAAATTTGACCTTTATAGAGGGGGACTTTCAACTTTGGAAACTACTCTTTCATTGGCCCATCTGGCATTCACATTTGGCATCTTTTAGAAGGGGTAGCCGCCTTGCTTCATATGTTCAATTTATCTCTCTTGCTCCCTCTGCCCTTTGGGGGGGGGGGGGGGGGGGGGGCATTAGCGATGTCGCTATTGCCCACTACGTATTTTTACCTTTTTTTTTTCCCTCATTTTTTACCCCTTCTGGGGAGCTTACTTAGCTTACACTGCCTCTTTGGCCTAATTTGACCTCTTTATCCGCTCACTCCTGCTTGCTTCTCTTTGTTTTTCTCTCTTCTCCTTCACTTTTAGTCCGGATCCCACTTTTCCCTTTGCCTCTGCTCGGCCTTTTGCTCGGTCGGCGCCCTTGGAATGGCCCTTTACTTTGTACTTTGACTTTCTTCTTGCTTTGACTAGATTCGGGCCCGCCGGTTGCCTTGACCAGCCACTCTCCTCTACCTCCCCATTCATAAAAAACCTCCCCTACCCCAAAGCATTAGCGATGTCTCTATTGGGGGGGGTTTTCTCTTCAAAAGATGTTGGCCCCCAAGGGCCGCCGGAACAGACTCCTTCTCGGGTACTGCCACGTCATCAGACGGCCACAAATTTTCCACACTTGGTTGTGCACGCCACCGCGCACGGCCACCACTGTGCACCCCCCACTAGGCCAAAACACCGCCGGGCTCCGCCCCCTCCGTTAGCGCACAGCTCTGGAAGCGCCACCAAATTTCACGCCATAGCCCACTGCTCCAAGGAGGTCTCGCCACTTCGATACCCTATATCCTCTCATGCCTTGGGTCAAATACCCCATCATGCTTTGTTCGGTATGCGCATGTGGGACCATTGAAGGCCACGTGGTAGCTGCTCGTGAGTCGTCTCCAAAAACCCCCTTTCCCATTAAAATGCTTCACTAAAAACTTTCCAATGGCCAACTTTTTTGGTCCCTTTTAATCTGTAATACCTTCCTGCTCACATGCTCAATGAGCACTCTGTTGAGCTCCTTGCCAGCTCTGAACCACATGATATGCTTCTGGACCAATGAATCCACAACTAGGATTTTAAAGACTGAGACCAATATTGGGTCATCAACCGCCATTTCTAGGTGAACACTAGGCAACTGTGAGGTATGTGTATCTAGACCGATACTTGAAAAATAATCCCTTAGTGTCAATACACACATACTACAGATAAAAACTATGGGTACCACCATTACATGATCCTAACCCACCAATGGTTATGGAGTCATATGACCATGAGAATATTGCTTCATCCTCTAGTAATCCTCTATCAAGAATAGAAAGCCTATCTCCAAGCAAAGGGCTTACATTGAGCTAGGGTGCACTAATGTTCATAGCCAATTAGGGAGAAGCCAAACAAAATGCACATCCTCAGAGATAATCTGCCCAACAATCGAGATAACAAGGAACCTTGTGACCTCTTTTCAAATGTCAAGGAGACCATTTGGAAAGTAATTTCCAATTAGATCAAGCTAATGATGCAAGCAAAGTTTCTAATGTGACTGACAATGCCTTGCAAGCAGCACACAATACTTCACATGGATATTGTGATGAATGTGGAATTAAACATCTGTACCAGGATTGTCTTCAAAACCCAGATAAGAAAGGAAAAGTGACAGTGAACATTGTAGAGGTCATGCACTCTTCAAGTGGTTCTGATTCAGACATGAAAGTGCCATCGAAGGTGGTAATGAGAGCACAAGCAAAGTAGAAAGCGATAGGTGAGAAAAGTAGTGATGACTCTAACAAGTTAGTGGGGGTGAAATCATCAAAGAAAGCTGCAAGAGATAAAGTTAGATCCCAATACCATAGGAAGCTAAAGGTTGTTACAACTGAGCTGTCACAAGCTCAAGAGAAATTATAGCAATTGACAAAGTCTTCATCTAGTGTGATACTAGAAGAAATACCCAAAGTAGTACCAAAGCCAAGTGGAGTAGAGCCAAAGGATGTTAGTTCAGGAAGTTCAATCTTAGTCGATAAGAAGTTTGAGCCATTAGAAGCAATTTTGAAGGCTTATGAAGCAAGATTAGCCAACCACCAGACGATGGAGAACCGGTGGATAACTTATCCTAAGGCAGAGATGCAAACATTGAGGTTGAAGATGTGCAAAAAGTTGATTGAAATTGCCGCTCAAATCCATGCTGAGAAGAAGCAACCAACCATCGTGGACAAAGGTAAAGCTAAGGTAAACACCAAAGTAGATCAACCTTGCAAGAAGAGTTTACCTTCAAAAAGTCTCCATCAAACTTCGTGCATAGCCTCAACATCAACACCCAAACCTTCAACAATGCAATGGAAACCCAAGCAAAAATTTTATCAACCAAAATTTCCATCGCACAAAAGCCTCCAGAAGAAGCCAAAGAAAATCAACTAAGTGTTGGTATCCAAAGAGCACATCAAAGTTAAAGATCCAATTTGGATACCCCAAGCATAAGTCAACCTTAACAAATGAAGGCAATAGGGTGGTTAGCATCAAATGAGACAATCACTACTCAGGGCTACTCCCAAGGAAACACTAATTTTTGGGCCAAAAAGGTTAAGTAATAGCCTGAACCTACTCACCTCAACGAAAGAGTTCTACAAAGAGCACGCTGAGCTATCAACAAAAGACAACAACCTCAATCAAGAGAAAGATCTACCGCAAAGAAAGGCAAAAGCGACGATCTCCAAAGAAACAAGCAATGTGGCAGTATGGGTACCGAAGTCAGGCTTCAACAAAACTACCCAACAATGATAGGTGCAACAACGGATGATTCCAGTCAAGCTACTCAAAGCACAAGGAATTTATGAAGGTAACACTTGAATATGGTTACCCAAAGTAGCAGCTCAACCTGGAACAACAAAGACCATCATCATGTAGCACAAGGCACTCCCAAAGGCAAGAAGTCAAAACCAAATGCCAACAAAAGCCAGTCAAAAGTGACGGTGATACGACTTCCAAATGGATATCTTGCCTTCAACTACAAAAGAAAGGCTTCTACAATGGTAATCATCAGGTTTGAATATCGAAGCCTAGTGTCCATCAAGTCATCAAGCAAACAGAGCAAATGCAAAGAACGGTCACACAGGGACCAAAGACAAGGTGGGTTCCAAAATTGTAGTGGGAACTCAATCACAAAGAACCCAAACACATCGACAACAACTTCTCATGAGAGATAAAGCAAAGGCTCCATCAGTCCCTACAACAACCAAAGAACTTGTTTCACAAAGCAGTGTCAACGTACGACAAGCAAGTCAAGAGGAGCCAAAGTATACCAATCTACTGGACAAAAATGGTGGCATCCATAGACTAGCACAATGGAAGAGGCCTAAATCTCCAAGAACTTATGGAATTGGGTTTTTGTCCTTGAGCAAGCACGTCCAAGTCGCCATGTATTTTGTCGCCATTAAAAATACATGGCATACAAGTCAGAGTCAGACAGCTAAGCCACTAAATGAGCAAACGTTAGTCTCAAAGCTTCAAGTAATATTCTCTATGGTTAGTTATTCTAGGTATTGCTTAAGCTAAAAGTGTTGAGCATATTTACGTTGTGTCGTTCATGCTGATATAGGTGAGTATAAGAGTCAAAGTCTATGTATTTTAAGTCCAATGAAGTGAAGGAGAAAGTCCAAAAGACACGTATACACTAAGCATAGTGAGGTATGAATGGAGAAGCTTCTACATCTAAAACCCTTCTTGGAAATGTGGAAGCTATTGAGACATCCTTTGATATCACATGTGCTACATTTGTTCCTTGACGCACCCATCAACTCCATCTTTCACACTGCATGCTTTTGTTTGACGAATTATCATATGCATATAGAGTGTCCCATAATTGACACTTGCATTAGGCACTCTTCCTTTGTTTCTCCCAAGCATTCACCTTGCATGAACATGTACTTCAAGTCCAAATGTTGAAATCCAATAAGAGAATATATCAAAGGCACTTTTTTCCCACCGGGTTTTTTCCCCTTTGGTTATCCAAATTTCAGTCCTAATCTAGAAACACTCAACACTATCTTCTTGTATATATTCCTTCTACATCAATAATAAGGAATTGTCTACCCAAAATCATTCATCAAAGAATCAGAACAACAGCTGTGGATCTCAATCATGCTTATCAAAAGCAACTCTTCTCTTCAAGGACAACAACACACACATCTTCAACAACAATGGCAAGTCAAAGATAGGCATATAAAGACAAGTGCCAAGCAATGACAAATTCATCAAGAGAGTTCTCAACAACAATCATAAGAAGCTCACAAAGTGCTTCAAAGTGGGTAAAATATTGTAGAAGACTCACATCATAGTGGAACCACGGGCAAGATGCGACATAACGTTAACAACCCAACGAAGCTGAGCTCCCAAAAATGCAGGCACAATCCATCTTCATGCCCAACAGTGGCCACACAGAGAAGAATGTGCAACAAGATGCAAACTTGCCTCAACAATCGAAGCCCAACTCATTTATCAACAACAACACAACATATATGATTCACTCAAGGAGAGGGGGGGGGGGGGGGGGGGGGGAGGCATTCTGAATGCAGACCCTATTGATCAAATGAAAACAAGGGCATTGTTTTTTATAAATTAAAAAAAAAACTAAAAAACAAAAAAAGTGCAAGAAAATCAGGATAGAAGTACGAAGAGTCTCTGAATGACAGAAAAGACAACAGATCTGTAGCAAACAAGATTTGTGAACCTATCTCCACATGTACCTGTAAGCCGATGTGGCTATGGAAAAGCTCAGAGAAAGCCAAACCACAAAAAACATACATAGCTATGCAATCCCGTGTGTGCCAGAAAACCTGCTCGTCAATGGCGAAGCCGATGAGAGTCGATGCCAAAAGTGTATGTGTGTAGGAAGAAGACGAGCTGATCTATGTGTGTGTAAGAAGGGACGTCGGGCTTATCTAAGTGTGTGTCAAAATCAGCCCCTTTGCTCTCTCCCCGATGTTGATAGCGAGAGAGAGAGAGTCCGGCTAAGGAAGATGCCGATGCCAAAAGAAGCCGGCTCTCGCTTCTCTCTCTACTTTGCCGAGGTGTGTGTGTGTATGCATGTACACACACACATGCTTTTTGCCGAATCTTCTCTTACTGCTTGCAAGCACATGAGAGCTTGTGCTCGCTCTTTCTCTCTTTGTATTTGTAGAGCTACTATACAGTAGCCAAAGATTTCCAACTCTATCTCAGGGAATCACTAGCGCTATGAAAATTTCTCTTTGCTAAGCTTCATAGTAGCGTTAAAAACTTTAACGCTCTCTCTCAAAAACTCCAATGCTATCTCTTGCAGACTTCAACACTGCTCTGTAAACTCACTTAGCATTACCTACTTTGCTAAAATTTTCCTTGCCAAGCTCTGCAGTATTGTTAGAACTCCAACATTGCCTTGTTTCCAAGCTTAGGAGCTCATGTGTATCAAATTTTCCACAGTCAAGCTCTCAAATTTTCTCTACAAACTACTACTCAAAACCTTTGATTGTTTCAAAGCTTGTGCACATGCCGTTGAGAGCGGACCAGGGAGGCAGCATGGCTTTGATACCACTTGAGAGTGCTACACGAGAGTGTGTGCATGCAAGTGTTGTGAGGTGTAGTAGAGTAGGAGACTGTGTTTAGTGGAGCTCTTGGTGAGAAGATTACTCACCGCTCCTTATTCTTCCATATATCCAAAGAATAAGAGATGTGGTCAGTAATGATGGGCGGCAACGACTTGGCTTGAACCCCAATACGCAGCCTAGCGCGACATCTGCCAAACAGATTAGGTAGGTGATTAACAAGGATCGATTACCACTAAATCCGATCTTGCCACTCAAACCATTTTAAAAATGGGGTTTAGACTTTATAGGCACAATCAACCTTCTATCAAAATGATTGCAATTCAGATATATTTTGACGTGTACGGATTACTATGCAAAATGGGTCGAAGCGCGTGTGAGTGCACTCATGCAAGGAAGCATGAGTGCGTGGGGTCGTGCGGTGCATGCGAGGAAGGGAAGAAGTAAGAGAAGGATTGTGTGGGTGGAGAAACCTCCAAGGAATGGTGAAGAGCTCCTTATTCTTTGTGTATATCGAGAATAAGGAATGTGTATGTACACACTGTGGGTGGCCAAACACCGGACGTCCAACCCCGGGCAAAGGTGCAATGCCTTTACCCCAAAAAACTCCCACTTAGAGGTGATGCACAGATAACTGATTGCTACTAGCTAAACTATCAATACTGTGTGTATGCTATGAGACCACTTGTGAGGTGCCGTGCGGAGCATGCAAGTGTGTGTGTGTAGTGCGATGAGGAAGAGGACACACGAGAGCACATCGATGTGGGTGGGGAGACTCTAGGAGTGAGAAACCCCCTATACACTATTGCTATATCAATGTACAGAATGTGGGCGGGTGCCCATGGCTTGGGCAGTTAGGCAAAACAAAGAGGCCTTTGCCCCAACAACAAGGAAATTAAAGGAATCTAAAGCGGTTTTAGTTGTTGAATGTCTATTCTAGGACGTGTTTCCATGGTTTGGTTTACTAGTGGAATTGGTCAGTGGTTGGGGTATACATTTGCTGAATAAGGTGATAAGGAAATTGTTGCGGACTTTCTAAGTCATGCATAAGAAGAGTACTCCTTATTATCTACAAGTGAATGGTTTGGCTGAAAGCAGAAAATAAGTTCATTATGCAAATGTTGACCAATTTAGTGGCTGTAGAACGTGATTATTGGGATCTTAAGCTTCCTGTGACACTATGGGCATATCACACCTCATAAAAAGTGGCTATAGGGTTTATCCTGTTTAAACTAGTGTTCTGAGAGCGGGAAAAAGAGCAGTGCAATCAGGTGGCCTCTGTACTCGTGCACACTCCACAAACCACGCCTTATGCAAACAAGCAAAGAACAAAACAAAGGGGGCACCACCCTAAATTAAGAGGTTTAGGGACCTCACACATAGTGCACATAGGCAAGTGTGACTTCTGGCATTATGATGGCATCAAAACATATGGCAAAACACATAGAAACGAAGCTTAGGGACCTTATGTAGCATATATATACACAAGACATCAGCTTAACAATACAACGGCATCTGATCATACATAACAAGGATATAGAGAAGCAAGCCAAGGATGGCATAATCCATTGTAAAAAACAATCAACCCAGCAAGTAGGTATGATCCTACTAGCAACACATCAATACCTTAGAGAATGATGGCGAGGATGGTGGCCATGGAGCATGAGAGAAGACTCCTTATTTAGGTTTTAGGGCTAGTAATGTAGCATAATAGAGGGGGAGAGAGAGAGGGAGAGAGAGTAGAGCTCCATCCATAGCTCCTCGTTGTGAGCAATGTCGTCATAGCTTCATTGCTTGGTGAAGGGGGTGAAGTGTTGGTTTTGAGTGAGAGAAGGCCTCCTTATATAGGTTTCTGAGAGGGTTTAGGATTAGGGATAAACATGCTTAAATCCGCTGATTGGGGTTACTTTTTGCTTAGGGTGGTCAACAGATTGAGGTCACCTGATATGTCACCATCAAGATATTCTCTAGAGTGATGTGAGAGGGGAGGGTAAATGCTGATTTTTCTGATTGTGACACATGGGGATAAGGCCTTGACCAGCATTTAAGAGCAGGTAAGGTGGCTGTTGAAACTGGAGGTTCTGCACATGTCAGGGAGGGACCTGCTGGGTCCTCCTGAATATCAAATTCTCGAAAAATCCTCAACCATGGCTTCTTTTGACATGTGTTCTTTGAAAAAATCAGCATGTCTCTTTTCAACTCAAAAGTCTTTATCCCTGTTGACTCACCTTTACCATAAGATTTTCTCCTTTTCTCCTCCTGTAACTGCATTGTTGATGCCCAATCACTGCTTCTAGTAACGGTGAACTGTTACCCACCAAATACTTATGGTGCAGTAAAAAATATTTACCATGGGTAAAAAAAGTTATTGTAGGTAAAAAGTGATTTGTATATACCATGTAGGTGAAAAATATTTACTGTAGGTAAAAAATATTTACTGTGGTAAAAAATATTTACTGTCGGTTAAAAAAAGTGAAAACGGAGTATGCTGTGCTGTGAGTCCACACGAACATCCTCGTGTAAATTTCACTAGAAATTCACACCTAGAATGGGCTATTCTGTAAGATATAGGTTGTAGGCATGCATAAGAGCTCGTTCCCACGTATCTTCTGTCCATGGCACTTTTTACTCTTTGGTGCTTGTGAAGTAGATTTTTCTTCTCTTTCGAGATCCCTTGGACTAGAGTATCCTCATCTCCCCAACAACTGACTGTGCCTTTATTGCATCTTCAGAAGGGGTCCTAAAAACCATGCATCAGATGACACTAGGTATGGCTAAGGGTCTATGGACTTGGTGAGGTTGTTGTTGTGTAGGGAACACTATGTCTGTAATCTGGATCTACCTATGTGCTGGCTCTAGATCCCTTTGGGTATCTTCTACCAACTCCTTAATTGCTTGACTCTCTTGATCTCCTATGTAGGGTTTAAGTTCTTATCTTTTTCTTGGATCCTGGCCATTGTGGCTCATGACGATCTTCCTTGTTGGTTTCTTTCCTAGTGGTCGTTTTGGTCTCCATGGTTTCACGTGAATCAGAATCCTCTTCAGCGTCATTCATATATACGGGGTCGTCACCAGTCCCTATGTTGGTCGTTGAACTAGGGTCTGAATTCACTGCTTTTTGCAATATCTTCCTTCGTGTTTTCTTCTTCTTCTGAGATTGGGCAATTGATGCCGTGTCTCTTTCTTCAAGAATATAATTTTGTTTTTGGAGCATGTTTGTGAGTACATTTACTGGTACCACAGGTGTACTTTGTGATGGCTCCTCAATAACCTCAATCAAGTTTAGTGGCATGATCTTTGATGCATTTGGATTATTTGGACATTGGGCAATCAAATGATCTATGCCACATCGACTACACATGAGTATCAGCATTGTAGACGTGCTCACTTGATTGGTTTGCATTAGTGTGGTATTCTTTTGTAGCCTAATAGGACACTCGGCCACATGATGTGGACCTCCACACTCATAGCATTGAAGAGGTGGTCTCTTGATAGTATAATTGATATTTTGGCCTCTTGCAGCAAGAGCAGCTACTTGATAGACATGTTTGACTTGTCCCCAATAGTCCTCCATGTAGTATTGTGGGCTTTCTTCAAGCGCATCAATCCCATAGGTAATATTAGGGTCTATATCTTCCTCACAGCCTTCCAAACAAGCAATAGATGACTCACAACCCACTTGATTCACAGAAGTGATTCTTGGATGTGGTGGTTGCGGTCCTAGAACTGGAGGTGGTAAGGGTGTTGTCTGAACAACATTTTGGGCCCTAGGGACCATGTGTTGTGATGTTTGTTCAAGAGATGGGTCGGCATCAATGCAGGCACTCCTGGTGTGTCTGTCCATGCTATGGTTGGTCTATTGGCCATCGCGTGCTTAAATACTATGCAATCCTTAGCTTGATGGCCATACCTCCCACCACAGGCATTGCAATTCCCATTGAATTTCACTCTAAAAGTAGAGCATTCATTGGTACTATGCGGTCCATAGCATACTGAGCACCATTGTTGCTCCCTTCTTGGATACATATGATTGTTTTGCGAAGCATGATTGTCTCTAAGACTCTCTTGAATGGCCTTGGTGAGATGTGCTAAGGTCATCTCATATATCTTTGGCTCCTTAGCAACAGGCTTTAGGGTCATTGGTTGATGCCCCGATGCTTGCGAGCTAATAGATTTAGGCTCAATAGACACTCTTTCTCCTTGAATCATTAAATTATCCTCCAATTGGATCTCATTGGTGGTGACTGCTTCCCAAGTGGTGATACCACTAATGACTAGGCCATTGTAGATATCCTCATGTTGTAATCCCCTAATGAATCTATCAAGCAATTGATTATTATTGAAACGCTCATTTGGATTACAACAAGAATTCAAATGCTTTAAGTGACTAATAAAGTCTCTCACCGACTCTCCTTCCTATCGTTGGGCATTATGGAGCTAAGAGGCTACACCCCAAAGAACTCCCTCTTGTATGTATTCTTTCAAGAACAGTCTCTTAAGAGTAGGGTAAATCATTTTTTCTTCCACCCTTAGGGTTCTATACCAATCCCCAACCTTCCCACTTAAGGTTAGGCTTAAAGCATTACTCTTATGTAGGTCATTGTGTTCTCCTAGAGAATTGCATATTCGTTCAAACACTTCGATATGCTTTCTCACATCCCCGTCTCCACTAAATTTTTGTGTGAGCTCGGCTATTTGTACTACCTTACTTCTAGGTTCTCTATCAGGCGTGTTACACATATTCTCAACAATAGATCGACCGATAGCTTGAGCAAATGTTGCTAAGTCACCTAAGTGAGCAGGCACCATGGGTGAAGGTGCTCCAGATTCTACATGTGGAGTAGGTATTGGCATTGGGCTTGGCACATAGGAAGCCCTTGGGTTCCATGTTTGGTACGATGTTGTGCCATGTGGTGGCCCAAAGTTCACATGTGTGGCCCTAGGCATAACATACGTCGGATGTGACATGCTAATGCTAGCTGGTATGGTCCCATGGAGATAAGAACTTGGGTGTTTTGTTTGTGGAGCATAGGTTGTTGAAACAATGGGAGGGGTAGGGGCTACATGAGTACGAGGACCTATTGGTGTATATGATTGGTACACACTTGTAGGTGCTATTGCAGGCATTGAGCTACCATGTAGCGGTGCTTTAATAACAAATGAGGTCCATGGCGTGTTTCTTGGCATGCCCATCATTGGGGTAGGCATGGTAGCTGTGGTGTCATCAAGGCAAAGATGAGCTAGACTTGGAAAAGTAAAGCTATTGAGGCGGTCCGGGGCGGGCAATAAGAAGAGCAACCTCTAGACACCCTTCAAGGCTCCCGTGCTGCTCAATGGGGCTGGGGCACAACACAACACAAACCAAAACAACAAACCCACAGCCAAATCCCAACTACACAAGGGGCACCACCTAGTTTAAGAGCGAACTAGGACGCAAAAGAGGAGAATCGTTAGAGCAACCCACAAACAAGCAAGGAATTTACACTAACCCTAACACCAATGGAACACTCTCACACACTAAAACACGAGAGAGAGAGAGAGAGAGAGAGAGAGAGAGAGAGAGAGAGAGAGAGAGAGAGAGAGAGAGAGAGATGGTGTACAACTTAGCTTCAACTTCATATTTTGCACAAAAAGGAACTTAGAGCTTGCGGAATCAAGTGACAAGATTTGGTTATAGCATCACTAGTACATTGTCTTAGGGTTATGGGAGCCCTCTCACCATCCACCCTCTTACAATGGTAGCCAAACAATAGCCAATGAATCACAAGCAACAAAACAACAACCTTCAATGAAACAAGTCACCTTATGAAGCTGAATGAGTTTTCCAAGCCAAATTGGAGGAGAAGCGTGAGCCTTTGGACATGGATTGCACCCAAAACTACCAATTCATTGATGTTGGGGTAGATACAACAATGGTAGGAAGAATATCTTCTACTCGCACTCACTCAAACTAGCTCAAGCTTTTCTATGCACCAAGGTGATGGTGTATAGAAAGCTTACTCTCTCTTTACAGCCAAGATAGAACTGGCGTGTGGTACGCTCAATCTAGTGTGCAATGGTATAGTGATGTCTTTTACAAGGAGAATGGGTTCTATTTATAGGTTTTAGAAGCCTTGATTAGGATTAAGCCTAATCAATTTTATTAGGAAAGATCAAGGATTATGAATTTTTATGAATTTCAAATGAGAATGGGGTCTCTCTTTTCTCTTGAGTCACATGGATGTGGGCTCAAGTAAGAGAATTATTGATGTGGTGAAAGGAGAGAAACTTCCATGGGAGTGAGTGAATTTGGTTTACTTGTGCGGTTGCCTACTCCATATGTTGATAGTGTGGGTGCATTTTTACAAGAGAAGTTAGTTGTTAGTGGTAATAATCACTAGAATTGTTAGTGATACATTTACAATGGGTAGGATGAGTTGATTTGATGAAGGAAGAGGGGTGAATTAAAAGAGAATCATTGAGATGGTGAAGCTTTGAAGAAGCTTGAACTCACCCTTGTGTAGATTGTGGAAAAAATGACCGCTGGTCTTCTTCTTCTTCTTCGCTTCTTTACGCCTCCGCCATGGTTGACCACCACGATGAAAAGAGGATTTGTTGATGAGAAATCCTCAATTTGCAGAAGTTATCATGGTTAAGATGCTGAATTTTAGATATTTTTAGGAGAGGTAAATGAAATTGTAACATAGAAGCAATAGAGAGAGACATGGAGAGGGTGTATGTATGTAGAGGTTCATAAAAGAACTATAGGGATGAGAGAGAAGGGTAATGGTGAAGAGGGTGAGAGAAGCCATGGAAATTGTAGGTTTGAGTGAGGGAAGGAGAGGGAGGGATGTGTAAGAGTGAGTAGGTGTGTGGAAGGGTGAGAGAAGACTAAGGGCTACTTGTGAGAAAAGTGGGTAGACTGAGGTCCACTCAAAAAATCATAGCGCACCGCTGGTAGCTCCAAAAATCATGAAAAAATTTGAGTTAATTATTTAGAGCGTGGGCTACATTTTCTCTTTTGACCACCGCTCCAAATTCAAAGTGGAGATAGGTGCCAAAATTCTCACCAAAAAGCCTATTTTTATGCCTGCAAAAGTCTTTTAGTGGCCCCCTCCTTTGTTGAATTTGTACAATGCATCCAAGAGTGAGCCCCTCCTTTGTCATATTATAATACAAAGCATCCAAGTTGCCCTTGACCCATGCATGGAGGAGGATTATTGGTGAATAAAGAAATATATACATGGTGGGACTAGTGTATGGACTATTCATGGACTTTAGCTCAATGAGCACATGGTGTTAGAATAATGAGTAAAAATAATAATAAAAATATGGAGGAGTGATGGATATGGAAAGATATTGGAATCATATGATATGGTCCCTCCTTGAATTATTTTGGGTGAAAGAGGAAAAGGTATGCAAGTAAATAATATAATAAACGTAACCAATGAGTAGAAATTAATTTTTTGTTTTCACGAGGTGAGGGTGAAAATGTGGGAGTGTTTGTATAAAGGAAAAATATGAGGTTAGAGTATGTACATATTGGCAAAAAATATAATTATGGTGTAAGAGGATGAAAGAAGGTGTACATAGGTTTAATAAAACACACACCTAAGTAGAAATCTTTAAATAAAATACCAAAATAATTATAAAAAATCCCTATATTTAGGCCATATATACAATGAAATATTTACACACAAAGAGGCCATAATATACTTTTATTTTTTTATTTTTTTTTATTTTTTTGGCACAACTAACCTAGTGACTAGCTAGCTGAGGGTTTTTAAGAAGATATGGGAAAAGCCCCCTAACTCACACACGCCTATGTACAGTGAAATGGTAGGGATAGCCATAGCGTTTGGGTGAATTTGGTAGGGTGGAGTAACTTAATATGGCAATTATGGAGAGCCGAAAAACGGCTATCACTATCACTTGTGGGCTCAGATTGCACTAAAACCCCTGGCGAAACAACATACCGAGGGATTCTCCATTTGCAATAAGGTTGGTTGTTTAGTCTTCCCTGTATCCAAGAATCTCATGAGACCCGTTGAAGGCATGTGGATCCCTTTGTTCTATCTATCTAGCTCAATAACCCTATGGATGACCTCACAAACTCTTTGTTGTTGATCCTCCACACTAGTAGCACTTGTTGTGCATTGTAGGACATCTAACCAACCCACGTGATAGGTGTGACCTGTGTATAGGTCGGTTAGAGTTTTTGTTTTTAGTTCGTACTCAGAGTTCTCATTTAAAAACGCTCCATCTAGGATTGAGGTGCTAGGGGTGTCTTTTGAACTAGATGCAATGTGGCTATCTATGGATTGACCCTTAGTGGTCGCTAATTCAGGAGTACTCGATTGCTCTCCTAGCAAGGATATTGACATAGGAGTTTTCGCTTTTAACTCTCTCCATTGCTTTGCCTTGAGTAAGCTCTCAATTTCCTTTTTCCTAGCCGTGATGATATACCTCTCAACTTCTTGTACTTCGGCAAGGATTCTACCATCAGGTAATATAACCTTGAAGAGGAATAGCTCTGAAGAGTTAGGAGGTGCAAGAATGGAGTATTCACGTGCACAGTCTCTAAGAGCATAGGGTCTACGTTGGTCATGAATGGCAAATTTACTTCTCCACCCCCCTCATTTACATCGTTAGCTCCAGGTTCGGAGTGAGTGGCTCTACTAAAGATTTCCTTAAATCGACTAAGCACACTCGGCCCGAACAGTGGGCCCATGGCATGCATGTCTTGGCTTGATCTATCATGATTAGGCATTGTGTATCCCTTCATGATGTTGTAGTCAGAGGAAGAGTCACTAGACGCTATATGCGGGTCCTGAGTGGTACTACCTTGGGTTCTCCCTGAGGGCCCAAAACCTAAAGTAGGTGGGTATTGAGAACTCGCATAAGTCGAAATGATCGCTAGTTGCTCGCCTCTGGCACACGACTAGAGTGCAAATGCATGTGCCTTTGGCACCCTACAAGCATTGGCGAATACCCTCGAAGGTTAACCGTCTAATTTTTTGGGCGTTTTGCACCTCGTTTTCACTAGTTTTTTTATGTTTTTTAATGATCGGTTTTTTGGATTAAAGTGTGTGATAGCTCCAAACGAGCGTATCTCTTAGGGGGTTGTGGTGTGCTTTACAGCACAATGTTCGGCTACCCAAAGCTCTGTTGGTCCTCAAAACGATCGATTTTTACTTACACGTGAAGCTAAAATTAGTAATTTTAAAAGGTGACTGAGGCCTGAGCTTGAGCATGGGCTTGGGCCTGGGGAATATTCCTGATCTCAGTCCTACCTTTTAATTTTTTTATTTTTTTAATATTTTTTTTTTTGTCTATGGATAAGGTCGTCGCATTCGTGCTACGCGTGCAAGCACACACCCCTAACCTACCTACGTACAACTAATAGAGCTATTGTTATACACTAACACAGTACTACAACAACTCATTAGCTAACATATCTACTTACTGTACTTGACACAGAACTAACATTATGGATCTACTACCTTAATTCTAATACCTTATCACAGAGAAAACACAGTACCTTTCAACACCTTATTAACAAAACAATACACTGCACTCCTTCTCAACACACACACCTTCCTTCTCTATCTTTCCTACATTTCATAATGCACCACAAAGCAGCATAGAGTGCTACTTGAGCTTAATGCAGGGCATTTCCCCGCTAGTGGCGCCAAAAATGTGCGGGTCTGTTGCACGTGTCAATGCAAGGGACTTGCTGTACACTGTGTGCGAGCCACAAATGGCTGCAAGCACACAACCAGACTAATCTAGCAAGCTGAAGAGAGGAAGGGTGTGTCACTCACCACCCTACGCTCGCCTTCATGGAGGATCGCCGAGAAGAAGAAGGAGCTACCGCCGTGCCGCGCTCAACCGCCTCGCCGCCGCCATGCCGTCGTCGCAATGCTCGATTTTTGCACACACTCCCTCTCTCTCTCTCTCTCTCTCACTCACACACACACACACACACACACACACACACACACACACACACACACACACACACACACACAAGGAGATGAAGAAGAAGAAGATGGAGATGGAGCAAGAGCACCCTTCAATTGCACAAATGAAAGAATGAGTGATTTTTAGGTTTATGCGACTTTTATATGAGCTCGCCCATTCACACTTGGGCGGCCATGCTTAACCAACTAACCCTTGAATGTTCCAGTTAGAATGAGCTCACCCATTCACACTTGGGCACCCATGCTTAGCCAACTAACCCTTGAATGTTCCAGTTAGAGTGCACCTCTCATCGACGATCACTCTTCCCCTTTTCCTATTGGACCGACAAGCCCGGCCCATGACTACTAGAAGTAGAAGTGGACGCTGGGCACCTGGATTTCCCCAGTTCAATCGCTCGGTCGATCAATGTGCCTCTGGTGTGAGACAAGGGGGAGCTTTGTTGTGGGAGTGGCTCTTGCGCCTGTCCGTGTCTGCTCTGAAGAAGTCTGTGATCCGTCTTTGAGACTGGCTAGCCCTGCCATTCATCAGGCTCTCTTTGTGTCTGCGCAGCTCGAGCAAGAACAAACTTAGGCATCTCTGATCTTCGTATCCCATTACTCTTGAGAGCGGTCCAAAACCCTCTCTGAACAAGCAATGGAAGCGGCCTCGTATCTCGTAGTAGATAGGGCAACGGCATGTGTAATGCAACTCTGTCTCAGGTTCCATGTCACACAATATTGGAATGTACATATCCATGCCTATATGGACGTCTATATCGATGCCAAAATCCACAAAGAAAAATTGAGTAGAGAGGACTTGCAGCTGGTGGTGCATTAACTGCAACACCAAAAACCAATCCTCTCTGCTCAAAAGGAAGAGTCCAAAAGCAACCGCACTCTACCAACATTTTGTACAATTATTGAGCAGTATTGTGAGTACACATTGACAATGTAACCATTACCATAACAATATTTTAGAACCATAACCATGAAATATTCACAAGCCATAACTATATTTAATTCAAAAACCATATTCATATGAGGATTCTAGAATCATAACCATAACAAGATTCACAAACCATAACCATAACAAGATTCCCAAACCATAACCAGATTATCAAACCATAACCATGAACATAGCATGATTCCAAAACCATAACCATAACTATAACCATCATAATATTTTGAAACTATAACCAAAGAGAAATTCCATAACCATAACATGATTCTAAAACCTTAAACTATAACCAAAGAGCAATTTCATAAATATGACCATAACATGACGCCAAAACCATAACCATAACCTTAGGCAAATTCCAAAACCATAGCCATAACATGATTCCAAAATTATAACCATCACTATAACAAATTTTCAAAACCATAAGCAAAGAGCAATTTCATAACCATGGCTACAATCTAAACCATAACCATAACCATAACCATAACAATGTTCATAATCGTAACCAAAACCAAAAGTGGATATACATGAATATAACCAAAACCATAACCGACATCTAAGTATAGATGAACCAAAAGCATAAACATAACGAACTATACATGAACTATACTCAATGAAAACATATACATGAACCATACTCGTAGAAGTAATGCCTCCCAATCAACGGCCTCTCCCTCATCCTGAAGATGCCATAAAAGACCTAACAATCCGTGCTTGCATCCATACTTTTCTTCTCGACGTGCCGGAGGAAGCTTCATGGCAAGCCCCTGTAAGATAAAACTTAATCATAAGATAAATATTAGAAAAAAATACGCACATATGCTATTTAAACATAGTATGACACTTACAAACTCATGTTAAAGAGCCTTGTAGCATCCATTCCCAAGATGAGATGATCCTACAATTTCCAGGAGTACTCTAGCTGCATCTCTCTACTATTGGAACCTGTCAGGATTCTCTTGCGCCTCTCATACATCATAACACCTCACATCACCTTCCTACAATTGCATGGGAAGCAAGCAAGAGAGTTCAAAAGACGTATAAAAGCCAAATCTTTAGCATCGGATGGATGCAAGATATAAGAAGTGGTTTGAAAGATGGGATGCACTACGGCTTGGGAGAAATCCGGTGGGTCACACTTCATACATTACACCACCCATTAGGAGAAAGTTGGACTCATTTTTGGGTCCTGTAAGAAGTTCCACGTCGACTTAGAGAGAGAAAATGAAAATGTTAAATTGTGCATTTTATGTGATACTTTTTTGCGCCAACAAAAAGCCAAAATGACATTCTTTGGTAGGTAGCCGCCGTCTTTATCTTGTCAGGAATCCAACTAACCGTATGACTAATGATTTGAAATGCCAACTTACAAGAGTTCCCTCTAGAAACATAAGCCACACGAACTCTATCAACTCTAAACATGAGAATATGGTCTTCCCTCCCAAAACCTGAGATATTTCATGAGTTTCAAGTGTCTATCTTTTTCTCTATCAACTCTAGGAATGGAGAATGCTTCTTCTCCTAATGAAAACACCAATTTGAAATTGCAATCCTCAGCCCCTTCATCTTTAACACTTACCCAAAGAAAGAACACACATCATCTTTATGTTGATGTATTGCAAGAGTACGCACCATTGCAGAAACATAGGAGGGAATCTTTCTTATCTCAACAGGAGAAAGAACTTAGAAGGACAAACAAGGAACATCATTTGGATTTGTGGACCAATGGGTCTATTTATCCAAAGGTCCTACGACAAAGGCCCCACCTCCCTTTGCTAATATCACTAAAATCTTACATTTCACAGGCGATGGCAAGGATGGGCTATTGGGATACACCAAATGAGAGGATTGAATGCAGAAAGGCAAAAAAACGTCCTGGCGATGGAGAACATGCAGCTGAAGAAACTTAATGAAGCATGCTCTCAAAAGATTTCATCAAACAAAGAGACAATCCAAGGCCTTGAGAAGAAGATCACAAGTTTGCAAGAGAAAGACACCGTGCTTGGTAGTCGAAAAAGAAAACGAGATCTGTGCAACATTGAGAACATGAAGATTGGTAGTGGTGGCCTGGAAAACAAATAGGAGCTTTAAGGTAGCTCGAAGTTTGTTTCTGCTTTTGTATCTTCAATGTGCTTCACTAAGAAATGTATACACTTTCCTATACATGATCATAACGCATGGTGCTTTTTTGGCAGGTCTTTACTGCATCCAAACTTGAACGGTGCAGGCTTCAATGCCGGAGTGCATTACAACCGTCTAGTTCCAAAAGAAGTAGTTGAAGAGGTGATAACTCAGAAAAAATTTTGTAAGTTGAAAGGGAGGCTCCTTACCTCCATGAACGAGAATCAGTTGGAACCAATGGAAGTGCAAGCAATACTTGATGAGAGTGGCATCTCGCAGATGGGATACAGAGCACTCTTCAAAACATTAGCTAAAAGTCTCAAAATAAACTACGGAGAGGATCATTGCTGCCAAAGCCATCACATTTAAAGGTTGCTCGCCGACACGTAAACGATGAGGTGTTTGAGAAACTTGGGTCACCCATTCCATATTGAAGCAACGTTCTTAGGCAAGGACGGCATAGAGGTACAGTTTAACGAGCACAACAACCTCTTCATTGATCTTAAAGCATTGCAAAGGTATGCAGTTCACTTCTTTGACATCAGTTGGGGTTCTCAAGTTTGCTTTGAAGCTCGACGAGTGCAAGGTCCTGAAGAACAAGAAGCTGGAGAGAGTCACCATTACCCTCTTGAACAGAGCTCTGGATCCATCAATAACGAAAGAGGATCTACGATACTTCAACGTGCAATCCGAAAACAACATTCTAACTCTAGGATCATTTCAGGTATACTTGGTTCACTCTATAATGACAAAATTTTGATTATTTGGTTGTTGATTTTGTGTTTTTGTTTTTCACTCCAGGTTGATAAGGAAATTTTTGAAATCCTCAACTGGGTTTTTAGTCAAAACCAGTGAACAAAGAAAACGGAGTCATTCTTTTAGTGGAAGGATTTGGTGACTATACAGTGGAATGGCACATGGCAGGTGACTTAAAGACTCTTAAGTGTATGTACAACATAACACACGGAGCAGCTGGGGGAAATCCATGCTTATATTGCATGGCTGATACACAATCTCTTGAGAGTGTGCAATGGAATAGAGCTCCCAACAGACATCTTCAAGATAAAACTTTTAGGCTAGTGCTTGATATTCCTTTGAGTAGAGTTCACATATGTACACTTCATGCACTGTGTCGAATGATTGAAAAAGTGGTTCATTTGTACATATGTTTTGCATGGACATTAAATCCAGAGAGTGAGTCAAAAAGAGTGATCAAAGCATTAGAGGGAGTGGTCTCAGACATTGGTTTGCATGGAGGAAATGTCAAAATTGAAGAGGACCCTAAGATGTCTCAAAGTCATTACAAGGTACCTAGGAAAGCATCGATAGGTGGCGTGAAGGCTAGAAGGTTTCTTGGGTTTAGCCTCAAAGATTCAGATAGAGAAGAAAGGGAAACCTGTTCAATAAATGAAAACAGCTATATAAAGTGGTTAAAGACGATGCTGGTGGTGGAGAAATCCAAAATCACAAGGCGAACGTGTGGAAATCACTAGATAAAATTTTCCACTATGTTGAGCAGCATTCTTGGGACCAAAGTAAGCTCACATCATTTCAAGCAGCCTTGCTGGATTGGAAGAAGGCTTACCTTACACGGTGGGGTAGGCAACATATCACACATTACGTGGTGGGTTAGCATTCTACGTATACAAAACAAAATTTTAAATTGTACTCTATTGACCATTTTGTTTTATTTCAATGTAGCACATACTGTTTAACCATGGTCCATATTTTTCCAAGACATACGGCTCACTATCAATATGGTCCACACAAGGCATGGAAAAAATCCACTACATGGCAAGAAAAAGTTATTTTAAGCACACTAGACATGGGGGAGGAAAGGATAAGGCCAATAGCCTATTAGAGTTACACCAATGGACTTATAGACGACTAATTCATAGAGCAAGGTAGAAGGAGCTTCTTAAGAGTTTAGAATTACACGGTCTTTACAACACATCCGCAAAGAGAATAAACAGATGGCTTGGGAAAACTCAAATGCGGGGGAGTGCCATGCGAGGTGGCGATAGTCACGAGTCAGGAGCGGGAGAAGATGGACTTGAGGCGTCGTTTTTATCCTCTTCGATGCACCTCCTTCTTCCTCAGTTGTACCTCTTTGATGTGCAAGCTCTATAGACGAGCTCGTTCCTCTGTTGATGGCAGCATCTCCACGAGCATCAGGCGTCTTCTTTCCCTAAAAAACAGCCGCTTGTTGTATGGATCTAAGCTCTTCGGATCTTCAACCCCTGCAGCTAGAGCCTGAGCTGTGTAGGACATGAAATAGGGGGCTCTGAGTGCTTGGCACCCATACCCAATGCCAAAGACGCGTAGAGAAAACTATTTCTCAATCAGAATTAGTCTTTTTGCGTTTAGTGGGAGGTGGTGCCCACCACACAATCTTGTAATAACTTTCATTGCAAATAGTGGGAACTTTGCATTGTCCTCGAAGTATTCCTTGTGGTATATTATGATCTACAAAAAAATAGTAAAGAATTTATGGGCCGTAAGTGAGATGAGTACAATTGTCAAGTACTTGAATTGTTTCTACAAACCTTTTTGTGGTTGAAACGCTTGATGTAGTGAGACAACGTCGCATCCTTGCCTTGTACTCCAGTGACAAGTCCTTGCCGTGACCCTCCCACTCTTCTAAGGAAACTATCGTCATACACTAGCACCTGTCAACAAAAAGATCGATCATCGTATTTTATCACTCGGCCATTTCTAATACCATCTGAATGCCTTTAAAAATTACCATCTGATTCTCATCCATTTCCAACGTCGACCTTCCCAACAAGTGAATGGACTGACTATTCATTACCTGAGATCTGGGTGCCACAGAACTTCCCATGTTTTTCAAGACGAGTTGTTTTGTTGTCGATTGAAACTGCTTATCTGTTGGCAAATCGGCCTCTCCGGACTTCGCTTCATTGAATGTATCTTTGATCAGTTGCCACCCTGAAGTAAACTGTGAGTAGTGGACAACTGTGTCAGCAATAAGATGTTGGTCCACTCCATCATCATCCACAAATCCCATGTCTGCATCACAAAAATTCACAATTGCAGCTAGGCAGTAGTCCTCCCGTATATTCAGCTCATGCATGATATATGTGAGAAGAACGTACTGAAAGTTGGCAGCGCAATTCAGAGGCAAAGTCACTTCCTTATTTGGGCTTTCTTGCTTGCACCCTATTGCTGCATCCGCAAGAGAAGCAAAAGTTAAGCCCGCATCAAATGTTTCCTTTAATACCTCTACCCGCTCTTCTTTTGGGTCAAACTGCACCTCCACATCCTCGACCTCTTTCTTCGGCACCAATGGAAAACTACCGAAAGTTGTTGACTGGGAAGTCTCTGACTCACCATTCGTCTGCAAGTATAAGTAACAGAGAAACCTGTGGTAGAATTCCACTAAGCGACACTTTTTAAGGTGCTTCATCCACATGTCTTGTACAAGCAATGCTTGGAGGGACACTTTTCTAGACTGCGATTCAGTCTCCTTGAAGCACTCTTGTCAGGGTCAAGGTCGGTTGGGTGCACATATCTCATGCCATCAACTGTCATGGAATTGTCACAAATGACTACCTCATACTGTTGCAAATGGTTTTGTAGGTACTCAAATGAGCAATCTATAATCCTTTGTATAGAAAACTCTGCATTAAATATTTCTGATAGTTCTGGTGCACGGTGATGAGCACGGGCGTTGTGTAATAATGTGAATAGTTTTTCTTCACATGTATCCTCGCCCACAACGTTTGTCTCCAGGAATGTGATCCCCATGACTGAAATAAAAAGCAAGCCAGAACTACTATTCAAAATTGTTCTGTATTTGGTGTCATAACCAAGCGAATATTGAGCCTCGAGTATCCCTCAAGGTCTCTATTCGCTTGGTTCTGTCACGTGCGCTAATGTCATAATAGGTGATGTCACTTGAGTTAGAACCAGGCAAATAGGGGCCCCAAGAATCTCCAAAGGGCCCTATTCGTTTGGTTCTGACCCAAGTTGAATTTCCATTGTACCCACAACGTCTATCTCCAAGACTATGATCCCCATGATTGAAAGAAAAAGCAAGCCAAAACTACTATTCAAAATTGGTATGTATTTGGTGTCATAACCAAGTGAATATTGAGCCTCGAGTATCCCTCAAGGTCTCTATTTGCTTGGTTCTGTCCCGTGCGCTAATGTCATAATAGGTGACGTCACATGAGTTAGAACTAGGCGAATAGGGCCCCAAGAATCTCCAAAGGGCCCTATTCGCTTGGTTTTGACCAACAACTCAGGCACGGTCACATAAGGAGTAATTATTCCAACCATGTGGTGCGAGCCTTCTAATATTACCCTAACGACCACTCTTTGGCCTTTGGAGTGTTGTTCCCATTGTGCTCTAACCCCATAACGCAGTGGCTTTGATGTGCACACAGTTAACAACACACAGGAAGGGGGGGAGAGAGAGAGAGAGAGAGAGGGAGAAAGAACCTGTTTCTAAAATATTCAATGGCACCGAGTTGGATGGTGATGTCACAGGTCGCTCAGAGCAAGAACCAGAAGGTGGCCAGGAGGAAGAGGAACAAAAGGCAAAGGCAAGGGCGATGGCGACGCGGCAGCAAAGGACTCAAACCAGTGGAGGTCGCTCAACGCAGGATCACGAGAGGTGGCCAAGGGGAAGAGTGCAAAAAAGGCAAAGGCAACGACGATCTGTTTGTTCTACTTGGAGATGGAGATGGCAGTTGCAAGGGCGATTGGTGTCTGACTCTAAACGTAGGATCACAAGACGTGGCCAAGGGGAAGAGTGAAGAAAAGGCAAAGGCAACGGCGATCTATTTGTTTTACTTGGAGATGGAGATGGCGACTACAAGGGTGATCAACGTCTGACTCTAAACGGTCACTCAAAAAAGGCATGTGGATTGTGCTCACAAGGACAACCAGTAATAAATGGGCTCAGATTCCCATGCAGTACGATCTACCAACCACAATCTCGCGTGTAATCATGCGCATAAGTGAAGTTGTCACCCTTGTCGAGGTAAGCATTCTAAGTTTAGAGGCAGTATCCCCGCCAAACATTTTAACTATACCCTCACCCCAGATGAGTGCTCTTCTGCCTCTTTTCCCATCCTCTATTGCCCATCATTTTAACTCTACCCCCGTCGACGCTACGCAGTAAGCAAACCATCTCTTTTGTGCTCCCAACCCTTTTTGCACATCTCCTCTTACTCTCTAGTGCTCCTCCTTTTTGTGCATCCTCCTCTTAATCCTGTTTTGCAGTGCTTTAGTGACGCAAAACTCTACACACAGTGAAGGGGTATGCTACTACACTTTTGTGCACTTGTATTTTGTGTAGTCAATACCAAACGAACAACGGAAGGTAAACCATGTTTGTTGCACCTATTCGCTTGGTACTGACCATCGTCTTTATTAATGATGTTTGCTATTACACTTTTTTGAGGTCAATACCAAGCGAATAAGGGAAGACAAACTTTGTTCGATGCACCTGTTCGCTTGGTATTGACCTCAAAAAATATAAATGATGTTTGCTATTACACTTTTCTGAGGTCAGTACTAAGCAAATAAGGGAAGGTAAACCCTGTTGTTGCACCTGTTTTTTTTTTAATACCAAATACACATTTTGAATTTATAAGGGAGAATCAAAATTACAACTTAACACCCATGGAGGGCGATGAGAGTTAGAAAACACTAGGGACAGGTCCAAAGGCCAAGTTTCAGACTTTACAAAAAATGATCTACTAATTTCCGGGGGATACAACTGACGATAAACAGTTATAAGTTAATCTTTTTTCTTCACAGCCAGTGTATCTCTTCCTGAATCTTGCTAGCAAAGTTCAAGGCTTCCTCATATTTACTAGCTAGCTCAAGCACTTCATCCTTGAGTCTCCTGTACCCAATTATAGATAACATCTAAAGAACCATTATCGTCGAGCAATCCCTGCAGGTCTTCAGTTCTTCTTGCATCCAGAGAGTCTTTGAGGATTGAGACTCTATGCCTGTAGATCCTCATTTGTTCCAGATTGAGGTTAGCATCCTGCATAGAGCATCCAACAAATAAGATCTTCAAACTAGGAGCTTGAAAATTGGGAACGAAAAGGAAAGAATTCCTCAGCTTCCAAATAATCCATAAGAATTCTGCCCTAAACCTATTCCAAAAGTCAGAGAGGAGGCCAGGTGACTCCCATAAGAGTAGTTGTTTCCACCCTAATTGGTCCCCAAGGGTTGGTACTAAAGGGGAAAGGATGGGTCTGTTGGTTTTCCAGTTGGGGAAAAGGTGTGGGATATCTTCCATTGCTCTTCTGCACCTGAGGCACACAGAATTACTAGCGACTTACCTCAAGGATTGACTCCCGTGTTGACAACATCCACTCCCGGGTTGTGTCGGTGGAGAACGCTAAGGGTACCATCGGGGGAGGAATAAGGGGGGACCTCATGAGGAGGGCTCAGATGTGGTCCTGCTGGTGTTGCGGGAGTGTCCCTTGGAAAGGCATCACCACTTTTCCAAGCTTCCTGTAGTTGCTCTGCAAAACCTTGAGGGAGGTTCTCAAAAAGCTGTTGGTTAAATAGACTAGACGAACATGGCTGAAAAGCAAGGCCTAGGTTCTGGCTGATGAGTGGTCTGTGAGGCGGTGGGTTGGAGTACTGCCATGCGTTTTCATGAGAGGTAGACGTGGGAGGGAGAAGCAATGGTACCACCCCCCCTAGATTAGGATAGGTGATGGGAGGGCATGACATGACAGTTAGGTCAGCATGGACTCATCTTGAGTTCACTGGAGCTCTCATTCGTCTACTTCATATTGGTATTTTGTTGCACATGTTTGCTTGGTACTGACCTCAGAAAATATAAATGATGTTTTCTATAACACTTTTCTGAGGTCAGTACCAAGCGAATAAGGGAAGGCAAACTCTATTCGATGCACCTGTTCACTTGGTACCGACCTCAGAAAATATAAATGATGTTTGCTATTACACTTTTCTGAGTTCAATACCAAGTGAATAAGGGAAGGAAAACTCTGTTCGATGCACCTGTTTGCTTGGTACTGACCTCAAAAAATATAAATGATGTTTGCTATTACTTTTTTCTGAGGTCAGTACCAAGCAAATAAGGGAAGGCAAACTCTATTCGATGCACCTGTTCGCTTGGTACTGACCTCAGAAAATATAAATGATGTTTGCTATTACACTTTTCTGAGGTCAGTACCAAGCGAATAAGGGAAGGCAAACTCTGTTCGATGCACCTGTTCGCTTGGTACTGACCTCAGAAAATATAAATGATGTTTACTGTTACACTTTTTTGAGGTCAGTACCAAGCGAATTAGGGAAGGTAAACTCTATTCGATGCACTTGTTCGCTTGGTACTGACCTCAAAAAATATAAATGATGTTTGCTATTACACTTTTATGAGGTCAACACCAAGCGCATAAGGGAAGGCAAACTCTATTTAATGCACCTGTTCGCTTAGTACTGACCTTTTCTGAAATTTTAAGTCCCTTGTGCTAACAAATGACATGTCATTTTCTGTTAAGCTATTTGTAGAGATGCCTCATGCAAAGGCCACGCCTAGAAGGGCAACAGGTGACTCTTTGAATGCTCAAGCAAAAAGACACCGATATGAAGCGCACAGAGGTGTACTGCAAGAGCTGCGAAGGATCGAACGACATGTGCAACCGGCTATTCCATGTCTTTCTTTCCAGTGATTAGTGCGAGAGATTTGCGAGCAGTGGAGAGTCAGCATGAGATGGGCCATCAGTGCACTTCTCTGCCTGCAAGAAATTTCAAAAGACTACCTCCTTGAATTCTTCAGCGATGGATATATACTGGCTACCTATGCACACCTCATTACTATCATGCCGCAGGAATTTGACACTCTTCGGAGGCTGCACTTCCACTACGATGGTCTGCTTTAGCCAGTACCTATCCGGGATGTGAGAACAATGGATATTCTTAACATCCCCCCTTTCCATCCTCGTGCACGATAGACAAAGCCTTCTAGGGCTGAATTAAACAGTAGAAGGACACGATCACCGATCAAGAGAAACGACACAGATGGGCAGGCTGAGCCAACCACAGAGGGGCATGAGCAAGCCAGGGTGGACCCGAGGCAGTCATGGAAGAAACAGAGATAGTTATGGAGGAGCCAGCTAGACCCCAAAATGAGCAAGGCATGGAGGATGTGGAGCCAGTAAGGGAGGATAACAATGAGGGGCATGAGCAGGCAAGGGTGGAACCTGAGGCGGTCATTGAAGAAACTTCTAGGGCTAGATTAAACAGCAGAAGGACACGATCACGGGTCAAGAGGAATGACATAGATGGGCAGGGTGATGAGGGGCATGAGCAGGCCAAGCTGGACCTTGAGGCATTTATGGAGGAACCAATATTGAAGGAAAATGATGGCAAGGCATGGAGGATCCGGAGCCTGTGCCTGTAAGGGAGGATCCTGTGCCTGTTAGGGAGGACCATATGCCTGTTATGGAGGACCCTGTGTCTATTAGGGAGGAGCCTGAGGCAGCCATGGATAAAGCTCAAGAAAGGCAAGAGAAAGGCTCTGCTTCACAAGGGCCATCCAACCAGGAGCCTTTATCAGATGAGTCAATTATTTTAGAGAAAATCAATGAAGATAACGAAGAGGAGTTGCAATTTTTGATCAGCATAGCACCTGTGCACACACAGATATGGCTACCTAGAAGGTCAGAGGAGGCCTGCATTTTCAACCTCGATCAACAAGACTTCCTGTGCATGTGCAGTTTCACCAACTCCAATGCAATGGATGGGGTCGTCAACATTGCTTTGTGGTACTTCTCAAGCTCTTTATAAGTCACAGTTGGTTCATTAAATGGCTCACTACCAAGACATGGGGCAATACCAAGCAAATCTGTGGCTTATGGAATTTGATAGTGATACCACTTGCTCGGTATTGACCCATGTCTTCGCAGAAGTCGTCAACGTTGCTGTGTTACGTCTCAAGTTTTTCTTTATAAGTCACGCTTCGTTCATTAGATGGCTCACTATAGCTAAGACATGGGTCAACACCAAGCGAGTCAGTGGCTTATGAAATTCGATAGCTGCCCCAGTTGCTCGGTATTGACTCATGGGTTTGTGGCAGTGACAACCCGCTGAAATATCTTAAGTCTAATCTCTGCCATTAACTCATGTTAGGCACGCTATCTCGCTTCTACCCTCTGAGGTCCAAAACAAAATATATGTAATAGATCCGCTGATATCGCCTATGCTGCAGAACAGCGGAGTTTCCTTTTTGGCTCTGATGGGCTGGTTTAGCAGAGTCAATTTTGATCTAGTGCGCTTTCTGGTCATTGCATACAATCAATCGTGAGTTTCTTCTTGCCTTGTAAAAACCATGTTGGATTTAGTATCTTTGTCTTCATCTTTGATGATTTTGGTGTAGCGATCATTGGAGTTGTTGTTATTTGACATTGAAGATAAGATTGTCTTCTACGCAAACTCCAGGCAAAGCAGGGTGTTTCATGGTCGTGTAAAAATGTCAGGCACATCTGGGTACATTTGGAAGTAGTGTCTCTTTGTAACATGTTACTGACTCAAGTGGTTACGTATGTAGTGCCGCAAAAAAACTTGTATGCTGTGCAGAGCATGTTTTGTTAGAACATGATCTAGGGAATACCATCCGGCACGAATGGGTAACCGTGCCCACGCAGGTTGATGACTATAGTTGTGACTGGCAAACTTGTTTGAATGCCTTGTTGCTCCTCAATCAAATTTTGGATGTACCAAACGTAAGTAATCGTGTTGTTTCATTGTTTGTTGCAACATTTGTATCAAAATAGGCAACATCTTTACTTACTTTTCTATTATCACGCTTCTATAGGAACTTCAATTACATAACTACACCCCCAACAATGTGCGACATTTTTCTGTAATGGCCATCCAACATATTATAATCTCGATGAATAGATGTACAAGAGAGGAAGGGGCGAGAGCTGAGGAGTTCGAACAGGCTCACATTAACAAAATGATGCAGTGCTGCAATCAGACTCAAGAAGAGGGTCAAAATATGCAAGAAACAATAAATCAATATTATGTGGACACCACATAAGTAGAGGAATGGGCTACACGTCAACAGCAAGAGCAAGAACAGACGGAAGCTTCACACGTGCAAGATGCATGGGAAGCCATGGAAGAGGCCCATGATTTCGAACGACGCGAAAGGATGCCCAAGACCAGCATCCCCAGAGGCAGAAGTATCAGCAACTGGGGCAGAGGGCAGGGGAGCAGTGGCAGCAACCGGGGGAGAGGGCAGGGGACCAGTGGTAGCAACCGGGGGAAAGGGCAGGGGACCAATGGCACAAATCGGGGGAGAGGATAGGGGAGCAGTAGTAGCAGGGAAAGGGAGCAATAACTTGTATACATCTTAACAGAAACAACACAGTTTGTAAAGTTTTGAGACAGTGAAAAGTGTACATTTTTTAAACATTGTTTGAGCGGCACAAAATGTCTCTTTATTAGTCATTTTGAAGAGTACATCATGGTTTGCATGGCATCAAAGCTCATTGCGTGCACAAGGTATGTGACCTAGCTTCTGGTGGAAGCAATTAAGTGAAGTGTATTTGAGAGTGACTCCTTACACAATGTTGTTTTCTCCTTGCGTCTTGGAATTTGAAAAGAAGAAAAAGTTAGATTCTATGTCTTAATGTATTAAAGATAATAAAAATTCATCCATTTAGTAAGCACCTTTCTGTTGTTGAAACTGAATGCATACAATTTCGGCAAAAGTGGAAGTTCT
Organism: Adiantum capillus-veneris; assembly: GCF_014529385.1. Classification (NCBI taxonomy): domain Eukaryota; kingdom Viridiplantae; phylum Streptophyta; class Polypodiopsida; order Polypodiales; family Pteridaceae; genus Adiantum; species Adiantum capillus-veneris. Next base: position 107,306,554 of record NC_140951.1, read on the forward strand.
TCATATGTAAGATCTAGCCTGAGCTGTACAAGAGTTGTGCTTGACATTGTCTCCATCATAGTAAGTAGACTGTCTCAAAAGTAGAGCTCCATTGATAAAAGTTTTTTCTCGAGGCTAGACTCTGTATCTTGGTCGAGTGGAATAAGCTACCCACTAAGAAGATGATATCTAAAATAGTAAAACGACACTATGAAATTTTGAGAGCTTATAATGAAGTTGCAAATTATGGACTTCTTTTGCAAAATACAGATTTTACAAATCACAGGGCAAAATACAGATTTTTCCCTGTGATTGTTTTCTTTCCCAATTATCATCTAAAAAGTCCAAACAGCTCTCAGACTTGCAAATGAACATTGTTGAGGTAGTTCTTATTTGCTCATCAAAGAAGAAATCTACAAACACTTCAAGACGCATAAATAGTGCAAGCCAAACTATTTTTGTGGAAAGTAAATACTTGAGGGACTTTTGTATATCCTGAAACAACTTATTCCTAAAGATTTCACTAGTTTGCGAAGCTGGCAAAGACCAATCCTTGTTGTCAAAGGATGGAAGTGACAAAGGAGCTACACCGACCCCAACCAATGGAAGTTATCAGTTCCAAACATGACATATCATAAAAGAAAATTCCATTATCTACAAGTTCCTTGTGTTGTCTTCCTCGATACATTTGTTCACCAATAAATGCATGGAAAGTATCAAAAATCCCAACTATGCTCTCAACTGGTTGCCAATCTGTCCTATTCGATGCATAAATATCTGAAACATACCAAAGATGATATCCACCACTTAACCTTTGAATATAATCATGCACTAAGTGAGATGCTCAAAATAACTTATAGTTGGGTCGATGCTGTGGAAAACTTGGAGGAGATGTTTGCAACCGTAAGTCTGCATGCTGGAAAGCATGTTGTATGAGGACCTCTTTCACCCGCTTGCTTTGTGCACACACTTTAAACTCTTTGTCCCTTGAAAGCCTCCACAAAATCATTGCGTTCCCTCCTCTTCCTCCTCCTAGTTTGCAGTGGAACCCAACTTCCGATGGTTATTCGAGATGGTATCCATGCTTGATCATCTGTAGTATAACTCGTAAAAATGCTAACAGAGTCAATGGTAGTGCTAGGCCTTCGAGAAGTAGTTATGGTGTGCACTAGAATACATATAAATGTTAGCGCAAATATGAAAAAGGGAAGAAGTTTTGAGAGGTAAGTAGAGCTACTCAAAGTCATATTTGGGCGGGAACATGGATACTAGATATAGTCTTCAATGAAAGTTTTGAAATTCGTCGGTACACAATTAGCACGACTTATGGCATTTATGCCTTGAAAGCGTGAAATTGTGCAATTTGATGAACAAAAATAATATTTTCTCCATTTTTTCTAAAAGAGCTTGGCTCCAAAATGTCGATTTTCAACGTAACATTAGCCTCTTCCTCATTGGTCGAGCGCCACTCTCTCTCTAGAACTGAAAGGCCCAAAAGTGAGTCCAACTTTCTCCTAATGCATATTGCACCCAACTACACAACCATGTTCTCTGTTGAAAGAGGAAACCGTACTCACCCTAATATGCTTGAGCATATCCCCTTCTTAGTGATACGCACTGTCGCAACCATTTGGCTTAGCTCACACTCCCTTCAATGCGAGACATGGCATTGGGGAAGAGTCAAACCAGTTGTTCACATTATACTCACTACAAGTTCGAGAGTCTGAGTACCACACACTACTAGAGTGCTCAGATTTTGGTCACATCCAAAGTCGCTTCCATCACATTTTTAGCCATGACTTTGACCTACACACTTTCCACTCCCAACCAAGTGTGGGCTCTCCATTGCATGTGACTCTCATCACCACAATTTTGGAGCATCGAGAATCACTCATCAACCCCATACATACTACATCCCATGTAACTTTGGTCCCATAAGTCATATTTGACCTCCAAGGACGATAATACAATCTAATAGAGAGAGAGAGAGAGAGAGAGAGAGAGAGAGAGAGAGAGAGAGAGAGAGAGAGAGAGAGAGAGAGAGAGAGAGAGAGAGAGAGAGAGAGAGAGAGAGAGAAAGTAGAAAAAACCTTGCTCCAAAATCTCTTGGAGTGATCTTTTTCTGTTAAATATGGTATTTAAGAAAAATGAGAAAAAAGATCACTCCAAAGCTCACTCCGTTCTGATCCCCCATGACAATATCCCTAGTTTTCATTAAGACAAGTTTTTTTCTTTTGTCGTTGATCCAATATTGGTCATGAGTTTCTATATCATCAAAACATGCCAAAGAAAAGCGAGAGCCTCTGTAGAGGTGGCGCCAATGACTTTGTGGAATTCTATGATGATGTAAGGCATGCACCATTGGAATTGTAGGCATGGCAAGGAACAACACTAGAAGGAAAGAGACTAAAGATTGAGTTGAATAGGCTAGACAAGAATACTGCAAAGCACAATGTAGCGACGAGCATTGTGTCACAAATGGTAGCATCATCATCAATTAGTGGTCAAAATGTTTCGGCAATTTGTCATCATAGCATGGTAGTAATGCCACCCCTCCCTGCTCAATATCAAATGGCACCTCCAGATAATGTTTATTGGAAACATGTGCCCATGGCTCAACCATAAACCACTAGTGTTGCTACAATATGGTCTTGTCTAAGTAGTGGTGGTGGTGCTCTCCTTCCTACACTTGGTCCACCACCATCTTATGATGGATGTACATCACATTTGGGTCCTTTCTCTATGCAAGGTGTAGCTCTAAATGCATCCACATTGAGACCACCAATGGATATAGCTCAAGATCATCACTTGGTACCCTCTTTGTACAGAGTTGCGCCACCACAACAAGCATGCCCTATTAAGCTGGGAGGTTATAATGCATTGTTGATTGATGAAAAAGACAAGAGTATTCCACTTATTTCGGACGTGCTAATTATTGGAGCGAATGCTCCTCACCCAAGAGCTTCATTATGATGTCCAGAGGAATTCCTACCCTATCATGTCATGCAATTAGCTTTAAGATGCAGCTTCATTTTTATTTATTTTTACTTTTGCTAGAGTGATCTAATGGGTGGTTCTATTGTAACTAGTAGTGTGCTAATAACCTCATAATAACATGGAAGTAGTTTGCAAATGGATCCATGGATAGGGGCTACATGTAAATCTATGGAGCTAGACATGTGATTCCCAATGCCCCAGGTGATCCTAGCCTTCTGTACAAGCCTCTCCAAGGACTATTTTCTCCTTATCTACAGTCTAGGCTACAACCAATGCACACCTTGTAATGTCTATTGCCCGCAATGGAGCAATAAGCATTACGGGAATGAGTAACCTCACACTTCCTTACATTATATCAACATCAAAGCACATGAAGGTAGAATAGAAGACAATACACAGGACCAGAACACCATCTTCTTCATTGATATGTAATAGAACACAGAGTTACAAGAGAGAAATATATTGATAACATGAGATAGAGATATCCACAAAGATTGGTATGCCCCCAATATACACCCGCTACTCCAACGCAGATCGGGAATGGTGCAAAACCCCGTCCTGTCCCATGATATCACATGAAGAACTACCTCAAAGCTGCATGACTCCTAGTCCGTAGTGTCTAGACATCCGCAAGACCGAAGGACCGCATTGTGCGGCTTATGCCGTAAAACATGGCACGCACGGTGGATTGCGCGAACCCACACTCTAGCCCCTTCGTGTCGAAGGTTCCGGTTGATGTTCCTCCGCTTGTTTTGGTGAGGAAGAAATATCGATGTAGCCAAATCCCTAAAAATCTTGCCGATACGCCCGATATACCTCCGCCAACAGCTGTGGATCTATCTCAGGTTGCTCCGGCCAAGGATCCCTTGGAATGAATTGCATTGGCAAGGAAATAGACTGAGGTGCATGTGGCAAAGGACCGAGAGGTCTATGAATAGAATAATAGCGTAAGCCAAAAAGGTGGACATGGCGGAAGATTGAGTGAAAACGAATGAACAATGTCTCCACCCAAAAACAGACTCGGCACCGCTCCTTACGAAGGCAATGAATCACTCGCTGCAAATGAGAGACACGAGCCTGGGCCTCAGCACATTCTTTTGTAGCTTTCACCCAATCAAAAATATCAAAACCTTCTTAGACAATATTCTTACCTCTGTCATTATTCGGCGGCCCAGGCTGCCTCACCACAACCTGTGGAATTGGTTGTTGCGCTAACACATCAGCAGATACCCTTGACCTCCAACTCTGCATTTGAGTTTCCAGAAAATTGTGCAGGTCCTGCTGCATCTCCACTGCTAAGGCATCAAGATCATTCATGTTGATCATCAACATCACCAGGATGAGATGCTAAATAAGTGGCCAAGATATTCTGCATTCGCAATTGAAGAAATTCCTCTTGAATAGAAGCGAAAAACGCAGAGTTAGCCCCCCTCAGTGCCTGGATTTCCTCTGTTTGCTGCCGAGCTGTAGTATCCAATGCTGCATTTTGACTTGTCAACTTCACGATGCTAGCCTGCAAAGCTATTACCTACGTTTTGAGCTCGATGACTCGTGCCTCAATCGTCGTTGGAGCTGACCAAGCCGAATGCAATGACTTCGCAATGTGCTCCAAAAATGTTCCGCACGCCTGGAGCTAATCAGTGGGGTTTGCGGCAGTTGTCTCCCAGGGCAGAATTGCTGGAAGAGTCCCCTCTGTCGTAGCAGCTGTGATAGTAACACTGGAATTTTTTGATTGCGAGGAAGTATCCGTACCCGCAGAGCCAGTCCCAACCAGAGTGGAGGTTGCCGCCCGCTCTTGAATTCCGTGTTGCCAGCGTGCAACGGAGGAATCCTTCGAAAAAGTTCATGTCATTGTAGAAGGTGGTGTGGAAAACAGGATTTCCTCTCGTCCTCACTTGCGGCTTGATGTTCTTGCAGTGACCATTTCTTGTGCACTAGAGGCTACCACTGCAGTCGACGTACCTGGCACATCCATGATGCGGGCAGGTGTTTGAGACACCCCCACAACAGGCACTTCCTGACTCTAAGCTTGTGCCAACTGCGTAGTACCGCGTACTATAAATCAATCATCCTCAAAGTGGCACAGAGGGCGAAGGGTAAGAGGAAAAACTCCCCTCAAGGAAAACACCAGAGTAAGAAGCTGCCCGACCTTTGTTCGGGTGCTACGCCCCATCTATCCCACCACTCTTTGACATTCTACTAGCAATCGTTCTCTGACGATTTCTGTCCAAGCCACCGGCCCAAAGTTGGCCGAATGCAATACATTATGCACTTTAGCAGAAATTGTATAGGTTTTGGCTTGCAACCAAATTGCCTCCGGGAACCAGCGATATGCATATCTCTGTATCAATGAGCCCTGATAATTTATATTCACCCTTCACTTTCAAGCCAAACTCTACTTCTACCTCTGCAGCAGGAATAACGTGTGATGCTCGCACAACACCATCACTTGGTAAGCAACAACATCTTGAAATTCTTTCAGCTGTCAATTGAATCTGTTGATTGTTAATCTGCACCACATCTCCAGTAGCTAACTTCTCAATCAATGTCGTGGCCTGTGGGTGAACAGGAATACCTTGCCAATCCAGGTTGGCAAAGACACGCAGGCGCAAATGCTGTAACCAAGCGTCCACCCTGCGTAGAGCCAGCTGTTGCACCGGAGTAAACGGAACGCACTGTAACAAGGAGACTATCATGGTGGCAAAAATACACAGAAGAACAGAAGAATGATGCAGTGCAACCTTGCGAACGTGTTGCAAAAACGGGAGGAGAGTATAAGGTATCCACTGCATGCACTAAACCACTCAGAAAGAGTTCTCAAAATAGGGCGTGCCATGGTGTCGCAATCATCATCGCCCTTTTCTCGCTTTTCAAGATTGCATGCAAGAGAATTTCCAATCATGATTAGGGTGGCTTCCGGCTCTTGTCCCACAGCAAAGGGGCACTGAATTGAGGTAGGTGAAAAATAATGGCGTAGTCGGAACTGGCACAGAAATCACCTCTCCCCGCAAGTCAGCCAAATAGAAAGAGGAAGGCTCCCATGCTTTAAAAATCTAGAATGGCCCAAACCACCGTAATTTTAGCTTCCCAGGTATCTTCTCAAGGCGAGAATTAAATACAAGGACCAACTGACCCCGTAAAAATTGCCGTGCTTTAGGGTGATCCAGCCATTTCTTCCGTTTGGACTACAGATCTTGCAAACCGCAAAACTGCGCAACCGCTCTTCATCTAATTCTTGCAAAACATCCAAACAATAAACAATGGAATCTTCTAGAAGAAGCTTATCCTCAATCAGCATCCGCAAACTCGGAACCACATGCTCCACTGGGGTAATTGCCTCCATACCAAATGCCAACTTGAAAGGAGTCAATCCTGTTTCCACTTTATATGTTGTACGATAAGCCCATAATGCGGAAGGAAGTTTCACATCCCAATCCATTCTATGCATATTTACTAGCTTTGTCAAGATACAAACCAATTGCTTATTAGTTGATTCCACCTGCCCATTCGCCTGAGGGTAATAAGGAGAAGATTTCCTATGCAATACAAAGTAAAATTGTAGCATCCTCTCCATCACCTTATTCAAGAAATGGCTACCCTGATCACTAACCAACTCAATAGGACAGCCATATCTGGAAAAAACATCCTTATATAAGCACCCAGCAACAAAAACCATAGTATTATCTTTCAAAGGCCATGCTTCCACCCATTTAGTCGCATAATCCGTGGCCGTCAAAATATACTTATTACCAGTGTTAGCTGCTACTGGTTTAAAAGGCCCAATAAAATCCAATCTCCATTTTTGAAAAGGCTCCAAAGGTAATACTAGCTGAAAAGGCTTTGTGGATATTTTAGTAAGTTGTCCCAACCACTGACACACATCACACTGTTGTACAAAGCTTCTCGCATCTTGAAACAATGTCTATCCCGATCACTAACCAGCTCAATAGGACAGCCATATCTGGAAAAAACATCCTTATATAAGCACCCAGCCAATAGAAACCACAGTATTATCTTTCAAAGGCCATGCTTCTATCCATTTAGGCGCATAATCCGTGGCTGTCAAAATATACTTATTATCAGTGTTAGCTGCTACTGGTTTAAAAGGCCCAATAAAATCCAATCCCCATTTTTGAAAAGGCTCCAAAGGTAATACTGGCTGAAAACGCATTCTGGACATTTTAGTAGTTTGTCCCAACCGCTGACATACATCACACTGTTGTACAAAGCTTCTCGCATCTTGAAACAATGTAGGCCATCATAATCCTGATTGTAGAACTTTCCTTGCCATGATCAATGCTGCAAAAGTGGCCCCTGCAATGCCGGTATGGACTTCCTCCAGAACAGATCCTTGTTCTTGTGGTAGAACAAATCTGAGCAAGACCTCCACATCCGTGTGATAATACAGCTTCCCCATGACAATCTCAAAGTTCCTGCTTCTAATAGCCATCCGTCACCATTGATGACTGGACAAAAATGAAGGCATTTCTCCACTGTCTAGAAAATAAAACATCTCCTCATACCAAGTCCGTGGAATGCTGGGGATCATCCTAGGTTGTTGCGTAATTGTAAGATCATCCGCAATAGCTCCTATTAAAAAGAGAGATGCATCTGGAAATTCATCAGTCACCCTCGTCGGTGGCTCACCTGAACCTAGCCTAGAAAGGTAAACGACAACCGCATACTCGGCTCCTAGACGATCTATTACCTCAAAATCAAATTCCTGTAACAAGAGCACTCATCGAGCCAATCTTCCTATCAAATTTTTTTGGTGCACCAGGTATAGAAGAGCCGAATGATCCACATGAAAGAAAAACCGCCGGCCCAACAGATAATGACGAAACTTTTTCACCGAATAAATCATCCCTAAACATTCTCTTTCTGTTACTGAATAATTCTTTTCTACGGATAATAATCTTCTGCTGGCATAATAGACAGGCCGAAACCACCCTTGAATGTGTTCTTACATCAGCACACTGCCAATGGCCCGGTCAGAAGCATCTACAAACACATGAAAATCCTTACCTTAATTTGGAGGGATCATATTGGAGCTTTGGACAGCTGAATTTTTATAATCTCCAAAAAGCCAGATCACATTCTTGCGTCCATTCAAAAACTTTGGCATGTGCTTCCTGATTAATAGGGATTTCCAAATGCGCGACAAACCTCAAATACCTCCCATGCCAACGAGCTTGGCCCAGAAATACTTGACACTATTTCGAATTCACTGGCGGAGGCCCTTCGATAATTGCGGCTATTTTATCCGGATCCATGGAAATGCCATCCTCAAAAATTATATGACCCAATAACCTCCCACTGCAAACTGCGAATGCACATTTTAGAGGATTTAAACTAAATTTCACCTCTCGACATTTCATAAAACATAACCGCAATTGTTTCAAATGCTCTAATTGCGCTCCAAAAACACTGAGATCATCCAAAAAAACTCGCATGAAATCCATCAAATAGGGACCAAAAATTTGAAACATATCGTTGAGGACGCATTCCTTAATCCAAACCACATTACTATGCATGCAAAAACGCCCCATGCTGTAATAAAAGCTGTGTTAGGCTGGTCACCCAACGCCATTCGAATTTGTTTATATCCACTAAAACCATCCAGAAAAGTATACATCTCGTGCCCTGCCACATCATCCAAAATAGAATCCAGAAATGGAAGAGGAAAAGGATCCGGAATAGTAGCTACATTCAGCTTCCGATAATCCACACAAATGCAAATTTGCTTGTTTTTGTTTGGTATCACCACAATGGGGAAAATCCATTCGGAATTATTAATAGGGGTAATAAAACCCACCTACAAGAGACGATCAATTTCCACCTTAACTTGCTTTGCTACATTCAGATTCATCCTATATGAATGATGCTTCACTAGCACCGCATCTGGTTTTAAATTAATCGTATGTTGATAAAACTTTGGATCCAATCCTTTCATATCCTCATACTCCCATGCGAAAACATCCTTAAATTTTGTCAACAAATTAATCAAGTCTCCTCAAAAACTTGCCCCTAGCTTTCTATTAATATGAATGGGCTGAGACTCCGCTTGATCCCCTAGAAAGACCGTCTCCAGTTCCGTCTCCAGTTCATCTTCCTTGACCCTTGTAACTTTTCCCATCTGTGCTTCAAACGCACGTTCTTACTTAATAATTTCCTCCAATGATTCGGGACTAGGCAAGCTTTTTTTTTACTCCCCTGTCTCTGGTGAAATTCTTGAAACCCCTAAAGATTTCCCCTCCGAAATCATAGAAATGTCTACAAGATATAAAGAAACTAAATCCGGGTTAGCCTTCAGGAATTGCTCCTCTTCATCCCCTTCTAATCCTTCCACCATATTCACTGTCTCTGCTATCACAGGCCATGCTGCCTGAACTGGTTGCCTGCATGTTCCCAACATCACCCGAACTTTCCTGCGACCCTTTTTAACTGTAAGCATATTTGCCTCCCAATTATGCTTTACCTTGGCTTGATGTAACCATGGTATCCCCAAAATAATATGATAATCCTGAGTGTGATCCTCCGTATTTAAGACTACTAAGGAAACATCAAAAGACATGCCAGCTACATCCAGAACAATGCCTCGGAGTAATCCTACTGGATGTACTCTTCTCTGATCTGCCATGCGAACTACAAAAGGTGCAGGTTCCCAATCACTAAGTCCAAAACGCGCACAAGCCGCGTGAGTAATAATATTCACTCCCGCACCTCCATCTAATAGTACTTTGTCGATGTATGTGCCATGATATCTGACTGAAAGCTCCGGAATGCAAGTATCCGTGATCCTATTTTCCGGCAACGGGATTGACTTGTCCCATTCACCCTCAGCTACCGCAATGTCAACTTCCATCTTAGTCATTGCTTTGGACTTCTGACTTAGCAAAGAATTATAAAAATTCGGAACCAATTTCAGTAATAATGAACCCAAAGGTACTTGTAATGGCGAATCGAGAACCTCTTTCCAAACTAAATCCCAATTATCCTCTTTTATAGTATCCACCTTATTTCTGACCTTCCCCTCTTTTGTTTCCAGATAGGTGATCGATGGTCCTGATGATGGAAATGGTGGTGCGGAATGTGGCATCCACGTCATAATCTTTTTATGTACATCTTCTTGAGTTGCCCAATCCGGCAGCTTATCATCAGTTGTTGGAACCACATTTTTACCAGAACGTGTAATTAGCGAAACCACCTGGTCTGATTTCTCCAGCCCCTCAATCTGAACCATAGCCACACTCGGTTGCTTTCCAGCAGCACATCCTGTTTCTTCCGATCATATTCCATAGCCTTTGAACACTTGAACCGCCAATGCCCATCCCCTAAATAGAAAAGGCAAGTCTTGGGTCGATTAGGATCTCGGCCACCTCTTCCTCCACAGCGACCCCCTCCTTGACCCCGTCCACCTGCGTGTCCTTGAAAGGACACCTCTGATGTATGAGCGTGAACCATCGCCACCGCAGGCTCTTGTCCCTGCCCTGACTGTGGTGGGTGCCATGTAGAAGAATCCCGACTCCTATGACCCCGACCATTGTAATAACATTCCACTGTATTATGAGTATTGGCTGTGCAAATCGCACACCATTTCTGATTCATTGCACACTCTTGAGCGGCATGTCCCGGATTCCGTCACTGAGTACACCACACTTCCTTCAGACTTTTAGCCACCGTAGAAGATTCTGACGATCCGGATGGAACACCTTTCCCTTGACGCTGGGATTTTCTACGAGGTGCTTCCTCCGATCCTTTCACCGAACCGCGACTGCCTGAATCTGAGGAATCTGAGTCTGCAGTCTTCGACTCGGAACTATCACTGCCACTTTCCTGAGACTTACGATGAGATTTCTTGCGATCCTTTTTCTTTGATTTCTTTGGGGATTCCGTATCTTCTAAAGCTTCTCCTGCTACAACAGCCCTTGCAATTACATTATCCAATGGAGTGCTTACCTTATCCACTATTGCCATAGGAGTTCTGAGTTCCTTATTGAGTCCTGGCAGAAAATAATCATTCAACACCTCGGTTGCTGGCCGTTGTGCCTGAGGTACCCGTTGCAAAAGCATCCGGAATTTCACAGCATAATCCTCCATTGGCAAGGACTTTTGGCGTAGCATCCGAATCTTTTCCAAATGTTTGAGGGACCATCTTTTCCGTTCTAAATTGTCGCAAGAACGCTCTGTACCCTTCAACATACGTTTGAAAGTGATTGTCAGGGTACTCTGATAGCCATTTGGCATCTTTCCCTGAAAGTGTAGATTCAAACACTGATTGTTGATGAAGAGGAATCACCACTCCAGGATGATTCAATCCATACACTTTATTAAATTGTCGCAAATATGCATCAGGGTCTTCCTTTGAAAGACCTCGAAAGCGGCTATACTTAATCTGACCACCTGCTGCCTGTGCCATAGTCCCTTGCCCAACTGTACCCCCTCCTGGAAAAAGTTGTCGAACACTAGGAGGTGGGGACAATGGCGATGAAACCCCAGGACTGCTTACCGGAGATGGTGGTGAAGCAATATGAGTGGGTCAGGGTGAGCGCACGGCAGGAGGACATGACTGACTACGTGGAGTACGCCGCGCATGCCGAATATGCCTACCACACACCAGACTTGGCGATGGAGACACATGTTCCTCAGCCTGCGATGTAGAAAAAACGAATTCATCCGAACCGCCTCTCCTCTGTCATCTCCCCACAATTGGAACCACAGGGTCAGGAGGACCCTGTGACCTAGTGCGCATGCATGTTCACAACAGGTCACCCATCGTGCATCATGGTCGCCAGATGTAATGTCTATTGCCCGCAATGGAGCAATAAGCATTACGAGAATGAGTACCCTCACACTGCCTTACAATATATCAACATCAAAGCACATGAAGGCAGAATAGAAGACAATACATAGGACCAGAACACCATCTTCTTCATTGATATGTAACAAAACACAGAGTTACAAGAGAGAAATATATTGATGACATGAGATAGAGATATCCACAAAGACTGGTATGCCCCCAATATACACCCGCTGCTCCAGCGCAGATCGAGAACGATGCAAAACCCCGTCCTGTCCCATGATATCCCATGAAGAACTGCCCCAAAGCCGCATGACTCCTAGTCCGCAGTGTCCAAACATCCGCAAGACCGCAGAACAGCATTGTGCGGCTTATGCCGTAACACACCTATCAACTTGAAGACAACAACTAGAGGCAGATGAGTCATCATAAGTGGCTACACTAGGCAAGGAGCAAGCATGAGATGCTCTATTTGGGTGTGAGGTTTCGACTACTGGACTTGGAGGATGGCATGCGACGATATGAATTTTTGTCCTTTGTATAATGAAGACCTGACAATTTGACACATGGCCGTTGTATCCACTAGGATTGTTGTTGTCGGCTTTGTTTCTTGAAATCTGTTACTAACCATATCGAGACAGGCTTAACTGTTGTCTTTAGAGATTGTGACTCAAAAATTATTAGCCAATTACGATGATAGTTTTCATTGGTCCCTTGATATTTGGTGAAACTCGCGATAGTGGCTATGGTTAGTTTAATTGTTCAGTCGGACATAAGCTTTATGAAGCATGGTAAATCCCAACACGACAAATGACATATGATTGTAATTTGCTTCATGTGAGAACATGTGGTAAGCATGTGTGGATGCCCAATAGGGTGCACATGATGTTGTGCTATGAATATAGTGGTATTCCTCTTAGATGCATCTCAATATTGGCAAATAGGCTTGGTGTGCAAAATTTAGTTTCTTAGTCATGTTACCTTCATGGTCGTGGATGGTCAACAATTTCTGTGCTTGAACATGGTGGTTTTGATGATGGGTGTATTTTGTTAAGGGCAGGTCTGACTTGTTTGTCTTCAGAGAACACATTTGTTGGTCCCGTGCTTTGTTGAGCTCGATGGTGTTTTACCATGCTCGTCTATTCCCATGACTTTGGTTTTTGGGTGGCAAAGTTCTTGAGAGTTTTTGTAATCTTGTTTCCTTGTAAACTTGCTTCGTTCTAATTTAATTCATGGTTTAAAAAAAGAAGACCCGGATATTTTTGAATCAGGTCCTGGCTCTAAAATATTGGTGAGCACTTACGTTGAACTTTAAGGGAGGGAATCAGAATGGTTACGAAATTGGTAGTCCTGATGAATGGCAATGGCATACGCGATCTTACACAGGACGACCTTTATGATACACAAGCCTCCAGTCACCTGCATAGAGCTGATGTGGAGGGTGCTAGCGAGCTCGCCAAAAAGTCTAGATGATATTTTGTCCGGGACCACCTGCCACATGCTTTTGGACGATCATGCCTTTGTGCGGATTGCTCCTACATGGCACTCCCTAACTGCACTCCTTGGCCCCTTGTCGTTCAGGTCTCTGTTGACTTCCCATTGGAAACGATCCATAAAATTTCTCACTCAGTTGCTAGCCATAATTCAATGGAATATCTATGGGGAACTTTTCCTACAGTAGTGATATAACTTTTGAAAAACCTACATATGGAAAATGCTAAGGGGAAAACTTACTTCATTGCAGATATTTATATCGAGAAATCCTTCTTTTCTTTTTACCGTTCAAAGCTTTGCTTCAACTACTTTTACACGATTGCGCTCACTCACCCACACCCACATGTCTCAAAAGTCCTCCATATTTGTATCAAGAAATCCTCCACCTTTTTTATATCAATGTGAATTTCAACGATAATTGTCAAATTCTGCAGGTAGGGTTACACTAAACCTAAGTTTTTGTCGAGCACTATTTCCCTTGATCAAGACTATAGGTTTTTGGGCTCCTCCATGCTTTTCTAATTAATAAGTTTGTGAAAAACTCGTTTTGGCTAACTACTACTACTACTACTACTACTACTACTACTGGCTCTACTCTTTTTGTTTTTCATTAGATAGAATCTCCCCAAGATCCCTTAGGATCTCCAATTAGCATGTCCATGCACGTCACCATCTAAAATCAACCTTAATGAGTAACATTTGAACTCATCACGTAGATACTATGAAACTCAAGCTAAACCGCTAGGCTATACGCCTTGCGTGCCCTTAGGCCTCCCTTAAGAACTAAAAAAAACAAATATGCCCCCCCCCCCCCCCCCCCCAAAAAAACCCAAACTAATTAATTAATGCCTTTGTGAAAAAGTTGTTTCGGGGACCTACTACCTTTGGACAGTAAAGTGAAGGTTGAGTTTAAACAAGCTATAGGAAAATACACACAGAAAGGGTTAAAACGTTAAAATCACTAGTGCAACCGGCAGCTCCGTCGCCTCACTCTCTCTCTCTCTCTCTCTTTCCACGCAGGACCCAGACACTGTTTCTCTCTCATTGAGTGCACTCAAGTGCACGCGACACTGCCGTAGCTGTGGCCGGATGATTCACCTTACGACACGTGTTAGGGGGGGGGGGAGCCGGAATCCCCTCCCCCATTATCTATTAGTATAGATCGGAGAGTTTGATTCTTTAATGGCCAACCTTGCCCACGAATGCAATACAAGTGATCATTGATGAAGAGAAAGGTCAAGCTTCTTCAAAGATGCTTTGCACCACATGAATTGCCCTATAGGTGATTACAATTTTGAGAGAAAAAAGAGAATCTTCATGAAGATTCTCTCTCTCTCTCTCTCTCTCTCTCTCTCTCTCTCTCCCCCTCCCAACACACACACACACACACACACAATTCTTTTTCTCAATAATTATGGCTGATGCATTTCTTGTAAGCATCATCGCTTCTATCATCTATGTCCACAGAGTGGCAACAAAAATCTTGAGCAGAAGATCTCTGTTGTTTCTAGCTTATGCCAAGGAAAGGCCTTATTACTAGATATTAAGAGGGACACAGTGGGTTTGAAAACTCACCTTCAAACTCACAAAACTATTCCTAAAAGATAATAGGGGCACCTTTACACTAAATAGTTTCTCAAAATCTTGTGATAGGCACAACAAGTTATGAATGGGATGAGTGGGAAGAGCGAACTAAAAATAAGGTGTTTACCTTTTATCACAAGTACCAAGGGTGAAACTATTCCATGTCGTGCTTAACTTTTGCTATTTTGAAAAAGTTTGTTTAAAGGAGCACCGTTGCCTACATTCTTGGGACGAGTGTGTGACCCATCCTACGGACAGATTGGGAGGAGAGAGAGAGAGAGAGAGAGAGAGAGAAAAGACCATAAACAATCTATCGATATTTTTATAAAGAGACCTTGTTGAAATAGCCAGACATTTCAATCCCATAACAACATCTGTATTGGAAAACAATGTATAACAATCATAAAAACATATAACAATCTTTTATAATAGTGTTTGTCTTTTATGCAAGTTAGAATTGATCATGATTCTACCAATACGGAGGCTAATGTCGCATGTGCTAGCATTCATCCATCTAATTGCATTCAACAACCCTCTTATTGGTTCCTGATCACAGAGATGCATGAAGACATGATTTTTATATGGTAATGTCGCCCCTTCAAATATAAGCTTTAGTTTGTGTAGTTGTTCATCACCATAGGCATGCATGTGAAAGAGCTCTTGCTCACTTAAGACATAGGATTTAATTTCAAGGTCTACATTATAATTGGGTGGGAAAGTGGGCCGATTGGCTCAATATCTAAAAGGCTCAAACTAGTAGATGTAAAAAAAAATTGTAATTTCCATCAATATGCATATCATAGTTTAGAAACAAGGCATTGCACATGTAGAGGAATCGGCACATGTAGTTGAGACGACATGCTAGGATGTAGATGAGTTGCACCAAAGATATGTGGATACACAGGTAGTGTGCATAGGTGCCTACTTGGGAAAACACGAAAGGAACAAAATGCCACAGGAGAGATATCACGTGTATACCTATGAACACTATCGTGATACATGGTATTTGGTTATCTTCATAATGCCTCTCTACGTACTTAAACATAGGCTTTTCTCATGAATGCTTCCTGCCATTCGCCATAAAAATGGCGCAAAGCTATCATAGGAGAGCTTCTTGCCTACCTTGTTTTCAATCAATTCCCTCTCAAGGATGGCGTTCAAGAGAACTTAGAATAACCATTTGCATCACCTACATGCATATTCTATGAAGATTGCACTCCAACACATGAAACTTCCATTGGTAGACATGTTGAGCAAAGAAATTTCAATCACACCATGTTATTGTAACCAACAATCTTGTCACTTGGTGCCCAATATCGAAGTGAATAGATTCCAATCCCATCATTTCATCCTAAGAGCCCTTAATCCACCACCATGCTACAAAGTTTGGGTAGACCCCACCACATGGAGTCATATTGAGAAAGCAATGCTTCTTCTTACAAGCATCTCTATCAATTGGGCATCAAAGTTATGAACTCTCTCTGTCTCTCTCTCTCTCTCTCTCTCTCTCTCTCTCTCTCTCTCTCTCCACATGTTTTTCTCGCTACCTATAGTAATGAGGCGTAACTGTAAGTGTCGATAGTGGTACTAACTGTCTTCCCTTTGAAAGGCCACCTTTCAAAAACTTCTCTCTCTTGCCTTTTCTCAAATTAGCTATGGTAGATCCGCAGTTTCCACACACACACACACACACAGAGAGAGAGAGAGAGAGAGAGAGAGAGAGAGAGAGAGAGAGAGAGAGAGAGAGAGAGAGAGAGAGAGAGAGAGAGAGAGAGAGAGAGAGAGAGAGAGTAAGAGGAATTTAAAGACTCCAGTTTGAATCCTAGCAAATTGCAAACAAACGAATTGAAGGAAGCAAGATCAAGAGAAGACATATGTAGCCACTGAGGCGACATCGTTGCTACCGCCTTATCAACATCGCAGTGTCACCCTCTGCTACATTGGCAAGCGTTTCCCCTGTCCTCAGGCTCAACTTTTGCACAACCAGGACGTACATCAATGCCTTGCACAATATTCTAAATGCCCTTTGACACAAGGACATGTTGCATCATGTAAGCCTAAATAGGGTAATTGTCCCCATCCAATCTATCCTCAGAAGCAAACATCTTGAACACATTTGTGTTGTTGTCAACCATGGGGAATGCTTGCACCTGATGTGAAAACTACCCAAGAAGAGGAGAAATGAAGCGAGACCAACACATGCTATATAGCACAACCCGTAGAAGACTATAAGGGACCTATTAAACAGAAAGTGGCACTGACAAAAAAATTACACAAAATGAAAAAATTGCATACGTAGCACTGCTTGTAGTGGAAATGGAGGCCCAAATGAGCCCGAATTGAAGTATTTGTTGACTTGCTGATGCTCACCAAAGCTCACAAAAATCGGAGAAAATGAGCAGGCGTGTGCTGGAGCTACTGGCAACTAAGCCCGAGAGGACGTAACCTGCTCTGATACCGTTTGTTGGAATTAGGGTTGTAGGGAAACACACACAGCTTGGAGAAGATGAAGGAAGCTCAAGGCACACAATAGAGAGTGTATCACTTAGTGTGCAATGGAAATATAAGATAGCCCTAGAGTGATAGGCGTATATACAATGCACGAGGGATAAAACCTCCTAATGAGGGAAAAAATGCCCCGACGGTCCTAAGTGTGTTCACACACATCACTACCACATGTATATGGGAACAATAGAAACTTATAACCTTCCTATATATCCATCATGCCTTTTCACATGAATGTTTGAGTACTCTCTTTTATAAAAAAAAAACATAAGGTTAGTATGTTTATAGAGATCATCCATTTTCTGGTTTTCAAAACCCAAAAGGATGAGATAATTATTGAACCAAACTTTGGATTTCTAAGAGATCAAGTCAAATCAGCAAAATCTTTCCAGATGTCAATCAAATCATTCTTCTCATAGAGATGGTACGTATATTTTAAAGCATTCAGCTTAGATATGAGAGATTTGAATTAGCAGATGATAAACAATTATCTTTCCATATCAAGTTAATACCAGAACAGGTCCTCATTAATGTTAAAAAGAGGTGAAAAAACATCTCAGCATTCAAGAAACCAAGTATTATAGGTCGGTTCCGTTAGGAAAGGGAAAAAAAATCCTTAATGAATTTTTAATTTTCCAGTAGAAAAAATTAAAATCTAACCATCATGTTCAGTAACCATTCCATCTTTACAAATTATAACCAGAGCCAAAAGTTGCTCTCCATGTGAAGCCAAAAAGATCGGGTAGAATAAGTATCTCAATGCACACGTTCAAGAAAATCCATGGTGCTTACCACAAGTCAAAATTAATAGAATGGTGTTTTTCTTAAAATATTCAGTTATCATAACAAAAAGACTTGCCAGATGAGCATTTTATACTAAATAGAGCCAATCAAATTCAAAGAATCACCTAGTCAGCTCTCTGATGCCAATTGCAAAACAAAATGAGAGCCAAACTAGCTCACTATCCAAGAAGGGAGTGCTGACAAAGTAAAACCTAAGTATCAACTAGATTCAAAAACCACAGGAAGAACCAAATTGTGAAACCAAAATAAGAATCTAGATTGTAATTCGAGAAACAACAAGATTGTAAAAATAGAGAAGCTACCAGGTTAGCATAACATTTGTTGCAAACCATAGCACTAACCAACAGACTTAATAGTAATAACTAGAGGAATTAAGCCCAACAAGAGCCACGAAACCCAAAAGGGAGATTTGACAAAGTAAAATCTGAGTAGCAACTAGGTTGTCAACCATAGTAAGAACCCTTGTAAAACGAGAGTAGCAACCAGGTTAGTAATCCTTTTTTTGTAAACCATGGCACCAGAAATTTGAAAATAACAGTGCCAACAAATTATTGTAGCAAGCCAAAATAAATAGGGAGGGTAAGCCATAAACATCTTGGAAAATTAGCCAAAAATATTCAGCCTAAACCAAGTCAGCAGCCCAAACATCATGGCTAGTAAACATGTGTAGGCAGATCAGCCATATTCAGGAGTAACCAACAATAGGTAAAATCTACCACAAACTTCTATACAAGGTGAGAACAAAACGCCTTGTTGTTTATAAAAAATAGTCAACTAATTAAGCCAAAGGAGCAATAAAGTCTAAGAGAGTCTAGCTTTGGAAATGTATAGAATGCCTCATGCCTAGGCTAATATCCTCCCAACGGGTCTAGTATTACTTTCATAACCTAGAAATCCTTATCATTAGAGATCCAGTCCATAGATCCATCTAGGTTTAACTAAGAAAAAGTACCATACTTCAAAGACTACTTTTACTCCCTAAAAAACTAAAATGTTTAAGGGATTGCAACACCAACTACATTAGCCCATCAGATAAGCTAAGCTGATGCATGTCAAAATCAAAAGAGGTGATGCTAATCTTCTTTATGCATAACCAATAGTCACAAAAAATCCATGAATGCCAAACTACTTGATCAAAGCGCAAAAGTCATCCAAATGCAGTGTTACAAGAGGGGATCATTAGGAAAAATATGAACCCCAAAAGGGTCCTTTAGGGTCAAAGATACTTTTGGAATATACTCTCTACACCAATGAGAATGGGCATGTGACCACGGTCCCACAGGTTTTTCCATTTTTTTAAATGGCCATAAATAGAGCATTTTAACTTCAAATTTGTCGGACAATAGTGCATTTGGATTGCATTACTGAGCTTTTCCGTAGATATGTTACATGATATAGTTTTGAGATACGTATATATGGGATATCCATGCCCCCCCTTTTATATCCTATTGTTAATTGAAATCTAATTGGTTGTTCTTACAAGGCCCTCTTAGGGTCCATATTTTTTATAATGTGTTCATACTTCTTAGTGCGTGTGTGTGTGTGTGTGTGTGTGTGTGTGTGTGTGTGTGTGTGTGTGTGTGTGTGTGAGAGAGAGAGAGAGAGAGAGAGAGAGAGAGAGACAGAGAGAGCAATCAAGCCCCAAGTGTAAGTAACAAGTGTCTAGTAGTGTGTGATTAAAGGCAATGCTAAGAACTGCATAGTAAACAAGTGTATAAGGTAGGATATAAAAAGGTACCCTAATTTTCAAGGACATACTAGAGTGAATGCAAGACACAAAAATCAATACAAGCAATAAAGCATTCCAGAAAATACTCTCAATAGAGGGTCAACCTTGTTAGTAAATCAGGAGGGAGGGAAGGGAGGGGAGATGTCTGTACTCTCAGTACAAGCAATAAAGCATTCCAGCAAGTAATGTCAATAAAGGGCCGAGCCTGTCAACAAATCAAGAGGGAGGGAAGGGAGGGGAGACGTTCGTAAGTGGTAGAGATGCTAAGTAGAGCTGAATGTAAAGGGGGGGGGGGGGGGGGGGGGGGGAGAGAGAGAGAGAGAGAGAGAGAGAGAGAGAGAGAGAGAGAGAGAGAGAGACAAAGAAAGATAGACAAAAGATGTCCCCCACTTAGCCTCTTTCAACCCAATGAAAGGGTGGAATCCCACCGAGGTTAAGTAAAGTGCAAGGTAAAGCCCATGGTAATCACCCATAAGATAATGTACTTATCATCTCCATCAAGCATCGTAAAATCTAGATTCACCCATTAAGGAAGGTGTAAGGTAACTAATGGTAACCACCCACAAGACACTATAGCCAATAGCCATAAGCTCCATCATCCATAAGAGCCAACACATACAAAGATCATCTGAAGCAGCTATAGGGCCTCAGTGAAGAGATAGCTAAGTGGAGTATAACTCGTCATTATAATGAACAAAGTGTGAAGTGCCCAGATTCATCAATTGAGGAAAGTGCAAGGTAAATACTCATGGTAATTACTCAAAAAATGTTGACAGCTTAGCTAACCGTCAGGATGATCTGGAGACATAGAGGATGTATTATTGTATTTTTTCATAAACTTTGGACATTTATAGCCGTTGTAATTCATTGATTCCTGAAGCAAGTCCTTCATTGAAAATGTAATTATAAGTCTATTCTAGCAGGGCTAGAGCTTCCAGATTGTAACTCTTGATCCCTCAATTTCTTATTTTTGACCTACAACCTTATTGAAAGGTATAAAAGGAAACTTTTGTAAGGGTTTTTCAAATTTATTTTGGATTATGAAGTAACGTACATTTATAGAGAACACTATGTATTCTCCCTCTTTCTTTTGAAGCTCATATCTTCCTCGTGGATGGTCTTTTTGAAGTGCCGCTTCTTGCATTGCATTCGCAGGTTAAAGCTCTATGCAACATTGTAAGTTTCTTGTGACGAATCTCTGATTTTGCTGTCACTAACCTCTTCCTAAATCTGGTCATAACTCACATTTTACATATCAAAACTGCATTTTTATGCATAGGAGGGGTAAGAGGGCATCATTGCTAAGCTAATAGGTGCATTTTGGATAAAAAACGGTTAGGTCAAATTTGCCATGTAGCTATTGATCGCGATTTTGGCAAGTGGCCAAAAGGGAAATTTGATTGTATGGATATGTTCATGCAAAAAGCTGATGTGATAAGGAGGAGGGTAAGTAGGAATCGAGGAGTTTTTGATCCTTCTTACTCTCTGATTTGACATCATTGAAGTTTCTTTCGGGAAATTTTAGAGATTTCAAGAGTGTACCTTTATAGACAAGCTAAGAAAACCAAAGAGATCAGCATTTCAGACCATAACTGATCTTAGGAAATCCACGAGAAAGCTTTGGAAAATCAAAAATCAACTCTAGGAGAAGATTTTAAAGATTGACCGCCTTGATGGTTTATGCTTGTAAATTTGAGTTTGATTAACCAAAAGCTTTTGAAATGCGCTGCTTGCAACCTAGTGGTGCTAAAAATTTAGAAAAGTCCATCTGCAGACCAAAAGCTAGTAGCTAGCACCTCAACAATTGACTTCAGTTTCACCAAACCCCTACCACGTAAAGACCAGACCTTTCTTGCAAAGAATATCAAGGAGTGGAATTTAATTGTTTGTTGTGAAATTCGATATTGACAGCATTTTTACTTTTTCAACAGAAAATTAACAGGTGAGAGTTTCAATTTGAATCCAAATTGGGAAAAACCTTGAGACAAGATTTATAATACTATATTTTTGAATTGTGTGTCATAACAAGTTGAAAAAAAGTGTGAAATTGGTCAAAAGGCTATTAATTGTGATTAATAGGTTAATGACTTGGAAAAGAAATATTTTCACACTGTGACCATACCACAAGCTAGAACATAGGGTAAAGGATCTTTGATTCAAGTTTGAGACCATTTGAACCTATAAGTTGTCTTTGGGACAAAATTCATTGAAGCCTAGAATCAAACACAAAATTTTCCCTGAGAAATTGGAAATTGAACAAAAATCCATGAAACCTGACATTTGACTTGGATAAGTATTGAACATCCAGTATAAGAATGGGACAAAATCATGATTTTGACCTAAGAGCTATTAATTGTGATTAATAGCTTCCACTCTTAAAAGTCCAGTTTATGGAATCTTTTCAATTGAACTTGGTTCAGTGGTAGTAATTGAGTGCCTATGCCATTGTTCAAATGATTTGGATTGTATTGCTTAAGATTTACCATTGCATGTTATTTGATTTTTGAAATCACCCAAACCAAGGGAAAATTTTGCAAAACTAATCCAAAACTGTTGAAAAGAGACACAATGATTTTAAGAACATTCACTTAACCCTCGGGAACCGGCAAAAGTGGAAAAAATTGATTTTTTGACCCAGGAGCTATTAACCACGATTAATACCACGTGCTAGCCAGCGACATTGTTTTTCACATTTTTTCGTCACCAGTGTTAGTAGATTCACCATACAGGTAGCCTGAAAAATTTGGAGTCAATTGGACATTATTTGCTCCTTAAAGTTGAGTATTCTAGAGTTGAAGTTTGGAGATTGATAAGGTTGATTGTTTTGACAAGATCAAGCAAGAGTTTGCATCAGAAGTTTCTGTATGTCTATGTGATCCTCTAACTAACTTATACACTTTTAATCAAACAGGAAATTGGAAGGCAAATTGCCATATTGAGAGGGTTGCATTTGAAAAGAGCTAGTAGTGGTACGAGAAGCCATGTATTCCTTTCCATTGAGAGATCTAATCTTTATGTACCTTAGGTCAGGACGTTTTGTTGAAAATTAAGGCTATAACCATAAACTGAGAGTAGTGTGTCCACAGAACAAAGTGAAAACTAAGGAAGACCTTTAGAGACCATAGCGGAAGAAGTGTCATACAATTACTCTCTTCTTTTTCGACTCAATCAAGAACTGAGACCTCACTCAAGTTCAAGCATATTCTGACCTTCTTTAAGACTAACAAGTACGAAGCCCAGATTTATTTGGATCCTAACGAAGAGTTTGTCGTAAGGGTAGATGACTATACCATTGAGTTTGAAGAGGTGGTTAGGGCGAACAAACAAGACACCTTCTATATGGAACAAAATGGGGTGCAATACCTCACGATACAAGATACTGATTCGATAGACAGTTGGGGATTGGAAGTTGACACTCTAATTCCAAACAAGGCTGTGAAGGAAGGACCGCATGTGCTAGAGTTAGAAGGATATGATTTGATAGATACTAAACCTCTAAAGTGCATATCCATTAACAACCCTAGGCTTGGAGTCTATTGCTGGGAAGCCACCAACAATGTCACAGAGTTGATCCAGACTACTTATGCCAAAGCACAACTGTTGACACCCTTGAGAATCGTGTATATTTACAAGATGAAGGCGAAGAGTTTAAGTGAACTTCATGTCCACCTCTTTAGGGATTGTTACAGCAAAATTTTGTTATGATGACTCCACAGGAGATTAAACATACCAACTACCAAGGACTTTCAATCCGAGAAATCATTACAAGAATAATACTTGAAATCGAACAGAACATAGGGCCAAATGATAGAGCCTATGATAGCATTGTCAATCAGAGAGGAAGCACAGCTAGATGCAGTCACCTCAATGATGGAAACATGGGCAGGGATGTAGAAACCATCTTTAACAGGGGGAAAATGAGTGACACTAGGACAAGAAGAGGTCTACACGAGTCACATCTACCAAACAGCTAGTTTGAAGGTCTATGGAAGAAACACTAGCTAGAAGAGCAGGTGCGAAACACAACCGGGGAGAAGCTCTTGCAATTAGTGCTTCATGGACTTCTTCTTTGTTGGGGCTGGCGAGCTTTGCATTGATCCTGGGTGCTGGGTGCAAGAATACAAAAATTTGTGATTAGGTACAATTTAGAGTCGAAATACGATATTTTGTCCCACTTGAATTGAGAGTGACCATTCTGAAGTTGAAAGCCAACTTATCATCACCAAAAGCTACATAATCCAAATTGTAAACTTTTCAAACCACTTGGACAAAAAAAAATTATACAGGGCTATTAATTGCAATTAATAGCTATTTCACTATTAGGCTCCATTTTTGGGGTTTGTCTGTGCACTTGGGTGGAAGACATTGAATAATGATCGGATTTCACTTTTGGAAGCAATTTATTGTAAAAAGAACAGTTTCTGATTAATTTTTGGCTTGAAGGTCTCTAAAAATGAAAAAGGGATGATGCACAATTTTGGAATTTCCATTTGGCTTAAAAGTTGATGTGTGGGCTAGTGAGAGTATGTAGGAGCAAATGATGACCAAAATTTGCCAAGTTCTAAGATTTTGTACTCCTGCGCTATTAATCACGATTAATAGCTAGGTTCAATTTTTGTTAACTTTTTGGCCCCTTGAAGTTATGGGGTGTTTGGTCATGATGTCCCGAAGCAGTGAATGTGGTTTGATTATTTTTGAACACATAAGTTGTGTTTTGTGCCAGATTTTGGCTTTGGTGCAAACTTAAGTGCGTTTTTTGGTCTTGGAGTAAGAGAGCAAGTTATTTTTGTGCACTAAGTGGGTTTTTGGCTTGAATTCAATTTGTGAAAGAGTGCTAAATTGGAAAATTGCAAGCATATGTCAAACTTAGCCTCAAACGTATTAATTGTGATTAATAGCTTATGATGAAAAAATTGTACCAAGTGCAATTTTGATGATCCACAAGTTATCCTATAGTCTTATAACAAGTAATACTTGGCTCCTACTTGGGATTCTTTTGATATGCTAACACCTCTTGGCACTCGATACTTTGACTTTGGCGATTTTTGGGCCTGGCACTTTGTGGAGATCGTTTTCTGTACTCTAGGAATATGGGCCCCTCCCATAGGTCATCTTGACATAACCTGTCGAGTTTCGTCCAATTTGGAGCTGATTTGTGGCCGTAGGTCAAAAATGACACTTTGTGGCCATCCGAGCCAATTTCCCATATCCGGGGCATCAAATGAGCTTTGCTCTTGGTTCCACCTAGGTACATTGGTTATAATACCTATGGAGAAGCTGTCATCTATGAAGTCAAAATGGAGTTTCGACTCCGAGACAAAATTGAGATTAATAGCTATAGACTCTCCTCCCCTCGATCAACTGGTCATATGGTCACATGGGAATGTTTTATAGGTCTTTGTTATGCCCCCTATTAGTTTTGGTCATATTTGGTGGACTCAGTTGGCCGGTACGATCATTTTTGCATCTGCTTTCTTCATAGGGATTCTGCTAACCTAGGGTCTTTTCTGGCTTTCTCGACCTCAAGGACATGAACAAAACTGATCGTTAATAGGTTAAGAACTTACCCCTCATATATCGTGTGAGATAGTGTACTGTGGTGGTCGCTAGAAGTAATAGAATGTGCGCAACAGAAGGTCTTCCATAGCTCTCTCTAACTCAGCAAGTGAAAATGAGACTACTTTTAGCCTACCATGACTATAAATACCCAGGCTTCCCGACTCATTTCCTCCCAAACTCCCCAGTTGGTCCTACTAGATCGCGAAGTATACTTTCCTTTCAAAAATTTCTAAAATTGGATTCCGATTGCTCCTTTTTTGAAGGTTTTGCAGAATCAGACGTTGCGTCACCATCCTCAAAAATCGCACAAGATTTGACTTGGCTATGCGTCTCTACTTCCTAATCATCATGGTCCATCCAGTTTCTTTATCTGGCTTTCCGTCACCATCCTCAAAAATCGCATAAGATTTGATTTGGTTGTCCGTCTTTGCTTCCTAAACATCATGGTCCATCCGGTTTCTTTATTTGGATTTGTTTAAAATTTATTTATTATTTTTGACCTATTGTTGAAAAATTTAAAAGAAAATTACAAACTCACTCCAAAAACTGGAATTTCAAACCAAAAAGACTAAAACACACCTAATTTTAGTACTTGGCCATATTTTTGTGGATTACTCTATTTTGGTCGTATTTTTTCTCCAAAAACACACCAAAAGAGTAAAAATCACAATATTTTTGGCTTTTCTGACATGTATTTACAATATATACACACACCGAGGGGTTATCATATTACGTTCTCCCCCTTTCGATTGCTTTTAAGGGCATTTTCATCTGATTTTTCTAGACAAATTCACACGCTAACACGCAATTGCTTCAAAAATTTCCCTTTTCTCTATCAGATTCATATGCTTGGGTCCACAATCAGAATGTCTCCCCCCTTTCTTGCCTAAGTTCTCCGGGGCAATAGAGTATAGCCCGGGTTGTGCAGTGCATGTGTGATAAAATCATGTCTATGCATGGCCGAGATTGGCCCTATCATGGTACTTATGTCAATGCATGTAAAAGCACTATGCGGTGCAAGAGGTGGGTCTTGAGTAGTGTTCTCAAGAGTTAGTAATGGTGAAGCAAGCTGTTTTTTAACTCTCCTGGAGAATAAATCCTATAGTAGATGAGATCGTTCTTTGATGGTACTATACGTACTGGTCGTAGCCATTGTGCTGGGTGTGGTTGACTTTGCTGGTACTGGTGGAGTCTTGGGTACCCATCGATATAACATTTCCCTTGGATGTGCCTTGAATTTTTTTTTACGGATAGTTGGCAACTCGATCTTAGCTTGAGATTCCTGCTTAGGTTTCCATACCCATTTTGTCGTCTGTAATTGCGAGTTCCATTGTTGATGTCGGTAGGATGGTGTTATAGTGGGCTTCTTCTTAGTGTGCATGGATTATTCTTTGCATAATGGAGCTGATGGTTATAGTGTCCTGTGTTGGGCCCTTTCCTTAGCAAGCCTACTATCTTATTGTAATGATAGTGAGAACCACGGACATAAATGTCATACCATGGAATGGTATGGAGTCAACCCAACTACTGCATGGAGGCTACGAGAGGTTGGCGGACTTTTGGAAAGCACATTCAATCCCTACTTATCCAAAACAACACTCAATTGCATGTCGGGCATCAAAATTTGGTTACAATACCGCAAGAAAATCTCATCATTTTACCAAGCAAAAAAAGTCCAAACGAGACAAAACTTATAGGACCCACCTAAGAGCACATACCCATACAATCAAATTTTCCTTTTAGTCACTTGTCAAAATCACAATCAATAGCTGCAGGGCAGATTTGACTTAACCGTTTTTTTTATCTAGAATGCACCTATTAGCTTAGCAATGATGCCCTCTTACCCCTCCTATGCATAAAATGCAGTTTTGATACGTAAAATGTGGGTTATGAGCTGATTTAAGAAGAGGTTAGTGACAACGAAATCAGAGTTTTGCCACGAAAAACTTACAATGTCGCATAGAGCTTTCACCTGCGAATGCAATGCAAGAATTGACACTTCAAGCAGACCATCCGCAAGGGAGATATGAGCTTCAAAAGAATACACAGTGTTCTCTGTAAACGCACGTTGCTTCATTATCCAAAATAAACTTGAAAAACCCTTACAAAAGTTGGCTTTTATACCTTGCCATAAGGGTTTAGGTCAAAAATAAGAAATTGAAGGATTAAGAGTTACAATCTGGAAGTTTATAGCCTCTTTGGAATAGATTCATAGTTACATTTTCAATAAAGTACTTGCTTCGGGAATCGATAATTTACAACGACTCATGGCCTTAAGTGTCTAGAGTATATGAAAAAATAAAATAATACATCCTCTTTGTGTCTCCATATCATCTTGTGTTAGCTAAGCTGTTATCATTAGCAGTAAGGTGACCCTTGTTGCAATGCTCGTTGCCAGTAGTTATTGAATTCATTTGAAATGGATTCTCCTCCCTATCTATTCAAAGTTTCTTGACCTTCTTTCCTGTCTCTCATGAACGAAATAGAGCCACATTTTTCTACTAAAGTCATCAACTAACAACAAAAAATAAAAAGATCCACCCAAAGCAGAAGTAGACATTTTATCACAGAGATCTGCATATACCACCTTTAGAGGAGACTATGTTTTTTAAAAATGTCTCTCGTGGAAATACTTTTATTGCTTGTCCATTATGCATGCCTTGCATACTTCATTCATATCTGAGATTTAAAGCATGTATGCAACCATTCTAGATCCCTGCATCTCTTTTAGGACAACAATACTTAAGTGAGCAAATCTCTCGTCATAATTGAGTTATATCTTTTTTAGTTACTGTAAGTGCAACATCTTGTAAAGATTGTTATTCCTTTTTCTCCTATTGTATTGCCTTCAAAATCCAAGAATTCTGCTCCAATTTGCTTGAAACAAACTTTAAGACCACGATCAGTGATTGCACCAATCGAGAGCAGATTCTTCTTGATTTGTGGTACATACAATACATGAGAGAGTTGCTTAGTTTCACCTATAGCTACTAAAAAAGAAATTATTTTCGAAGACCCTTCTGTTGATTATTTTGCATTATTCCCAACAATGATATTGACAGGTTCTTGTACATGAACTAAGATATCCTATATTGAAGGATAATCACTCCCTTGTATTCTTGTCTACTAGCTCTCGTTGTTTATATTGCCATCTAAGCTCTACCTTGAGAGCGCATGGGTGGATGATGCCAACACTTTGTAATAGTGCTATCTAAATTTTGATTTGCCATTAATTTACTTTACATCATATCTCTCGCTACTCTCTTTGCTATAAGATCTTATTTTATTCTATATTTTTTACATGGTATCAAAGCTTTAAGTGTCAATAACTAAGATTGTACGAGAAGTACTTGTATTACCTTGCAAAATCAATCCCTTATTATGTCGACGTCTTCAAATGTTGTTGTTGATACTACTCCGCTATGCATTTGTCCACCAACCTTCACGGAAGGTAAGCTTGATGGCATCAACTGCGTTCTACAGAAATTTAAAAATTTTTACAATTTTAGATTCATATGGATTGCAAGATACAGTGTTGGGGCAAAATGGTGCTAACCCAGAGCTGCTACACTACTTGCAAACAAAAATGGGTTATCGTCACAGCTTTTGGGGTGTTGTGGTAAGCATAGAAGTGGATGCTCTTTGCATTTATATTTGCCTTGTGTATCCTTATCATCACTGGTTTCTTTCGATTTTGTGTGCGAACATGGTGATGGCAGAATTACACGAACAAGCAACAACTGTACCTCCCTTGTGATATTCCATTTCTGGTCCTTTAGGCCTCAAACTTTTGTGTGATGCTAGATGCATTCAAGATGCAAGCATGGATGATTGCATTTGAAGAACTTCATATCGGTTTAGAACAGCTTGGAGCTTCCTGATATAGTCATGTTAGACATATCTTGCAATCAACGCGTTCCAAGAGACCGATTTCATCCAGAGAAAGGCCTTCCCTTTGCAAAACAATCGAGAGCTTTTTTGCCACAACATGTAGGGCATACCCTGCAATCAATGTGCTTCAAAAGACCACATCCTGGAGACGATCCCCATCAACAACTTATTGTGCTTCGGTGAGGGCACCGCATTTGGCATACATAACGATCAAAGCACCACCACACATGGCATCTTTCTCCAACAGTCTCCGACTAGCAATCTCATTTGTGAATTCTCTCACCGATGTGAAGGTCTTGCGTAAAACCTTAGGCCTTACAGGTGCAAGCGTAGGTGAATGCATACCAAAACATCGCCAAACGTGTCATCTTTCTCCATCAGCCCCCAGTTAACAATCTCATCATTGATTCTTTCACCCATGTCAATGCGTTGCATAAGGCACACGCCTTTTAAGGTGCAAGCATATGTGATTGCATCTAGAGATCACATGTGGTCCTTACCACAGCCAGGTTTGGGGCCTTCAAGGAGTTGTTGCCGCGACTTCTCACAGCTTGGTTCCTTAGACAAAGGTATATTCAAAAAGAGGTAAACAAATACCCCTTAACCACTTAAACCTCTGAGTACTAAGACCATCTCAAATTTTGTTGGGCTTCATGGGCAGTTAACATGCATTTGATTGGATACCAAATAGCTACTATAACAGAACCAAGAACGAGTTAAAAAGTGAAAACGCACTGAGTTACATGATAGATCACTATTTTTTTTTCCCGGAAAAAGATCCTACTATTAGTAGCTCTTCAAGAGAGGGCTACAACAACCATGGTGGGAAGACTCTCCCAATGACAAAACCAATCTATGTACAATGGGGCTAAATCAAGAAATGGGGAGAGGGAAAAGCCACACAGGTGGTCGGTAGTGCCATCGGAGTACACCCTGGACCATGGTGTAGAAAGGCCCAGGATGCAAGAGTCAAAGGAAAGCCTCTCTGCGCTCCCGTATGCAATCGGAACTGCCTGTAGTCTCTCAAGTTGTCTCACACAAGTGGTCGGTAGTGCCATCGGAGTACACCCTGGACGATGGTGTAGAAAGGCCCAAGACGCAAGAGTCGAAGGAAAGCCTCTCTGCGCTCTTGCATGCGGTAGGAGCTGCCATGTAGTCTCTCGAGCTGTCCTCTGAGAGTGTGGATCAGCTCTAGCCAAAAATCCTGAACAGTCTCTATTGGTGGCACAGGGCGAGCCTCAAAGATGTGGAAGCAACGGGCCCGCTAGATGAACGAGAGTGTCAGGCCACTGATGAGCTCCCAACACTCCTCTCTCTCACTGCACCACTCCTGTGGAGTACGCTCTGTGACAGGCTGGAGTGTAGGTCGCCCCTCCTGCATCACTATCATCCTGCTGGTGGAAGATAGCTCAAATTGAAGTGCCGGGCCCGTGAGGGTGGACCAAGCCGCTGCTCCCCAAGTGTACTGTCGAGCCGTGGAGAGAGCAGGCATCAGTCGAAGAACTCGAAACCACACCTACTATGCCGAAGGACAGTACCAAAGACAATGACGCTGACTCTCCACAAGATGGTCACAAGCTGCACATGCGATCGAGGACCACTATGCACTAGCCAGCTCCCAACTGTTGTAGCTCTGTGTGCGACCAACCACTGAAACAAGGTAACTCTCTCCCAGAAGGCTGCCAAGAACTCAGTTGTGAGACCCTCCTCCTACCAATGAGGTGCTGCAGCGGGGCGGGCCTCTCTGTGCTGCTAGTATATGACGTCCCAGTCGAACAATGTACTGAAAGAACGAGACACTTGGATGGTCTGCAGAAGAGAAAGGGTCCCTCCAGAGCCACTCACCAGGATCCCATTGTTCTCGTGTCAGTGGACAGCACTCCCCAGCCCACAACCTTCAGTGTCCAGTCTCAAGAGCTGTTGGGTCAGGATCGATGACACAAGTCCTCCCACAGATGCCCACTACTCGGATCCTCTGAAAGCACTCTGCCACCTGCGGGGCCTCTACTGCAACTCGTTGTAAGCGTCCCCCACCCTGAAGCTCGAAGAAAAGGGATGGAACGTTCTCTGAGCAGGCCCTGATTGAGGTGAGAACCTCCAGTCGTGTGAAGGCTCCCATCCACCTGGGTGCTACTGGCTCGAGAGGCGTGAGCCACTCAGTTGGAACTGCCTTTGAGATGTCCTAGCACATGCTCTGCACCCCTCTCATGCCCTGTAGCTGGAGACCGTGCACCTCCTCTGACAAGCCTGAGAACTCTAACCAGTCACCTAAAGAGCGCGCTGGACCCGCTGCCATGGGACCCAAGGAAACATGAGGCCGACTACCAACCAAGTGGCCTCTCTGAGTGCTAACCATGGGGTTCTAGACAAGGGGTTGCCATAGGCGCTCCTCCGGGCAAGTAGGCTGTCTCTGCTCCAAGCCTCGCCGCAAGAGCTCCCAAGATCGAAGCAAACTCACAGCGAAGCGGTTCTCCAGTCTCCTGCTCAAACCAATTCTGCGCATCTCTGTGAAGATCCATCTGGTCGAAGGTCGCCAAGGGCCTCCAGCCTGAGGCACCCTAACACGAAGCCGTTGTAGCAAGAACTCCTTCCAGGGCTCCTCACCTGGAAGAAGTCCTCTGACTATGAACTTCCCATGAAGGGCTCTGCTGTGCTGTGCTGGGTCAATGATCCCAAGCCCTCCCTGTGAACAAGGAAGAGTGATAACCTGCCAAGCCACTTTGGCTCGGGCTATCTGAGTGACGCGTCCTGACCAAAGGAAGTTCCTGATCAGTCTCTCTACCTGGTTGATACAAGAACTCGAGAAGATCTAGCAAGAAGTGATGTACCACATAGTCGCCAACAACACCTGGTTGGCCACTACTACTCTGCCAACCAAAGAAAGTCGTGCTGAGCTCCAATGTAACAACTTCCTCTTGATAGACAGGAGGAGGGGAGCAATCTGCTTCTTGGGAGACAAGTCCAAACCAACCTGACAGCCCAAGTACCGAACTGCAGTCCCTGGGGGAATCCACCTAAAACCCTCTCCTGGCATCCAATCGGGCACAGGAGCACTACCAACGGAGAAAGCCACTGTCTTTCTCTAGTTGATCAGTGCGCCCGATGCACAACAGAAGGTCTCTAGAGCCTGCTCACACCTCTAAAGGTTGGCCTCCTAGCCATCTAAGTACAAGGCTGAGTCGTCAGCAAACTTAGAGTCCAGTAGCTCATCTCCCCGAATAGGGAGTGCTAAGCCCCGTAGACCAACCTACTGCAACACCAAAAACCTGCTCATCGCCTCCGCGTAGAACAGAAAGAAGAAGGGGGCAAGACGACAGTCCTGTCTGACCGAACGTGTGAGCATGAAGTGATCACCTCTACCTCCTGCCAAAAGTACCTGACTGTGTGCTTGTCTGTACAAAGCTAACACCCCTCTGATCCAAGCATCTGAGAAGCCCATCCTGCGTAGAGTGCCCTCTAGAAAGTCCCAGTCAACTCTGTCGTATGCCTTCTCAAAATCGAGAAGAAGAATCACTAGGTCCTCACCACGGAACCGTGCTAGGATAGAAGCCTCCCAAAAAGTAAAGATGTTGTCAAGGATACTGCGTTCCTTGACAAAACCTGTCTGAGTCCCATGTATAAGGCTCTCTAGAAGTGGCTGAATCCTCAAACTCAGAGCCTTGGCAAGAACTTTGTAGGCTGAGTTGAGGATGGTGATGGGGCGCCACTATCGAATCTCATCCAAGGAGCCCCCCTCCTTGGAAATGAGGTAGATCAAGCCCTCACTCATGCTGTCAAGCATCACTCCTGTGTGCAAAATGTATTGAAAAGCACTACAGAGATCTGGGCCAAGCAGGTCCCAGTACTCGAAGAAAAAACTGGGAGTCAACCCATCCTCACTTGGACAGCTACCACAGGGAAGGGCCCTAAGAGCCGTGTGCAGCTCCTCAAGTTGAAGTGGCAGCTCAAGCCTCTGACGCATCTCCTCAGTCACAAGACAAGGCATCTGTGCCCAAACCTTCTCCTTGCATGCATCTTGATGCTCTGACTGAGGCTCTGCAGACAGTAACTCACGGTAAAAGTCAGTAGCAACTGCGCGCATATCCTCGGGCTTAGAAGCAACTGACCCGTCGGGCCTCCGCAACTGATTGACCTTGGCATGCGAATGCCGAGTCCCACTACCTCAAAGAAAGCATCAGTCACTCTATCGCCCCGCTGTGTCCACTGAGATGCTTGTCGGTGGAAAGCAAACTCATGTCGCCTCTCCTCTGTGCTAACAAGCTTCTGGCGAGCCTACTGTAGCTACTCCTCCAACCAAGGACTGTCTGGATGCTGCTCCTGCATCCTCTGTAACGAAGCAATGCTCCTGATATATCACTAATTGCTCTTGTTAAAAAAGAAAATTTGTCAAAGAAAAAGTACCTTCGGTTGCACATTTGTGCATAACCAACTATTGGCTACTTCATATAAAAAATGATGCGGTGTGATTGTTTGCACCCCTATGTGGGTCGTGTATTAGGTGTCAATGGAAAGGTAATATAGCCTAAGTTGCATGTAGCAAACTCTTTAAAAATTGTGGTACTAATTGATTTTTGAGATGCTACAATATTAAGTATCTGCAACAAGTAGATAGGTCTCTACATTTTTCAAACAAGGTGAAAGTCACAACGACATACAAGGAGGAGAAAGAGTGTATGATCCGCTACTCAATATCTCTCTTTATAGAAATAGGAAATAAGTGTAGCCTATCTCTCACATTGGCTTACATGTACATAAGATGATGTTTAGTTAATACCCCCTTACAACTAGGAACGAAAAATGTTTGCTATCATTACTTGAACATGTGGCACCTATCGACAAGATTTATCCAACACCCCACAATTGCTCCCAAGAGTTCCATGCATTCTGAACAGGTAAAAAGTGAAGGCATAGAAAGGATTTCTAAAGACAATGCATCAAAAAGTAACTTGAGGTATTTGAAAACTCAACAAGTTTGGCATTCTCTATACATGGACAACTAAGTATAAAGTTTTTATATGCAAACATACATTTTTATTTTGCTTCATCATCTTCTCTTTAATTTCCCTTTGAATTTTGCTTAATATGGGCTTGATAAAAGTTGGTTCAACTTGTTTGTTTTCATCAAAGCTATCTCAATATTACGATTCATTTTTGGTTATGCTGTAGCTATTTTATGGTCGTAGTTGGTCTTCTTTTGTAACCTTTCTTGACATTAGTAGCCTTTTGCATTATCATAGTGACCATTGCTTGTGCTTTTACAATGTTGATCGATGATATGGTTGTGCATTTAATCTATCCTTATTTATGATGTTGATGGTTGCTTGTGCTTTTACAATGTTGATTGAATGTTATTAAGTTTGTGTATTTAATCTATCCTTCTAGTACTTGTAATGCTCTATTTCATTTGAATACATATATTCTAGCATTTGGTGATTTGAGATGCCTTGCATTATGCTCTCTCTCTCTCTCTCTCTCTCTCTCTCATCATGAGACCTCACCTTGTTATTTGTTATAGAATTCCAATGTGAATCTTCACCTTGTTTATTATAAAAATAACAAAACATACAAATGAAGGGACTCCAATAGAAAGCAATGCTAACCAAATATCTCATGCAACCATTTTTTTTGCATTGGAGCAATTATCAAGTAGTCCCTTTAGAAAACCACAACAATATATGATGTTAAAACTGCTTCTTCAAACACAATAATTTCATCAAGATACTAGAAGGACCTTTGGAAATTGAACACAAAAAATTCATCAAGATAGAAAAAGGATCTTGCTCCCAAATGCTATGATTCAAAAGTCTACTCAATCTAACAAGGTGATACCCACCTTTCCAAATATTAAGTAAATGTATACAAATGGATCAGATCTAGTGGAGGCAAGTACATCAAGAGCATCAAATGCATGCACTATACTAAGACCGTAAGATGGTAAGTAGTAGTTTATATTTGTTGATAGCAAAGAAGGGGTATCTAGCTCCATCAAGCATGCAAAGAACTGAATTTCCTTTGTGAATCATTTTGTCATGAGGTAAAAAGTTTCTTGGCTAGAACTTTCTAAAGGCAAGTAGTCAATCCCGGGTACGTAGGATGCAATGCTTATTATAATGTTTTCAATGGTGTAAAAGTTTGCTATTCAAAGTAAATTAAGCCAAGTTGCTTACTCTACTTCAAGCAAGCATAAGAAGAAAAATCTATCGAATGAATTTTGGTGAAGAGGCAACAAGAGTCCAAACTACTTGTGCACAATGCACAATAGGGTATAAGTGGAGAAATAAAGCCCTTCTTCAAAAGATGGAGGCCTTTATGATGGTTTAGATATTGCATGTGCATTGAATACTAAGAGTTTCCTTGCTCTTATGAATGGGAGGAATATAATGTCTGTTAAAGCCTTTTATCTAGATTCCAATTAGGTAAAGAACTTGTTAAGAAAGAAAAAAAGTGATGTCCAAATTTGATTTTAAGGATATAGCTGTTCAGTTCTTAGATGCATGACTTTTAACCGACTAGAGAACATCTTCACTTTTCTGGATACAGACATGGAAGATCTCATGGCGATACCGCCGTGAAGCAAACAGATACGGTTCTTGCCCCATTTATGGATGACATTTATTTACAAACTTCATTCATACATCCCTCACTCTCTGAAACATAAGGCTACATCTTTGACACGAGTGTAGTAGAACATCTGTACAAAGATTTACCCTCTCATCGAAACAGGTCAATCAAAACAAGCCATGCTTTCTCAAATATTGAGATTAGCAGATATCCTCAGTTCTCTCAAGGAGTAACTTCAATAATACCAGGGATAGCAGAATGCTTACAAAATCAACCATTACACCATAGATTTTCAAGGTGGAACCACATTAAACCATGGAATCATGTATGATTGCAACTAATGCATCAAAAGCAGTTTTTCAAAGGTTATGACGAACTATGTGTTGGCATTATTTGCATCCCAAAGGGAAACTGTCCTTCTCTACACATCATACTAAGAAATCTAATTCCCATCGATGTCATCAGATGTTCTTGTATTAAACCTGCTACACATGATTCAATTAATCCTTCTGTGTATAAAGCCCAAACTTTTCATTTCCAGATCCAGTCTGCAATTCCCAGAAATGACACTGCCATTCCCACAAATGACTGATGACTTCTTTGCAGGGTATTTCTTTGAATCATTGCAGTTTAATGAAGGGTGTTTCTTCTCATATAAAAATCCCTCTTTTATGTATTCCTTCTCATTTCTCAGAATTTAGCATATGGTTTTTCTATCTATTCATCTCCACTCGTCCAGGCTGCGCTCTTCACAAACAAACGCATTAGCTCACTAGTTTTATCTTCTGCAATTCTTCATGTGCCCTCCTTTATTTGGCACAATGACCTCATGAGAAAATTCTGATCATCAAAGGAGCTAGTGCCAGCCATCCAAACCTTAGAGCACAAACACCCCCAGAGCTTTCCCAATCAAAGTTGCAGCTTGTACTAGTAAAATAACAGGAGCCCACGTTATATTCAAGTTTTTTTGCTTGTAAGAAAGTCGATATAGCATGGGATAATTAGGATTTTTTACGATACAGAGTACATGGCCCTCATGACCTGTGTTTCAATGTTCAGAATGATAAATAGTGAATTAGTTCAAGTGTCATACAAAATGGGCAATTCACAAGAAGCCCCTGTCCCTCATGACCTGTGTTACAATATTCAGAATTCGTGGGAATTCAAAAAAGAGGCTGGATTCACTCCCACTGAGCCCAACGCGGCTGACACGATTGTTTCCTGACAAGTTGTTGCATGGGCTGCCCCCAATGATGAGGTCAATTGGCCCCACTTCATCCACAAGATCAGCCAGCACATCATAAGTAAGGTCTCTGACATCAGTTCTGAGCTTTAACTCCCCTGTTTGCCCACTCTTTCGCCACCAGCCGGCTAGCACCTCCCTCACCTTCTCATTTATCTCCACTGCAATAACCACTTTCAAGGGAACCCCGAGCTTGTCAAGAGCCACCTCT
Organism: Adiantum capillus-veneris; assembly: GCF_014529385.1. Classification (NCBI taxonomy): domain Eukaryota; kingdom Viridiplantae; phylum Streptophyta; class Polypodiopsida; order Polypodiales; family Pteridaceae; genus Adiantum; species Adiantum capillus-veneris. The sequence goes on from NC_140951.1 coordinate 107,343,911, forward strand.
GCTCCCCCAATACCAGAGAAAAGCGACAAGACCGCGACACCATGTGGGTATAAATACCTGAGAGGTGACAGATGATATGCAACTGTATGTACTTGGAAGGAGTTTCCCAATGCATCATATCTATCCGTCATTGATGAGAAGCCTCTCGTGTGATCGCGGTCGAACCCTAGCAGGAGCTCCATCTCATGAGGCTCAAGTGGAGCTACTCGCCCCGGCCCCACCCAAACCAAGTTCCACTTCTTGCAAGCTTGAACTATCTCTTGCTGCCTGTGGTAGGGAAGCTCGCGACCATCATCAGACAAAGCAAAGAGTGTCCTAATCAAACCACACAGACTATCTGGCGCTTTGCGAGTGTTAATACAATTCAGTTTCTCTCTTGTATCCCAGCTTGGCCAATAGCGTTGTGTATCGGGAAAAGCCTCGGATACAGTCATTGGTGGTGGACATGAGAGAGGTGTACGTCCTTCTACGGGTAGATTATGCACATAACCCCGAGGCCTTCGGCTTGCAGAAAAAAACTTCGAATCTGTGAACTCTGGATCGACGCCATTGAAGTGGCGTTTGATGGTGTCCCATTCATTGTTGGGCACACCAGCAACATTTTCAAAGTAGAAGTAGGGAGGTCCATGCATCAGATGAGGCAAAGGCTTGGGTCGCCCTATGAAAAGGCCGGGAATTCCATAACCCATCATCCTTCCCACCTGAGACTGCACTTTGTCGACCGCCTGGAATTCCAATTTGCGTTTGCTGCCTTTAGATTTCAGAGTTTTGCCCTCTAAAGTTGGCCGGAACATCTCTGCTTCACTGTCATCTGAATCTGAGAGTGGTGAAAATTCCATTTTTTTCTTGCTGCCTAGGTATGAGCACCACAGCTTTTCCATGGTTCCTGTCCATTTAAGACCAGGTTTACATCTCAAGCTGCTCTCTGCTCCATAGCTGATCCTGCTATTGAAATGGCTGGCACCTACGCTCTCTCCCAGCACATCTGCTCTAAAGCTCAAGCTGTCCTCTGATGCAGAACTGGAAATATCATCGAAAAGTCTGGCACCTAAACTTTCATCTCCCTGCACACATGGCCACAGAATTTAATCTTCAAATTGCACAAAACTGGTGATGCCACTAGGTCTAAACCTGGCCAACAGAAACCATTTTTCTCTCCAGTTCAAGCCCCGTCGATAGATCTTTGAGGCCTCTTGGAATTGTTCCTATGACGTTAAAAACTTCTTCTTCTTCTCTTCTCCATGCACAAGATGATGCATCAGTTGTACCAAAACAGCACACTCAAGTGTCTTATTTGCTAGATATTCTATGAAATGAAATGAACAATTCCAATGAATATCCCACAAGTGTCACCTGTTTCATGTGTGAGGACTCTTTAGCTTCAGCCACTTCTCTCTCATTCTTCAGACTTTCGAATGCATTGAGAACATCAAGAAGTACTTCAAAATCATGGCTTCCTGGCGATGGTTTAAGAAGAACATTATGAAGAATGCTAGATTTTCTTTAGTTTGAAAATGAAAAATATGATTGTTTGTGGCTATTAAGATACCAGATAACGTAAAAGCCTTCTGGATGGCAACGAACGGAAACCCCATTTTAAGAAGTTTTGATACTATTGCAGGTTCACAATCCATGTTTTCATAAGAATCGACCTGCAAAACATTTTTAAGTATTGGACTTCGTAAATTAACAATTGAAAATATCCCGAGTATTACTATGTTTCTGTAAATGTTTCCCTTTTTTTAAAAACCATATGAACAAACTATATGTTGAAATCCATTGGAAGATGAGCCACTTTGCCCCACCATGGAGGGATGATAGAATTGCGTAATGTTTACAAGTACCTCGAAAGTCTATCAGGTGATTTTGGGTCTAAAATTGTTGATGCCCTTAGACCTAACGTTCAGAATTGTTGATACCTTAATTGATCACTCGGAAGGAGTCACACTATAGTGCATGGGACAAAGCTCGCCGCATGGAAATGGCTATGTATGTCTTCATGGACTATGAATATGGCTGAAAGCAGGGTTTGGTGGTACAAAAAAAGGACCAATTTTTTTTCCCGCCTTATTGGTACTAATAAAAAAGTGGGGACCGCTGAGATTTTTGTAGTTTGTGTCAAAACTTGTCAGAGTTTGTTTTTTTATATTCTTCTTTCCAAGATGTATCAAATGAAATACAATATGATGGCATATGAACTAAACTGGCCCCAGGGAGTGCTCGCTGTTGCTCCTTCACCTCGCGCTTGCCATCGCTCTCTCCCTTTGCTTCGCCTCGCGCACGCCCTACCCTGCCCCCCCCCCCCCCCCCCCCCCCCCCCCCCTTCTCTTGCGCGTTGCCCTGATGCTGCCCGCCCAACCTGCTGTGCGCTGTTCGACTTGCTCTCTCGCCGACAGAGCAAGCGAGCTTAGAGGCAGAGGTGGTGCGCCTTCAGGCCACCTCTGTTATTTGCAAGATTCTCGGTACCAGACCCAGCAGAGAGGAAGTGCGCAATCTCCTTCAGGCCCGCTTTCTCGTAGAGGTGGGCAAGAATCTCGATGTTTAGCTTCTCGAACATGGCTACTACTAGATAGAGTTTGAGACTCCCGAGATGGCGTCCAAGGTCATTACGATGAGCTCCCTGGCCATATGAGCAGTTCGAGCATACTTTCGACAGTGGCGCCACGGTTTCGACCCAGCTACCGACGTTCTTGTCGAGGTGCCCATCTCAGTCTTCTTCCCCGGCCTCAGGAGGGAGTAACTTCCGCTCCTTTCTAGGATAGGCTCAGCGATTGGGACTGTCCTGGAGACACCTCGCACAGCAGCCTCTATAGCTGCCAAGGCGGCTGGCATCCCCACACTCTAGCTTTGTGAGGCCCTAGACAACCTAGCCTTCTCTCGTTCGGACCACAGAGTGGGAGGAGTGAACCTATCTTGGATAGATCACTTCTAGACTAGTGACCACTTCTGTGACTTGGGTGAGACAGTTTGCATTCTGGCTGGGACTTCTTTTTCGGACCATGCACTAGTGATCCTCACAAGGAAAGATAGACAAAGAAGGGGGAGCACGATGCTACCTATCCCTGAGAGGGTTTTGCTGGACTCTGTGCTCAGAGAGCGAGTGGTAGTTCTTTGGACAGAGGGCTTAGACATGCAGGACTCTCTTGCTCATAGAGTGGCCTCTGGACTTGCTCAGATTAGTCGGCTATTTCTTCAGGAGTCCATGGCCCGCCTGGCTGCAACGAGAGAGGAGGAGCAACATCTCCGACAGGGGGTTGCTTCCCTGCAGAGGATGCAAGAGCAGCATCCAGACAGTCCTTGGTTAGAGGAGCACTTGCAGCAGGCTCGCCAGGAGCTTGCCAGCACACAGGAGAGGCGCCACGAGTTTGCTTTGCATCGACACGCATCTCAGTGGACCGAGGTGGGTGATAGAGTGACAAGGGATTTCTTTGAGACAGTGGGACCCCGACATACGCATATCAGGGTCAACCAGTTGAGGAGGCGTTACGGGTGAGTTGCTTCCGAGCAAGAGGACATGCGAGTAGTTGCTACTGACTTTTACCGCGACCTGCTGTCAGCAGCGCCTCAGTCAGAGCGTTAGGATGCATGAAGAGAGAAGGTATGGGCACAAATGCCTTGTCTTGTATGCACTAGAAGCTCGAGATGCCTCTTCAGCTAGAGGAGCTCCACGTGGCCCTCAGAGCACTTCCTCAAGGTAGCTGTCCAGGTAAGGATGGTTTGACTCCCAACTTTTTCTTAGAGTACTGGGACTTACTTGGCTCAGATCTCTGCAACGCTTATCAGTACATCCTACACACAGGAGAGGTGCCTGACAGCATGACTGAGGGTCTGAATTACCTCACTCCCAAGGAGGGTGGCTCCTTGGATGAGATTCGACAGTGGAGGCCCATCACCATCCTCAACTCAGCCTACAAATTTCTTGCCAAGGCTCTGAGTTTGAGGATTCAGCCACTTCTAGAGAGCATTATTCATGGGACACAAACAGGTTTTGTCGAGGAGCGTAGTATCCTTGACAACGTCTTTACGTTTTGGGAGGCGTCTACCCTCGCTCACCTCCGTGGTGAGGATCTGGTGATTCTTCTTCTCGATCTTGAGAAGGCCTATGATAGAGTTGACTGGGACTTTTTGGAGGGGACTCTATGCAGGATGGGCTTCTCAGATGCCTAGGTCAGAGATGTGTCAGCTCTTTACAGATGGGCACACAGTGAGGTACTGTTGGCAGGTGGTAGAGGAGATCGTTTCATGCTCACACGTTCGGTCAGACAGGGCTGCCCTCTTGTCCCCTTTCTCTTTCTGTTCTATGCTGAGGCGATGAGCAGATTTTTGGTTTCACAGCAGGTTGGTCTACATGGCTTAGCGCTCCCTATTCGGGGCGACGAGCTGCTGGATGCTGAGTTTGCAAATGACTCAGCTTTGTACTTGGAGGGCCAGGAGGCCAACCTTCACAGGTCTGAGCAGGCTCTTGAGACTTTTTGTTGTGCATCAAGCGCACGAATCAACTGGAGAAAGAAAATCGCTTTCTTGGTTGGTAGTGCTCCTACGCCTGATTGGCTGCCAGGTGAGGGTTTTAGATGGATTCCCCCAAGGACTAGAGTTCGATACTTGGGCTGCCAGGTTGGTTTGGACTTGTCTCTTGAGCAGCAGATTGCTCCCCTCCTCCTGTCCATCAGGAGGAAGCTGTTACACTGGAGCTCCGTACGACTTTCTCTGGCTAACAGAGTCGTAGTGGCCAACAAGGTGTTGTTGGCTACTATGTGGTACATCACATCTTGTTGGATCTTCTCGAGTTCCTGCATCAGCCAGGTAGAGAGGCTGATCAGGAATTTCCTTTGGTCAGGGCGTGACACTCAGATAGCCCGGGCCAAAGTGGCCTGGCAGGTCATCAATCTTCCTTGTTTGCAAGGGGGCCTGGGGATCATAGACCCAGCACAGCAAAGCAGAGCCCTTCCTGGGAAGTTTGTTGTTAGAGGATTGCTTCCAGGGGAGGAGCCTTGGGAAGAGTTTTTGCTGAACAGCGGCTTAGTGCTAGAGTACCCCAGGCTGGAGGCCCTTGGAGACCTTCGACCAGATGGATTTTCACAGAGATGTGCAGAGTTGGCTTGAGCAAGAGATTGGAGGACCGTTTTGATGTGAGTCTGCTCTGCTCCTGGAAGCAGTTGAGGAGAGGCCTGGAGCAGCATCAACATACTTGCACAGAGGAGCGTTTGCGACATCCCCTTGTTGGGAACCCCATGGTTAGCACTCAGAGAGGCCACTTGTTTGGTAGTAGGCCTCATGTTTCTTGGGGTTCCATGGCAGAGGGTCCAACATGCACCTTAGGTGACTGGCTACAGTTCTCACGCTTGTTTGAGGAGCTTCAGAGCATCTAGCTACAGGGCATGAGAGGGGTGCAGAGCATGTGTCAGGACATCACAGAGGCAATACCAGCTGAGTGGCTCACACCTCTCGAGTCAATGGTGTCTAGATAGATGGGGGCCTTCACGCGACTGGAGGTCCTCATCGCAGTTCGGGCTTGTTCAGAGACTGTACCTTCCTTGGTTTTCGAGCTACAAGGTGAGGGTCGTTTACACTGAGTATCAGTTGAGGCCCCACACGTTGCAGAGTGTTGTTTTTAGAGGATCCGAGTTGTGGGCATCTGTGGGAGGACTTGTGTCATCGATCCTGACCCAGCAGCTCTTGAGACTGGCTATTGGAGGATGTGGGTTTGAGAGAGTTGTCCACTGGCATGAGTGCAATGGGATCCTGGAGAGTGGTTTTGGCGGGGACCCTTTTGCCTCAACGGACCATCCAGCTGTCACTTTCTTTCAGTACAGTGTTCAACTGGGACGTCAAAATACTGGCAGCACGGAGAGAGGCTCGTCGTGCTGCAACACCTCATTGGCAGGAGGAGGGTCTCACAGCTGAGTTCTTGTTAGCTTTTTGGGCGAGGTTGTGGGACGCCAGACAGCCGCGGTGAGTCACTTTGTTCCAGTGGCTAGTTGCACATAGAACTACAGCAGTGGGGAGCTGGCTTGTACATAGTGGTCTCTCGGTAGCATGCGCAGCTTGTGTGGAGAGTCAGCGTCATTGTCTTTGGGACTGTCCTATGGCACAGCAGGTTTGGCTTCGTGTCCTTCGGCTGATGCCAACTTTTTCCACAGCATGATAGTACACTTGGGGGGCAGCTGCTTGGTCCACTCTCACGGGCCCGACACTACAATTTGAGCTATCCTCCACCAGCAGGATGATAGTGATTCAGGGGGGTCGACCTACACTCCAGCCTACTACAGAGCTTACTCCAGAGGAGTGGTGCAGTGAGAGAGAGGAGTGTTGGGAGCTCATCTGCAGCCTGACACTCTGGTTCATCCGGCGGGCCCACTACTCCCGCATCTTTGAGACTCGCCTTGTACCACCAGCAGAGACAGTTCGAGATCTTTGGCTAGAGCTCATCCGTACACTCGGGGGGCAGTTTGAGAGGCTCCAGGGCAGCTCCGACCACATGCAGGAGCGTAGAGAGGCTTTCCTTCGACTCTGGCGTCCTGGGTCTTTCTTCACCATGGTCCAGGGTGGGCTCAGATGGCACTACTGTCCACCTGTGTAGCTTTTCCCTCCTCCCATCTCCTGATTTAGCCTCATTGTACATATGCTGTTTTTTCATTGGGTGAGTCTCCCCTTATGCTTGCTGTAGACCTCTCTAGTAGAGGTGGTTGTAGCCCTATGGGCAGTTTCATTAACTAATAGAAGGATCTTTTCTCAGAAAAAAAAAAAAACAATATGATAAGTGATTTCTTTTGGGAGTTCGATAAATTGCATTGCAAAGATTTGTCAAAGGTACTGTCAAGGACAACCAATTTTGTACCACCTTCCCTTGCTTTTAGCCATATATGGCACTAGTGGGCTCTGTTCGAGAGCATGGGGAGTTTTATCTTTCATGGGATGCCATCGTCATACCTGGTAAAGTCCATGAAGTGGGAGAGGCATGCGTTTTAGCATCTCTTTCTCATCTGTAGAAGTGACACTTGGAGAGCGCACAGATCCAATGTTAGGCCTAATAGAAGCTCAATGAGATTGAGGAGAGAATACATGACAGTGCCTCCTTTTATTCTTACATTGCCCATGGACTCAAATGGGTGACAAATTTTAAGGAGAGTTCAAGGTCACTAGAAGTGCATGACGTTCTAGAGTGTGGAAAACAATATGTATGCAGCTTGGGATAAGTCGTTCATAGATTAAAGGTGATGCATTGCTTGTTATGAAGCAAGTCTTGGGAGTTTGGAAGGACAACAAACCACGATTGAAGAGCCTACGGAAGCAAATAGAGAAATTGCTTAAGCACTTTGAGGCTTGGGAGTAGCCGATGTGTTACAAAGTATCAAAACAAGGAGGCTCATGAAGCTCCACAAGGAATGATACTTAAGGTATTGTGTTGCGTAGTGGATAAGCCTTTGAAGAGAAACTTTTCTTTTTCCTTCTAGCACAAAAAGTGGCTGTATACTGTGTACTAAGAGACCGTTGGGATACTCAAAGGCCTATTCCCCAGAGATGTACATTTAGGTAATCTGTCCTTTGAAGAGAAACTTTATACAAAGAGGTTGATTTTTTACAACTAGGTGTATTCTAGGTGATGTATTTCCACCTAAAAAATATATCTTGCAAGATAATGTTTTGTATATAAAAGGAATTAATGTTTTGTTTATAAAAGGGAGGGATACAATATTATGCAATATGTAGCCTCGGAAAGAAGACATTAATATATTTCTAGGAGAGAACCATACAGTTGTGGTGGGCATTTTTCCATGAACGTGATGCTGCATAACCTCTTGCAAGAAGAATATGTATGGCACTATACACACAAGATGTGCACCATTGGAGTATCAAGCTTACCTTGTCAAAGAATGCGTAATCCTGAGGTTCATACTATTAAGTTCACACATGAAGTATTTGAGAAATGGGGACGTCATGCAACTGGGCCATGCATTGAACCTTGAGCTTGGTAAGGTTTATGCTTGCTAATGATGTACAGCCTGGCTATAGTGCTAGTGTTTGGTCTATTGATAGCCGACCTGAAGCATATGTGGCAGCATGACTAGTCTCTAGGAGTCTCTACTTACCTTCTAAGCCTACAATGCTACCCGAGAACCTCCTAAAGCCTGGAACAACTCCACTTTTGTAAGCAAGAGAAAACAAGTGCCTAAAGAAAGTGGAAACAAGCGCACTCTCTCTCTCTCTCCTCTCAGCTTCGCAGTGCAGCACCCTTGAGCTGCCCTCCCCTTTCCCCTTGCCAGCTCAGCACTAAAATGGTGGAGGAAATGAGAGCAGCAAGTTGTGGATGCACCCACTACAACTACATCGATGGTGTATGTAGTGGCAATAATGAAGTGATGTGCCCAATGCATGATGAGCTCAAGCATACCCAACTGCCTCATGACCAACTCAACGAGATTCTTGAGGTATGATTTGTCTATTTCTTTTTCCCAGACTTGACTAATAGTTAATCCATGTCAAGATCTTCTTAGAACACAAGAGAAGGGCCCATTCTATGAGGCTCATGTGAAACATGTAGATGTTTAGTTGTTGCTTTTCTCAAGTGTGACAAAAGTTGATTCCTAAAGTGTCCTTTACTCAAACATATTTACACACATCGACATTTTTTAATAGAAGCTTCCAAGTGAAATTTTGGGCTTGTTTGGATGGACAAGACCATGAAAAGGGTTGAATGGATAGCTCCAGCCTATAGAATCAAAAAAATCAATCAAGAAAGCATAGGAGGTTGTCAGCTCCTTTCAAAATGGTTGCATCACATTGAGAGTGGTCCTTTGAAAGTTAATACTTTTGAAGAGAACTAGATATTTTGCTTGAGAGAGAAATTGATAGAGTCACAGTTATAGTGGAAAATCTTAGTAAAATGGAGTTCATTTCAGAGAATTTAGCAGGTGCTTATACAAGCTGGATGGAGAGGTGAATTCATGAAGCAACAATTTCTTATAAGCTCCTATGTTGTGAGTGCTCTCAGCCTCTCATTGCTCAAAACACCCAAGTTCCTAGGATATCCAGGCAAAGATTGGAATAATTTTTTAGTCCTAACTCGCATAATTGCGATTTAAAGCTTCAGAAGCCTGTCTTTTTCTTGGGGGAACCTACTGCCAAGTTCTTAATTCAATTCGTTCGAATCTTTGGGGATGCCTTTTGAAGTCTTTGTGAGTGCCTTTTTCACTCTTTGCAATCTACAATAGAACTTAAGACTCATGATAGAATTCGATTGGTGACATTAGGCCTAACGGCTTTTCTATCCATCACACCGACGCCTTATTGGTGTTGAGTCAATGTGTCCTACAATTTAAAAAAGAATTTTACAGCACGGTGCATGGATGCGTATGCATGAGCTACACATAATTGGGCAAGGGACATGACTGCGAGATGGACGTAGGCAGGTGTGGGGGGGCGGGGGGGACACCAGGCCCTCGCGTCCGTTCACCTGCTAGTGATGAACATTGGCCATTCCATTTTTTATATTTTTTTCACTCGACACAAAATCAACGTCGTTTCTTGTCTACCTTTCTTTTTTAAAAAACGGAGGCACATACTAGTGATTTAAAGCTTCAAAAGCCTGTCGAATCCTAACCAGCAGCACGTAAACAAGAGCATTAACCATCGCAGGAGTAGAGTCAATGTTTCTTATACACGCCAACTCTCTAGCTACAATCCAATGCCCCAATCCCTTCATTCACGGGAAAAACCAGCCCTCGCATTGCTTGCCATCACATTGCAGTCTCGCTATACTGTCGTCCGCCCTCAACACTTCAACAACTGCAACAGCATGTTGCTTCGCCATCGTTTTCCCAAGAGGCACTCAGCTGAATGATCTCCTACTGCAAACCATCTCGTGCACCACTTTCTCTGCCTGTGGCGCCACCGCCTACTACAGTAGCTCCCTAGTCTACTTCATGTTTTTTATTTTTTTTTAAAGACCCTACCCACATGACCCTACCTGTCCTTGGTCTGCTGCTGCAACCAGTCCGCGCCGGACCCTACCGTCCTTGGTCTGCTGCTGTAACCAGTCTGTGTCGGCGCGGACTGGTTGCAGCAGCAGACCAAGGACAGGTAGGGTCTTTTTTTTTTGAAAAAAAAATATCATGCCAGTTTGTCGTCACCATTTTCAAAGTTGTTTTATGGGTGGAATCTTACGCAAATTCCATAAACTTGATGGCAATGGCTTGAGAAGTGTAAGCGAGGCCTATGAGTAGCCGAGATGGAGAAGGAGATGTGTCGTGCGCAGAGAGGCAAACAATGCAGGTTGTACCACCCTCAGGCGAACGTTGGAGACTGTGCCACCCTCATTGAGAGAGAGAGAGAGAGAGAGAGAGAGAGAGAGAGAGAGAGAGCACAAGCGCCGACTTGGGCGTAAGCCTCACAAGCACCAGCCTCCTATTACCTCTTTAAAATGTCAATCGTACGAAGATTGCTCCTTCACCAAGCATGTCCTATGTTGCTCTGGTGACCCTGCCCTCACTGCCATGACCCCCACACTAGGTAGCGCACTCTTCTACCCCAACTTGTGACCCTCTTTCACGTGTGGTTGGAGAAAACTCCTCCCACCTGTAACGTAACAAGGTTGCTTGCGGCCTTTCGCAGTAACACCCCTCCAACCTCTTATCCACCCCTCCAACCTCTTGTCCCTGTTTGCTCTATGGTGCTACAACACAAGAAGAGAGGCAAGCACCGCCACACACACACACACACACACACACACACACACACAGAGAAATGAAATGAAATGTTATATTAACGTCTTCAAAAGGCCAAAGTGACCTATGAGACCAGGAAGTTACAATGCGGTGTATCTGATATCAAGTCAGATTAACAAAATAAATTAAACTAGGGATAACAAGATATAAATACTGCGGAATCCTAAACTAAGCTGATAGGTGTGAAAGGCGAAAGGCGTGAATCGTGTGAACTGAGCTATACAATGTGTAGACAATTTGGGAGGGAAGTAGAAATCTATCTGCATAGAGATCCATCTTCATCTACACTCTGGACGACGAAAAAGTATGGCTCGAATCCTTTGTTGTAGCCTCCTTCGAAACTGTGTAGCTCCTCTTCTCCATCGGGGTCGTCTAGATCTCCCTAGCTCCAATGCACGGTCTATTAGAATGCCCGTAGTGCAGGTAGACCTCTCCACTGTTGGTTGCTCCTCTGTCTATTCTTCTCGGTGTACAATATCTAGTGTAAAGAAATCTAAGATCTGTCTCTGGGGTTGTCTCTCTTCAGCTCTCCTCAGTAAAGTTTCTCTATGCCTGTGTAGCTCAAGTAGATATAGCCCAAGACATCTCTGATCCTCATAACTCATGACCCTAGATAGTGGTCCGAAACCTTCTTTGAATAGACAATGAAAACGGCCTCGTATCTCATAGTACACTGTGCAATGACATATGTAGTGTACCTCTGTCTCTGGCTCTAGATGGCATAAGCGGCATATCCTGCTATCTGCTGGTGCCCCTCTGAATCTGCCAGTCTCAATCTCGAGCTGATGTGAGGACGTGCATATCTGGCCAATGGCACATCAGATACCATGAGAAAGATGCCTATCCATATAGCTAGGTCGAATCACAAACCCATCCTCCGTGAGCTGGAGAAAATGCTCTCTATAGAAAGCTGTCTTTGTGCCCAACTCCTGTATCGGCTCTATCCATGTCCTCCTCGTGTCCAGCTGAATCAGATCCTGACGAATGAGTCTATTAATCTCTACCCGCGTCAAAGACCTCAAGGGTGCCTGTAGAGAGTATTGAAAAGGAGGCAACTTGTCCATGGTGAAACCATGTGTCTGAAACCATGATGCCATCTGTGCATACCAGCATGATGTATCCCCATTAAGAGCTAATTGTCTAGAGGACTCTAGAGCCACCCTGGCATATCTGTCTCTGGTAGTATCCCACAGACTGTGAACAAAGGAGACTGATCTAGTAAGTGCCTCAATCACCATAGGGGGAGCAGCTAATTCCGCTCGAATGATATCATGAGGTACGGAAGCCTTGGCTCTAATCAGCCAAGAGATCATAGATACCAGGGGCTTCTCCATATGCCTCCAACCCTCCTGGCCTACAGAAGGTCCCCAAACCTGCACCCCATATAACATAGTAGAGGCAACCAGAGTATCAAAGAGCCATAACTTTGTCCTGGGTTCCTGGAACTGAACTTGCGAACACATCCTCTCCATTCCTCCTAGAGCTGCACCAGCTCTGGTTAGTCTAGTCTCTGCCGCTCTTTTCAAGGAAAATCTCGGCCCAGTAAAGACTACCCCCAGGTAAGTGTATGCATCTGTATACTCCATAGTCTCTTGACCATACTTGAAAGTAGGTACTGATCTCCTGACCCATTGCGGTGTGGTGTTAAACACCATAACCTTGGTTTTACCTAGGTTTACACACAATCCACTATCCTGTGCAAAACTGCGTAGTGCATCCAACTGTCGTTGCATACCTTCTGGTGAATCAGATATCAGCACAATATCATCAGCATAAAGCAACAATGGGATCCACGTCCCTGCCAGCTGTGCACCTTTGTCACCCTCTCTGTCGATGTAATCAGACACCTCATCAACATACATACCAAATAGCGTAGGAGACAATGGGCAGCCCTCTTTCACTCCAATAGTAGAGTGAATTAAATCAGATACCCCTTCCGGAGTGCGTACATGCCCCATCACTGATCTGTACAAAGCCATAATCCCCCAAATCACCTCTACGGGCACCCCCATCTCCTGTAATCTGCGCATCAATCGAGCTCTTGATACCATGTCAAATACTTTACGAAAATCCACAAAGCTACAATAGATCCGTCTTCCATGTGCTCTGCCCTCCTCAATGATGGCCCTGAGTGTCAGAATATGATCAAGAGTGGAGAAACCCCTCCTGAAGCCAGCTTGACCCTTCGCTCGTACACCCTCGCCCTCTGCCCAATTACTCAAGTGTTGCTCAAGGATAGATGCATACAACCGTGCCAATGTGTGTCCAACCATAATAGTGCGGTAGTTCCGAGGCTCTGTAGGGTCACCAGCCTTGAAGATAGGCACAATATTAGACAGCCTCCAAGTCTCAGGTAATCCCTCACACATGGCACGATTGAACAACACTGCGAGAACCTCCATCAGCATATCCCTGGCATGTATAAAGTGCTCCGCTACTAGACCGTCATGATCATATGCCTTCCCGGTCTTCATCCTGTCGATGGCCCTTTGTACCATCTTAGGTGTAAAGAAAGTGCTTGTAGCTGGGCAAGGCTTGGTAGGGTCTGGAAGGGGTTCCTGTCCAGGAACCGTCTATAATGATGTCGCATATTGGCCCCACACCTCAGGTGAAGTAATCACTGGGGGAGGGGAGTGTTCATGGAAGAGTCACCATGCCTCTCCTGAGTCCCTACTCAAGAACATCTGATACAAGTCTCGCTCCATCTGAGCTAGGTAAGCTCGCTTCTTCCGTCGCATAAGGCGTCGGAAAGCAATCCGAGACTGTCTGTAAGTGATGACTCCTAAAAGAAGATCCTTCTGAAGCTGGGCTCTCATCTCTCTGCACTCCTCATCATACCAACTATTCTAGGGCATGCTCCCAGAATGTCGTCTCTTGCCCGGCTGAGTGTGTGGGTACGCCACTGATGCAGCCCCATGCAGTGTCTCAGTCAATAGAGTGGTGCACTCCTCCACTGAGAGGCATGTACCATTTGTGCCAGATGTGCCTTCCAATAGATGGTCCCAGATCTCCTCTGAATAAACGAAATCAGTCTCTGGTGTGAATGTATAGCGGGTGTGTGACCTGCCTCCTGATGTCTGGGTTGTACTATACTGAAATTTAATGGATTGTGTCAAGAGAGCATGATCTACTGCTATGCCCATTGGCCTGGCTCCCACTGTGAAATCCTGAATGCAGGGGACAAAGCTCGGTTGTGTCATAACATAATCCACTGTACTGGCCCCATGTCTATGTGGAAAGCATGTGAAACCAGCTGCTCCAGGAAATCGCTGTAAGCCATTAAGTATGGCTAATCCATGTGTAGTCGTCATTTCCATGAGGTATCTCCCATACTCCGTTTGCTCTCTGTCATCTGAGCATCTGTCAAGTCCCAACTCACCCACATCCAGCTCTCTAAGCATCTCATCTGAAGTGTCGTAGAAGACTGTCTGCGAGTTGCCCGTTCGGGCATTGAAGTCCCCTAGGAGAATGATATCACCCTCCCTAGAGAACTCCCAAATGTCATCATCTAGGATAGAGAAAGGCCACTGCCCTCTGGATGCGGCATACATTGATGTACTGGGAGGAAAGTAACATATGGCAATATATAGGAACCGGCTTGTGTCAGCTCTCAGTCTCACCCACTCCTCCTGAGCCTCTACTCTCATGCTCAGATCTCGCATTTGTCCTGTGAGCTGTTTCCCATCTGTATCCCACCACATGTGGCATTACCTGTCCAGGGGCCTGATGAGTCTCTGAGAAGAACACAATATCCTTGTCTTTGAAACTCTCCTCAAATGCACCCACGTCCAATCTCATAGACCCATTACAATTCCAGGTAGCCATCTTCAGTGTGGTCCCATATGTCTCGTAGGAAGAAGAAGAAGAAGAAGGAGAGAGAGAGAGAGAGAGAGAGAGAGAGAGAGAGAGAGAGAGAGAGAGAGAGAGAGAGAGAGAGAGAGAAGAAGAAGAAGAAGAAGAAGAGAATTTTAACGTCGTAGGAAGCTATCCCAAGAGACCTCAAAGATCTATCCGTGAACTCAAGACCTGTTATTCAAGAGGGAAATGGCATAACCAATCTACCACACTTGGGTGATAGAAAGGTTATACCATTTTCCTCTTCTTATTTGTATGTGAACTAGAGTGGCTATGCTTTAGATCACTTTGGTCTTCAAAGCGGCCCAATGTTCGAGAAAAAGCTTTAGCCTTGAGCCAACTGCAAAATCAAAACAACCGGTTAAAAGGATCCACTAGAAAATGTCTTTGATGCTATAATAATGCAACTTCACCTTTGGTATCTTCTCAGGATATGCTATTATTTTGTTATCACGGCTTGCTCATAGCTAGACTTTACCTCATGCTTGGTTTTCAACATAGAATGAGTGTGTTGATTACAATGAGTGTATTGATTACATGATAAATGTGTAAAATACAATCGTTAGTAGTGATTGTGTTGTGGTTTAAGGGGTTGTTTATTTTTTCAAAAACTTGGGCGTAGTTCCTACAATTAGGAGAGTCTCTCAAAGAAAAGGAATAGGGTCTCGGGCTCACATCCTCTATGAAGTGATCAAGTGTGCTTTGTGTCAGTCATAGAGGACTTTGATGACAATGATCCTCGTGGTGATGAGAGCGAAAGCACAGGGGTCATTGAATGAAGTAGATGCTCACATAGCTAGGAGGGAGGCAACCTTGAAATTGGCTCCAATTTTGGTTCCATGGGATATATTAGTCATCATGGGAATTGAGTTTGATTGTGGGATTAGTTTTCAACAATAGAAAACCCGCTTGCACTTTTGCAATTTGCTCTAAGTAATAAAGAATGTTTGACGGGACTTGCTCGATTATTTTGTTGCTCGAAAATACTCGCTTGCAAATTTGTATAACCCGAAAAATACTTTGCAAGAGAGAGAATTAGAGAACTTGACAACAATTGAGGACCGGATTTATGTGGATCCGGTCCCCCCTCCAAAAGGCTTTTGTATTATAGTTTCTCCCATAAAGAGAGAATTGGTACAATACAAGCTTTGTGTTCCTTGAGACCTTGATGGTGCAATGAAGATAGAGAGCTTTATGCACCATAATTATGCCTGTAACTTAATCTAATGAAAGAATTAACTTGTCTCTGTCCTCAGACCCAAGACCTTAAACACCTTCGAAGGTGGAGAGAGCTAGCAAGGGATGAGGGTAGGGAAGAGGAAGAAGTAACATACAAGAAAGAAGTAGTGTCCTTTCATACCATCACTCATGGAGCTTAGCATAGCATAATAGCATAGTAATGGAGATGAAGAAGATGGCAAGCATAGCATTGAAGCATGGCTCTTGGTTGGATTTGCATTCCATAGCCAAGAGTGTTGGTGTAGGCTCTCAACTTCTCAAGCTTGGAGAAGGAGCTCTTGCACTTCACAAAGTGAGAATGTGTGAAAAATTCAGCAAAGAAGCCCTTTGTGGAACCGGCTCCTGAAGCATCACAGGGGTCAGAAAAGGTCAACAAGGACAAGGACTCAGCCGGGACTTCTGGAGCGCAAACAAAGAAACAAAAAAGGAAGCCTTTTGTACGTACGTCGCTCGAGGAAAAGAAGGTCTTGATGGCTGAGAATAAATGCTTTATATGCGAGCAGCCTAGTCACTTTGCTACAGATTGTCCACAAAGGAAAAGACCAACTAACTCAGATGATAAAGAGGACAAGAAAGGAAAGAATCCTAGATTTGATTGGACCCCCTAAAGCTTGGCCAATCACATGCCTTGTACATTTCAAGCAACATGGGTAGGCTTTAGACAAGTTTCCTCCTTACCCCTTTGAGAGAGAGGGCTTGATAATATCTAGATAATTGCTTAATTAGACTAAAAGCTCATTGGACCCTCTTTAGCCTAGCCAATAGGATTCAAGCACTCCATGTGGCTAAGCATAGGGAGAGACTGACATGTGTCCATGTGCCCCCTTGAGGAAGGGGGTGCCCTTTGGGTGAGTGGGAGGTTAAGTCAAAGCTTCCCCTAGCTTTCTGGCTCGCCCCCTCCTTTGTAGGGTCTCTTTTTGACTCAAGCCCCTCAAGCACCTTACCCCCCATGCATGGGAAGCTTGTCGAGCACCTTACTCATCAAGCATGGAATTAGAATGAGCATGGGCTCTCTCTCTCTCTCTCTCTCTCTCTCTCTCTCTCTCTCTCTCTCTCTCTCTTGCCCCTAGCTTGTGGGCTCGCCCCACCCTCTTTGTAGGGCCAAGGTTTGACTTAGACTTGTGCACTTCAAGCGCAAGGCCAGCTTACCATGAACCTTAGCTATCAAGCATGCATGTCAAGCACCTTAATTATTAACACCTAAAACATGAGCCTAGCTTAACCTAAGGTCCTAGGTCTAAGGACTTTTAACACTAACCTTTGGAGGTCTTTAATGAAGCTAACCCTAAGGTCTTTCAAGCTTCATTAGCTAGCATTGCTCTTTAACAGACCATCTCCCATTTGAACCCATTGACTTTGGTCCCGTGCTGAGATAGATCCATAGACACATGTCTATATTCTTACTCTTGTTCCCATTTATTCTCCCACATTAAATGATCAGTTCAATATGAGAAATCATTTGGGTTGGTTAGATATTAGATTTTATGACACCCCCTTTGTATCCAAGTCACAGTTCTGGGTCTGGAGTTGCCAGCCTGTCACTTGTTCTTGGTTCACACAAAAGTATTGAGGTTGGGATCCGAATACTCTGTGTCTTAGTATATTGAGTATTGCTTTCATTTTTGTGGAAAACTGTCTTTATTCAGTCTACTTTAGTTCTATTTTAGTTCTAGCTACAAAAACTAAATGCAATTGGGCATTACCTATGACGGACAGAGAAAATATAAATGTTCTCACTGTTGTTGATTTCTTGTCAAAATAGAAAGAAGCAAAAGTAGTTGTAGCTGCATTCCATATGATCCTACAATCAGCTGAAGTATGATGCTCGAATGAGCTCTAGTATGAAGTTATAGGATGATGTGATGTTATAGTGAGGTGCTCTTATTTTCGGCATGGCCAGTGGGACCTTAACTAGAGCCTCACACAACAGACAGTAGACGAGAGACTAAGAGAAAGCCACCACAAGTGCCTCTTTCATTTCAAAAGAAACCCAATTTATACAAGATTTTCTCATCATGAGATCACATGTACTTGGAAACAAGTTGCCCACCCAGCTTCAATATCATCACCCAAAGATTGTGCTCGCATATGTTATTTGCTTTCCTTGGTCGGCAGAAGTTCCCCTTTCTTCTCTCAACAACTTCTTCCCTTGCTACAATTAGCCCCCCACAAAAAAATTCATCGTCCCGATGAATGTATTTTCTTGCACAACACTTGTGTCAAGCTAAGACGAGGCAGCAGGAGAGGGAAGCTACTACTTACGACCTCAACCCAAGCTAGAGGGGGAAGGAGGAGGCAAACAAAGACAAGGAGATCCTCTACGTAGGCATTTAACCTAAGCTGGAGGGATGAAGAATACTCAGATTGACAAAAGTGTGAAGTGAGCACAATCACAGGAGAACCAAGCATAGCCAAGGGGGGTCACTGATGTAGAAATGAGGTTTGACTGTTTTTGGGTTGTTTAAAGCCGAAACAGTTGCCAAATAAGCCCTTAACAATGAAATGAATTTAGTCCAAGCCAAAGTGAGGGAAATCGCAATGTGTGCACCTTAGAGGCAACATCCATTTGATTCCATGCTCTTGGAACCATGTTTCCTAATGAGTTTCCTCCTAATGGATAGGAGGAGAGGAGCAATCTGTTGCTCTGGTAACAGATCCAAAGTAACCCGATAGCCTAAGTATCCAATTGGTGTCCCTGGGGGGATCCACCTAAAGCCCTCTCAAGCATGACCAACCCAGAAAGCCATTGTCTTCCACCAGTTAATCAATGCTCTCAACGCACAATAGAACACCTCAAGAGATTGCTCACACCTGTGCAAATTGGCCTACCGGCCCTCTAGAAACATGCTCGAGTCATCAGCAAACTCCCGAATAGGTAGTTGTAGCAAACGCACACCAACCTCCTATGATGCCAAGTATCTACTCATTGCCTCAGCATAGAAAAGGAAAAAAAAGGGGTTAGAGGGAGCCTCTATCGTACTGACCGTGTGAGCATGAAACGCTCCTCTCTTCCCCCTGCCAACATCACCTGACTGTGCTCACACCTATAGAGAGCTGACACCCCTCTAATCCATGTATCTGAGAAGCCCATCCGATGCATAGTGCCCTCGAGGAAGTCCCAGTCAACTTTATCATAGGCCTTCTCAAAGTCGAGAAGGAGCACCACAAGATTCTCTCCTCGGAGACAAGCGAGAGCAATCACCTCCCAAAAGGTGAAACTGTTGTCAAGGATGCTACGTTCCTTAACAAAGCCCGTCTGTGTCTCATGTATGATGCTCCTAAGTAGTGGCTAACTTCTCAAACTCAGAGCCTTTGCTAGAACTTTGTAGGCTGAGTTGAGAATGGTGATAGGCCTGCTGGGTTTAGGTGCACAATGCTGAGAGACACCACAAGCCTTCACATGAGCAATTGCATCCCTAGACACATATGGCCACCATAAACAACTTTGAATAATTTTTTTGTGTTGTGATGTGACCTAGGAAATGACCCCTAGTTGGACCACTGTGGTCATCATCAACACTTGTAGCTTCTTCACCTGTTTGTATGTGAGAGAGGTGGTCGGCCATGATGTGATGCTTGCCGGGACGAGGGAACACCTCGAAATCAAACTCCTGGAATAGAAGTAGCCACCGCCAAACCTGGCCTACAGCTTATGGCTTATTCAGCAGATAACACAAAGCATGATAATCAATAATAATGGTGAAGTGAACCCCTAAAAAATGATGTCGAAATTTTTACAGGGCATAAAGAATATCCAAACCTTCCCTCTCTGTTGTGATGTAGTTGTGCTCGCCTTTAGTAAGCGGGCGACTTGCATTATGAATGGGGTGATCCAGGTTGAACTCTTTGCTAGGCTAAGTCAGAACAACACCCACAGCAGTCTAACTAACATCAGTATGTATTTGAAAAATGAGAGACCAATTTGAATGGGTGCCTCAGTCAGGCGCTTTTTTAAGTAAGCAAAATCTTGGGCCTCACTCTTGGACCACTAAAATGGTACAACAGCATTGGTCAAACAGGTCAAGGGTTTGGCAACATCGGCATACATATGAATGAACCTGCGATGATAACCTTTGTAGCCTACAAAGCTCTAAACACCCTTGGGTTGATTGGGAGAGGCAATCTAAGAATGGCCCACGATTTTATCAGGGTGCAAAGCTAACCCTTTATCAAACACCACATGACCCAAAAGTGTACCTTGCGTGACCAAATAGTAGCATTTGTTAGGATTGAGCTTAAGGCGTGCCTCCCGGCACTTGAGGAAGACTGCAGAGAGCTAAGCTAGATGCTCCTCCAAATTCTCCACTGGGGTGGAACATTGAGCATTGGAGAATTTCAGAAAATCATCTATGAAGATTCGAAGATGATAAGTGAGCAGAGGATAAAAGATGATATAGATTGTATGATTGAAAGGAGGAGGGGTGTTTTGTAACCCAAAAGACATTCTTGTATAAATGAATAATGTATCGTGCTCTCTACTGTGGGTGCTCCTCAATGCAATGTGCATGAAATCTCACTCCAACAAAATGAAAACACTGCAGACGATGAATAATATAGCGGGGATTGTCTCCTTGTTCAGAGAACGGTAGTCGACGCATACACAGATTCTATTGGATTACTTCTTGTGTGCAATGACCATAGGTGATAGCCACTCGGAGTGCTCCACGGGCATGATGATGATACCTGCTTCTTGTATTTTCTTTGGCTCGAGTTTGACACCTTTTGCGTACTTAGGTTTGAGCTTGTTAGCACAACCTCTAACTCACTTAGCCCCCTCGACCAGAGGGATAGTGTGGATGCCCAGTTGTGGTGGAATTCCTTCCAAATCTTTGTAAGACCATGCAAAATCATCCTTGAAAGAGTGCATAAACTAGATTACTTGGTCGAGAAGTGTTGGGTGATCCCACAACCAAGTGGCTAAAAGAATGGGCTGAGGGTTGTCAGGGTCGCGGGGGTTGACTTCATTGACAAGATCAGGAGGGGACACTAGCGAGGTTGTCTCAAAAGAGGAAGACGTCGCCGCTCCTTGCAGCTTTGAGACATTATGACTGGGTGTCTGATCAATATTGACATCAGCATATTCTTCTTGTAACCATCCTTGTGGAAGCTCGTCGTCATCAGACACAAAAGAAATCTTTTCCTTGGTCGGGGAGTTAAGACACAGAGGAGGTTGAGAATTTGGGAACTCTTGTAAAGGATATTTCTGGCCTCTCCTGTGGTCCTTGATAGGCTCACCAAGCCCATAGGCCTGATAGTAGGAGCATCTAAGTCAACAATTGCCATGACCTTGACACCTGCTTTTGGGCTAGGCAGCACACTCGGGCCAGCTACTATAAGGACATGGGTAGATGGGGTATCCTTGGGCAAAGATTGAATAGAAACCACATAAGAAGCCATAGATTTCGTAGCTTCCAACCACCCAAGCAAGTCTTCTGTCAGGTGGGGTAGGCTATTCCAATTCGGGATTGGAGTCCACTGACAAAGAACTATGATACACCACTTGATCCATGCCTTCTTCAAGGCGAATGGATATCATTGAGGAATCATAAGTATGTATCCAAATGGCATCATTGCCCCAATCATGTAGCGCTTTAGTGTGCAACCATGGTCGACCAATGAGCAAAGGAAATCCTCCCTCAACCTGGGAAAGACGAACCACAACAAAATTCAAGCTAAAGGTGAAGTCTTGTACCTGCAAAGGCACTTTGTCCACTATGTCCAATGGGTAGACTGTCCTCTGGTCGGCCAATGTAACTCTGAAGGGGGGTGGGTCAGGTAGGATGCAGACCTAAGGCCAACACTGTAAACTCATCTGGCATCAGTTGATGCTAGATCCACCATCCACTATTACACCTCAGAATTGGCCTAGAATAGACACATTAGACGAGGACTCTTGCAATTGGTGACAGAAGTAGTGGGATAGGAGATCATGTTGGACTCTAAGGGCTGCACTAGGAGGTGCCCGCCACTAGGACCTGCTTCGGGGTAAAGTGATTAAATAATGGCAAGGGTGTCACTTTAAAAACCCGCATCTAGCCGAAGCATGTCATAGAGCAACACTTGTTGGAAGGTGTTCTTTAAGATATTCTTTGTTGTAGGCTTCCCTTAATGTACTAGTGCCTTCTCTAGTACCTTGATATGTTGTAGGTCAGCTACGACTTCCAAGAATGCCCCATCAATATCGGAGAGCAGAGATGAAGAACCTGTCTTGGCACTAGGGGATGGCTTGTCAACCTCTGGAAGAGGGTTATTCACTAGTGAGATAGTGGGTGGGGAAGTTGAACTTGTGAGAAGGCCTAGACCAAGGGATGGCCTTTGGGCTCGAGTGAGGACACCAGTAGGCTCCTCCACCTGTTCGAACTTTTTCTGAGGGGCCACCACATGAGTAGAAGGTGACGGTTGAGGTATCGTGCTAGCTGCTATCATATTGATTTTCAGAAATGTGATATCAGGTTGGCTTGGACTTGGACATGCGCGTTGTACTATAGTGACCCTTGGCCTCAAGGCAATGATGGCAAGGAGGAGACCCTTCTGCCGGGGGGCATTTTCTTTGGTAGTGCCCATATTCCCCGCATCTGTAGCACAACGCTACGCTGATAGGATGGGTGAGTGGAGGGACAAGGTGGTCTTCACTCTTGCTGCATGGAGGCGGAGGCTGAGGTGGAGAAGCTCTTAAGGGCTGAGCGAGCATTAGCATAATCAAAGCTTTGAGATGAAAAAGTGCTTTGCATACCTTGCATAGGAGGTGTAGTCAGCAAAGGTAGCATATAGTTTGGATGGCCATATTGGGGAAACCATGTTTGATGCACGTGCCAACCCTTGTTGAAGAGTAGGAGCAAAGCTCTGTTGTAGTTTCCACAATCCCTTTAAGTAGTAGCAATCCTTGTCTTCATGTCCAGATTTTTCACAAAGGTGGCAATAAGCCCGAAGGGAGCATTCATGTGGAGGATGATTTGAAGAGAAACATGAGCTACACCAAATTACATGCTTAGACTCCTGCCGAGCCTTGAGCTCTTCTAGCTCCCGCTTGATCTGGTCCAAAGCCTCTTGGTAAGGAGACTCCTCCTATCGTAGAGAGAAGGATCTCTCCTCTCGAAGAGTTCGTTTTGTAATTTCAGTGCTTCTAGTTCCCTGTGTAAGGGGTCACTTGGACTTTCCATGACTATTGAGGCAGTCTCTACCTGAGGAGGGTCGTTGAATAGCTTCCTTGCCCCTTCTCTCCTAGTAGCAGTAGCGAAAAACTCCTCCAGAGTTGCTTGAGGTCTGAGACTCTCTTAGTTTTTACTGAGGAGTCTTGGGGAGAGCCTTCTCTACCCACTTCTTAACCGTGAATTCTCTTGGTTGTTGGGGAAGCATGGTAGCTAGAGACTTCATTCTTGTCATGATTTCTGCAAAAGTTTCATCTGGCTGGAGCAATAAGTTTGCAACTCATCCACAACCTTCTCTTGAAAGTCACCTGGGCCTGTTGCTCAAGAGCCTACTATAACACAGTTGGTGGGAAGCGTACTAGGGAAGGTGACCCGGGTAGTGAGGAGCTAGTTGAGGGAGTCGAGATAGATGCTCGAGAGGGTAGGGGTAGTGGGACTTTGGGATTTCTACTCAACATGAAAGGCTGGCGCATTCTGTGGTAGTACTTCAGAGGGCTCCGTAGTGGGATTTGTTGATCTTTAGACTGCTTGTATGTGTCATGCAGTAGCAACAAACCCACCCAAGCTCTGGATGTGAAGACCCTTGAACTTGTTGGATATTCTAGACGCTAGACCATAGAAAGTAGATGAAGCATACCACGACTAGAACCAACTACACATATATACAATCGCAAAGAGCCACCAATGGCTAGCAAAATATCCCTGATAGTCCAACTACATCTATCTCCAAATTGTGGTGGTGGTGAATTGGCTACGGTGTCCACTAGACTCCCACCCGTGTCTTTGCAACGTTGGGATGGGGGAAAAGGGTACAACACCCGGTACACAATATGACTGCCTCTCTATAGCCTAGGGATCAACCCGCACCCCTACCCATACAGAAACACACACACAACTTCCCAATCGGCAAATGACTACTGCACACACCTGGTCTCAGACAACCCCGACGCCCATACCCAACCACCCAACATGCAATCATGTCAACACACCTCAATCCGTAAGAGCACACTTCCCCAAAGATATGCACTTCAAGAACGACCAACAGATCTAACACGCACAACACCCACCAATATGCAATCTCGCTTTTGATAATACCGTTGGATGCTTGAAGATCACCGACCACCACAATTTGACCTAAAAGCTCACATCTTCAGGGCACACACCGCTTTCATATAGAAAGCGTCCATTCACTCGACACACCCCATGCCCATGCACACATAGCATGCTTGAAAAAACACTTGAATCCATAACACGCTCATAGACATAAGGGTAAGAGAGCAGATTGACACCAATTCGAGAGTAGAATGGGGAGATATCACAGCAAAATCTTTCAAAAGAAGATGTACAATGAGGGTCACTTCTTCTGTATATGCCCCTCAGGCTCTCCACCTTACAACTTCTTTGCTTGTAGCTCCCTTGCCCCGAGCTGCTCTCCTTGTCTGCAGCCCTCTCGTGCTCACCAACAGCTCGCGGCTCTCTCCTTGCTGGTCGGCCTCCTTCACCTCTTGTGGCGCTGCCCTGCAGCCCGTTTCCTCCCGCCTACCTTAACTGGCGCACCCGGATTTCCCTCAACCGGTCTACTGCAGCTCATCACCCATGTGGTGACCACCCCTCATGCAGCTCCTACTGATGGCGGCCTCTCCCTTGGTCACGGCCCCGCCCCCTTTCCCTCCTGGCTTTTACTGTCTGGCCACCCTGCGGCTGCCTTCTACTGCAATGGCAGCCCTCCTCCTTGCGCTACTCTCCCGCTTCACAAGCCCATGGCGGTTCACCCATCTGCGTGCAGAGCACCCTCTTCATGCTCACCGAACCTGCTCCCTGGCGGCCTTCCTTCCTCCAATATGGCCCACCACCACCGCCAGCTCACAGTTCTCCTTGTCTTGTGTCATGCAGTCCGCCACACCCCCTGTAACCAGATGGCGCAACCATCCTAATGCACACTACAGCGTCCTCAATTCGCTTTCCATCCACCTGGAGGCTTCCTAGTCATGGAACTGCAGCACTGCGCCATTTCCATGCAAAATGCCCGTTTATTTTTTTGGTAATTCTGTTAACTTCAAACTTTTCTTTAAAAAACCCTTCCTTAGCCCTACTTCACACGTCCACCATGACGACCATACTGAACGACCAAAAGCGTCCATCATCTGCAATAATGACTCATCGACGATGCACTGAGCTTGAGTTCCTCCCAAGATCTCCAAATGCGAAGCCGTAAAGGCCGAGCCACAAAGCTCATCGAAGGCTACATTTAAGCATCGGTAAACATTCCGACTAGTAGAGCATAAAACCATCATTGACCTGCAACACACCGTATCTGGCATACACACCATAGTCGCACTTGTTCCAATCTGCACCTATCAAATGCATCATTACTCTCCCATCAACCTACACACCTCCATGTACTTGCTCTTGGCTATGCCATGGGTCGACGCTTTCTTGGAGTACCATCATTGCAGCCCGGGTATTCCAGTTTGCAGGCAAATGACGGGGGCATTGAGCAAGTATTGGATGCAGCTAGGAGAGAGGTATACCGAGATGGAGCACTCGCTCGTGGAGACTGTCCGTGTTTCTTCCTATCACAAGAGGCAGGAGCAAATGTTGATATCACAAGCTTGGGAACGAGACAAGGGATGCTGGATGCAGGTGCTATCAGGTTTATGATATGGGATTTTGATTGAGATATCTGTAGGACACGCTACTTGACAGGCAATTGAAGTTTTTGGTTGATTCTTCCCCGAAGTACTATGCATTTGGAGGGCATTGAAGCTCATTGAATCTATGGCACAGAGGCATGGCGACGGGAAGCTAAGCACTTTTTTTCTAAGGAAACGGAGCTCAAGAGTCGAAAGGGTGTGCCGGAGGTGAAGTCGGAGGAGGTTTCTTCAACGACCACACGAGGGTCAATAGTCCATCGACGGCGTGGGAAAGAGGACCAGATTAAAGCTCTTATAAAGTGTATGCAAAATTAGCTTGCAGCTAAAAAAAAAAGGGAATCGAAGGAGCTATGGGAGCGCTATAGCTGTCAACTGGAGAAGATGCTGAGGTGGGTGGCAAAGGAGGGATAAGCGTCAGTCTGCATGGGAAAGTAGGCCCGTGATGACTAAGGCCGACTTCAGAGGAAAGGGGCGCTGCAGTTGAGAGAAAGGGCCATGCATGAGGGGCGTTGCCTATGAGCGGCCGCCAGGGCATGAAACAGCGCTGCCATAAGGGCGGCACTGTAGGAGCAGGAGGGAGGATGAGAGAGGGAGGTAGCATGTGGGTGCTGGAATCCAAAGGGCGGCAACCAAGAGCTGCAGGTGGCCATGCTCAAGCAAGAGGGGGAGTTGCCATGGAGTGAAGAGGAAGTGCACCAGAGTGGGCTGCAGGGACGGCCAGGTAGAGACGGGGCTCAAAGCCGCCAAAACACGCAAATGAAGGAGGCCTTGAGAAGGAGGACCAGGAGCGGCAGGTAGCGCATGGAGGGGGTGTTGAGGACTGCAAAGGAGGATGGCCAACGTCGTAAGTGGTCAGTTCTACACAAAAGGAGTAAGGCCGAACGAGTGCTGAGGAGAAGGAACACCGGGAGCCGCATGAAAGGGTAGGCAGGAAAACTGCAAGGCTTTCAATAGCCTAAAAGGCAGGCCGAGGACTGAAGAAGGCGAGGGCTGCCAATGAGGGTGGCCTGGACATTTTTTGACAAGGACCTGTGAAGCAGAGAGAAGGCCGCCAGTGCGGGCTGCCTTTAGCTAAGGAAAAGATGCTGGATTGCTCCGAATCGATCGTCACCATCATTGTACATACGCCTTCGTGATATCCTGGTTGTCTAGGGTCTTGTTCACTTATTTGATTTCTCTCGTCTCTTTCGTCTTGTCTTGTACGGTTAAATCCGTGGTAGCGTGTGGCTCCGGATAGTGTATGTGCATATGCTGAGAGGGAGGGAGAGAGATAGTGTGAGCTTGTTGCATGCATGAGCAGTTTGTGTACAGTTGAGGCTTGTGTAGCCTCCCATTGATTGTGGGTGAGAATAGGTAATCAAGGGTGACGGTGTGTTGTCGGTCAATTAGGTGCCAAGTTGTTCATGGGCGAGTGTGTGTAGCCGTGATTGTTCGAAGGCGGTCTGTATTGTGAAGGTCGGCAGAAAGTGTGCATGTGTGTGATTCTGTGTGGGTAGGGGTGCGGACTATTACCTTGGGCTATAGAGAGGCAGCGTATTGTGTGCAAGGGTTGTTCCCTTTCCCCCCATCCCAACGTGTCACTGCCCAGGCGAGATTCCGTCCAATGTGAACTCAAGACCAACTGTAACTGTAACTGCCCGTCCTATGCAAGTGATTGTAGACCTACTACAGAACATTACGAAGGAACCATTCCGAGATTTCAAGCAAAGAAAAGCTTTCACTAAGCTTGAGTACCTTCTAAGCCCACACCCCCTTCCCGTTAAGGGAAGATATGGTAGTGCTGTTAGCACCACTAAATGAACTCTCTCTTAATGGGGACAAGAGCATGAAATGGCTACCGCTTGTGCTCAAGAAATTCCAGGGATCAAGATCCCAATCTACTTGATGGACGTGTTTGCTCTAGGATCGAATCGAGGATACTCCTCTAGTGTAATATGCAAAAAACCTCACTCCATGCACGCCCTAGACGACTGAAATGGAGCAAAGAACTGAAAAGGCACATAGAACAAAAATGTACTCAAAACATAAGATAGATAAACTATCGACTACTCTCAGATTATCAACTACAGACTCTAGCTAGCAGCACACACAACTCCGAACCAAGTGCTCAAGGTACAATGGGGGTGTCGAGGGTCAGATAGTGCAGGGAAAGTGCTGTGTGCTCAAAGACTAGACTCTAGGCAAAAAAACTCATGATAGACTCCTCATATATACATTGACTACCCATCACACATAACTCTAGCAAAATATCTCTAAACAGACAATCATGCATATCTATGGACCTTAGTAGTGGTGGTAGGCTGGCCATGGTGTCCACTCAACTACCACTCCTCAGTGTCCTGCAAAGTGCCTGGTCAACAAGACCACTGACATAGTCTCGTCCACCAGTGGAGAGTGTCCGCAAGCGTGAACCCAAGACCGACTGTAATTGTTACCCAGTCCAATTCCAGTGACACTGTAGCCCTGCCACAAAGATTGAAAAATGTGTCCGCTCAGCGAAATGGCAATCCACGCTGTATGTGCATGGGTGAGTGAGTGGTCGGAGAGAGGGATTGCATTCAGGATGTGAGGGTATGGCAGATGAGGTAGAATGCAGGAGCGAGTGGCTACTATAGCACGAACAAGAGGAGTAAGGAACGCTAGAGGAGCAGTCATGTAAGGGCAGGCAGGGGCGATAAGTTGGCAATGGCAAGAGGCAGTGGCGATGGGGAGGGGTCAGCATAAGGCAGATCCAAGGAGGAAGGCACAAGAGCAAGGGGAGTGGCAGCAATGGCAGGAGAGGGAGTGAGGCTTGGGGCCACAAAGTAGCAGGAAGCAGGCAGCAAGTTCAGAAGTCCCCATGCCCGTTTGTCACCTGGTAGTTTTCAGACCTCCTTGCGGCTTCCAAAGCGCTACTTTTCGTATCTCCAGCAGATTGAAGATCTCTCTATCACACTCACTCTTGCTACAAACACCTGACAAAGCTTTATAAGAGCTTCCGAGATTTGCAAACCTTCAAACAGGCCATACGTGAATGGACCAAGAAGTTTTTGCAGCATCATGTACACTTTTGAAAGAACACAAACATGTTTTCATGCACGACCAACTCATAAGAGAGGAAAATAAAAGTTTCTTTGCTGGCAACTATAAGTTTTCCTGGGGGCATATCAGGGTGTTGCCATTTGTCTAGTAGTTGCTTAAATTCTTCAGCTTGTGAAGGGTTCTTGTCTCACTTTATAATTTGAAAGCAATAATTTCAAACTGAGGACACCCCTCAGCTTGAATAAATATGGAGTTACTGCAATCACCTCAGGTGGTACGAAGCTATCAATGCAAGGCTCCACCTTGTTTTTGCCAAGAAGAAAATTGAGGAGAACATCAAAGTCAATGCTGCCTATACATATTCATTGAAAAAATAAAAGAATCAGTTTTTAAAAATTCTCAAACAATCACCAGAAAATAGGATTGAGCTTCAGAAATTACTGCATTCATCAGATGCTCTTTGTACTTCAGCTTTAGAAAATCCTATTGCCTCCAATGCTTGTAAAGGTGACGTGCTATGATCTCCAATCTTTATTGAAAGATAAAAGTGATTCTATTAATACAAAGGATCTCCAAAGAAAGCACTATAACACTGCAGTAGAAAATTAAAGAAAGAATATACAATAATTTAAGTGAGAGAATACAAACATGCAATCAAGGCCACCAAGATGGTGCAAAAACAAAGTTACATAGTATTCTCACATGCAAAGATGCATCTTGTTATCTGATTACACTGATAATCTTCTGGCAAGGAGTTGCTATCCTATCTACTTTTACGAGGCTGCAAATTATTCCAGCCACAGATATCATGCTAAATCATGTCAGGAACTGCTACAGCATGAATGAACATTGTCTCTCCGAAAGCATGGTCACCATCAAAGTGAGGATACCACTTATTCCCTCCATCCTCCCTCGTGAAAACGATGAGAAGAATCCATAGGAGGATGTTTTGAACCTATCCTTTCCACAAGCGCTGGCAACAACATTAACCAACTCATTTACCTTGAAAATAAACAGCTAAATGCAATTTTGCAGCTCTCACATGGTCTTGGCAGTATATACAACCCTGAGCAGAAAATTGTGGAGAGCATTTAAGTGCTGGAACTAGACTGGTATCTCGAGTCGCAAGTTCTCCATCAATGCAGGTTCTATGTTCATCATAAGTGATTCTTAATTGTATTGCATTGATGCAAAAGAGAAGATGATTGCCCGGAAAAGAAGCCTTAAATTATTGCAAATCTTTAGGGACATAGAGCTTCAAAATAAGGCACTCTACTAGTGACAAGTAGTGGCATTTAAAAAGCTATCTGCTCTAGCAAGTTAAGGCACATTTATGAAGAGTAATGCAGCCAAGCAATACTATGCACTTGGAACAATATAAAAACTTTCTATGTTCTGTAACTCATTTATCAAATCTTAGAGTTGATTCACCATCTTTACATGCTTTGGGCTGGAGATTTTCTTGGCTTATCTATGTCAAATTACAGAAAACTCATAGATAAATTCTGTGGAAATGGCGGTGGTTGCGGCATTATTGGTGGTGGAACTAACAGATCATTGCAAAACTCTTGCAGTTGATGTCGCAGTCCTAAACAATCCTTTAAGTACAGTTGAAGTGGAAGGAATAGCTTATTATATTGGGTTCCCACCATAGAAGAAATGGAGAGAGGGTAAAAAGTTCATACAGTAAGGGTGGATTTTATGATCAGGTGGATTTTTTGGAGTACATTGTAACACAATGCTAGCGAATTTGTTTTCTTTGTGGAAAGAAGATATGTGAGCTCTGATGCCACATTAGCACAAAAAGCACGCTGTTGAAGACAGTGCACTTGAAATAACAGCAAGCAAACAAACTAGAAAAGGCGTTTCCTTTGAAAACACCAAAATGTTTAGAAATCAGTTAGACAGCTGAAGACACTAAGACTGCCACATGGCTTTCAATGTATCATTGACCTATGATGATGCATGTAGCCTGTGCAAAAAAGGAAATAATATATTGGAGCAGAGGCAGGAGAGGGAATTTTAGCACAATCAAACTGGTGACATAAAGAAAAAGAAAGAAAGAGTATATCAATGTCTCTGAAAAGCTAAGTGCCATAAGAGACCAAAATTATACATAGGAGAACTGAGCTTCGAGCTAAAGGCTAATTCGTGCCTATCTGAAAGTAAACCCATAGTTCAAAATATACAAGATATCACTCAAAAGCTCTCTTCGAATGGGGTCTCTCTCTCAGATTTGGGGGCCCTCAGTGGACCACCAGGGCAGATCTGGTACCACTGATGGATGGAGATGTATGGAAAGGCCTCTAGTCTCTATGATCTCCAGGATGATTCGGGCTAAGGCCTCAGTGCCACATGAGATTATTCGAGCTGAGCTAGCTGCCCCTCCTCTCGTAGTTGAGGCCCTTACTAAATCAGTTTCCTTCATGCATAATTTATGGGACCTTCCCAGAGACAGATATGCTCGGCTAGCAACTTGAGTCATCCCCACATCTAGTTCTACAAGGGGACACAGCATGCCCTCGCGTGCCTCCGTGGTGAGGATCTGGTGATACTTCTTCTTGATTTTGAGAAGGCCTACGATAGAGTTGACTGGGACTTTTTGGAGGGAACTCTTCGCAGGATGGGATTCTCAGATGCCTGGATTAGAGGTGTGTCAGCTCTTTACAGACGTGCACACAGTCACGTGCTTCTGGCAGGAGGTAGAGGAGATTGTTTCATGCTCACACGTTTGGTCAAACAGGGCTTCCTCTTTTTGTTCTATGCTGAGGCGATGAGCAGATTTTTGGTTTCACAGCAGGTTGGTTTACGTGGCTTTAGCGCTCCCTACTCGGGCTGATGAGCTACTGGATGCTGAGTTTGCAGACGACTCAGGTTTGTACTTGGAGGGTCAGGATGCCAACCTACACAAGTGTGAGCAGGCTCTTGAGACCTTTTGTTGTGCATCAGGCGCATTGGTCAACTGGAGGTAGGCAGTAGCTTTCTCGGTTAGCACTGCTCCTATGCCTGATTGGCTACCAGGTGAGGGTTTGAGATGGATCCCCCCCAGGGACTGCAATTCGATACTTGGGCTATCAGGTTGGCTAGGACCTGTCTCCTAAGTAGCAAATTGCTCCCCTCCTCTTGTCCATCAGGAGGAAGCTGTTACATTGGAGCTCGGCACAACTTTCTTTGGCAGGCAGAGTTGTAGTGGCCAACCAGGTGTTGTTGGCTCCTATGTGGTACATTACGTCTTGTTGGATCTTTTCGAGTTCCTGCATCAGCCAAGTGGAGAGGCTGATCAGAAATTTCCTTTGGTCAGGGCGCGATACTCAAATAGCCCAGGCCAAAGTGGCATGGCAGGTCATCACTCTACCTTGTTCTCAGGGGGGTTGGGGATCATAGACCTAGCACAACAGAGCATAGCCCTTCTTGGGAAGTTTGTTGTCAGAGGACTGCTTCTAGGGGAGGAGTTTTTGCTTCAGCGGTGTCGGGGGATAAGTATGCGAAAGGTGAGCCGGGAAGGCACCGGGCCCCTGGCTATGAGAGGTGCAGGGAAAAGAGGTGCAGCAGACACAATTAACGGAAACAAAGCTCAAAACAAACAATTCACTTAATACCAAATAATCAACAGTATCCGTGATTAATCAATCGTTAATGGAGGCGTTCATGCTCCTTACAAGGTCGGACCTGTCTTAATCTAGGTGCTAATCGAGACAATCTTTACTGATCTGATTCGTTCCCTCCTGCTGCTTCAAGATTGAAAGAGAATTGATCTCCTTCCGCTATGGCTATGGGAGCATAATGAATCGAGCTTAGGCTTGGCTTGGCAGAAGAGCTTAAGAGTAGGCTTAAGGATTAAGGTTTAGGCTTTGGATTCCAAGATTGGGCTTAGAGCTTGGATTTCGAGCTTAAGATTAGATGAGATCAAGAGCTTTCAAAGCTTAGCTTATGCTTAGCTATGGCTTCCGAGATTAGGCTTAGGCTTTGGCTTAAGGGTTTAGAGATTAGGCTTAGAGCTTAAGGGATTAGAGAGCTTGAGATAGAATTCAAAGCTTGGCTTATGAGAGATTAGTGATCATCAAAACTTGCTCCATGAGATTGAGATGCTTAGCCTCGAGAGCTTAGGATTAAGAAGGCTTAAGGCCTCTCACCCCCCTTCCCTTGAGAGCAAGAGATCAATGAAAAGAGAGGGCCTCCAAAAAAATTGAACGAGAGCTTTGAGAGCCGCATCTTTCCCTTTTTCTAATTTGCATGAGCCTACCCATTAGCGATGTCGCTAATGGGTAGCCCCTAGCTGATGTGGCGGGGGAATCATCTCTATGACGTAGCAACCGAGTTCAAATAGAAGCGTCGTTTGCGGCGGTTTTGGTACCAAATAGAAGCGCCATGCTGTTCCACGCGTTACCTGTCTCTTGGTCGAGCTCATCCGAGCCTTGTGCAAGCCGGCGCAAGCGCATCTTCATCCCAGTGCGTCTGTGCTCGCTATCTGCAGCTCCACGCTAACCTCCTTTGTTCACACCCTCTAAAGGTTTAAGGTAGCACCCTTAACAATGGGCGGTCACATGTTATTTTTAATGCGGGCAACGGCCTTTGTTATCTTGCTTTGGGCGGCTTTTGATTGGCATCACATTTGACATGCATAGCGGCTCAAAGCATTGCCAAACAAAGAAATCCCAAGCTAAACAATTAGGCGGCCATGGCCATTGGGCAGCCATTAGATTAATTGACTTGGCGGCCTTCGGGCAACACATTAGGCATACATATCGACCAAGGCATTGCCTCCATGACTTCATTTTCCCACATCCACTGACTAGCAATATCACCATGAATTCTACTGCCCACTCTAGTGTGTTGAATGGCACCATAGCTTTCAAGATGCAAGTATCAGTGTCCGTCAAGGCTAGGCATATTATAAAAAATGCTTCCGCATCAGCCCACATTTGGCATACACATCGGGGACCGCACTGCATTAAGCCAGATGAATTTGACTTATCAAGGCGACCAGGGTGGTTCGGAAGCGGCCCCCGGCGATACTTAAACTTGCCATATCTTGCCAACCGAAACCCCGATTGACGAATTGGAAAGACCGACATGCTCCTAGAAGTGAGCACTTCGGACCCATGCATTCCTTTCATCTTTGACCTTTTATCAGCAGGTGCTCAATCCGGTACGAATCTGCTACTGACTCAACTTAAAACTGTATAACTTCTTATCCGTAGCTCCGATTGACGAGCCATAAAGACAGGCCTGTAGAGCACATTGAGTACTTCAACTTTGATCAATAAAATCCCAGCTATGACCACTTCAACCATACTCACTGTTTAGCATTACTAAGACATCTTTTGGCTCTTAGAGCCTCATCTGGTACACTTTTAGCTTAAAAATTGGCTTGTTAGCAAGCCCTTATAATTGCTAAACAATTATGCAGGATTCAAATACACCTGATTGGCATTTCTTTGCTCATTTTCTTGTCATGGGAGCAGAGCGGCACGACAGCCACCCCCTCTGAACGGCTCATGTTAAATATCGGCTAGCTACGTTACGTGTAGGTGGAGCACACCGGTAGAGCCGGTCACGGTGCTTTTGGGGGGGCATAATTTTTTTTCTGACTTATGAAAGGCAGGCTACACTACCCCTTCAACCACGCATGCGTAGCATAGAGGTATAGCAATGGGCCGTGGCGAAGGCGACCAGGGTTCAAGACGTCTGCACCGCAAGCGCGTTGACCTTTTGGTCAACTACTCTCAACCGGTTTTAATTCACCGGCAACCGGCTCGGCTTGCCATGCCACGCAGGCAAGCTAGCCGATATATAACCAAATCCCCTCTGAACCTGCACAGCCTCCGGTCTGTGCTAATTGCACTTAATCAGCTTCATGAAAATCATCATCAGACATATCATCTGATGTATACATAACATGATCCTCTGGAGGTGGATCTGAATGGGAATCTTCAAGAACAATCTCGCCTTCTCGCTTCTTGAACAGCTTGATCCGCTTTCCTGCAATAGGCACCTTAAGCATAGTGCTATCTAGTTCACATAATTGATATGTCGCATTATCAAAAACATGTTGCACCACATATGGTCCAAACCACCGTTTAACCATTTTTCGCATAGCAGTGTATTGGTTCTCCAAGCTACTGTCATAGACAAGTACCCACTCACCATCTTTGATAGCATGTGGTCGTAGTCTATGCTTTCCATCAAATGCTGCCTTATTCTTCAATCTTGCCTCCTTAAGCTTCTCTTTAGCCTGTTCAATATCCTCTTGACGCCTCTCAAGCTGCCGAATATGTAGAGCAAGCAAGTCTTCAGTAGACATACCTTCTTTCCATGGCATTATGGTCCAAGTCATAACCGCTTCCTCTGTAGGCATAATTGGTTTTTGCCCATGTATCAATTCAAACGGCATAAATCCTGTAACTGAACTGTGTGTAGTGCGATCAGACCATAAAGCAAATGGCAAGAGTTTAGGCCAATCACCAATATGTCCTTCACACGCCTTCGCTAAAGCTTTAACAATAGGCAGATGTCCTCTTTCACTTTTTCTGTTACCTTTTGGATTATATGCTGTAGTGAGAGGAGTTTAATGCCCATACGAGCAAAAAACTCTCGAGCTTCATCTGCATCCAACTCTCCTCTATCTGCAGTAATTCTGCCAACACATCCATACCTGGAGATAACATCTTCAAGCAAGAACTTGCATACTGAACTCATAGCTTTGGTACGCAAAGCTCTGCCTTCAATCTGATTAGTAAGATCTTCTATGGCAAGAACAATATACCTCATCTGCCACACTCCTACTGGCATTGTAATAAGGTCCACCACCCACTTGTAGTGCATAGCCAGTGGATAGGTGGGATGCAATCCATCTCTATGTTGCACATTAGAGTACTATTGACATATTAAGCATGATTCCACAAATTGAACCACATCTTTGTACATACCTTTCCACCAATACCGGTCTTTAATCTTAACAAAGGTTGCCCAGACTCCTCTGTGTCCAGCCCATAGACTTTCATGAAACTCTTTGATCACCTGCTGTTGAGTTGCTTTGGCACAAAGAATTCGTTGCGGTACCCCTCCTGGGGGCTTCAGTTGCTTCCATAAATGTCCATCTTTCAGGAAATAACCATAGGCCTTTTTCCTAATCTTCTTGAAATCTTGATCACTCCATCCTTTTTGTCTAGTGAGAGTACTTAGGTAGCGGCCAATCATAAGCCACTCTCCGTCATAAAATTCTTCAGAAAATACTTCAAAAACATGAGCAATGTTTCCACAATTGGCAAGTAGATAAGAGGAAGTGTAGAACTTCAAGACAACATCATCACTCGTGGTCAACATCTCTTCTTCACCTTCAAACCTGGCTCTTGATAACATATCTGCAACAAGATTATCTCTACCTGCAATATGACAAAATTCAGGGTTAAGAGACTTAATATAGGCTATCCATCGTAGCATGGCAATGTCCATAGTAGAGCAATTTGCAATCATCCCTATCAGTGGCAAGCAATCTGTCTCTACCACAACAGAAGCTCCAATAAAGTATTCTTTATCGGTCCTTACAGCAGTAGCAACACCCCAAAGTTCCCTCTTAACCTGTGGATATCCTCGTTGACGAGCATTGAGCACCTTGGCTCCGAATCTCACTGCATACCTGTGTCCTTCAACATCATCTTGACCTATAGCCCATCCAATACTTGTCGGGCTAGTGTCAACTGTTAAAATAACTGGCCTGTCGCATTTATAATCAACTTTTCTCAAGGTCGGAGCCTCAAGAAGCATCTTCTTTAATTTCCTGATAGCTTGTGTGTGAACTTCTTCCCAAACAAATCTTTTACCTTTTCGTAGCAATTAATACAACACCTCTGCAACATGAGCAAAGTGTGGCAGCCAAATACGATAGAACACACATGCATCCAAGAATCGACGAACTTCAGTAACCAAAGAACATGTTTCCTTCATCTTTTGGATTGCTTTGACTTTTGCTGGACTTGACCTTCTTCCTTTAGAACTGCACATATGTCCCACAATTAAGACCTCCTTAGCACCAAAAGTTGATTTTTGACCTGAAAGTGTTAAGTTAACTTCTTCAAGCCTCAACAATATAGCATCATAGTCAGCAATATGTTGAGCAACAAACTGTCGGCACCCCCTCTGGTCTTTTGTTTCATCTTTTGAGCCTTCTTCACAGCCCTTAATTCGTAGATCATCAATGAAAGGCATAGTAACATGTGGGATAAAGTCCCTTAATACCTTATTCATGCCATTCATCATATGAGCTACTGAATTAGTAGCACCCTGTGGCAGAGTGCAGATCCTTACCAAACCAAGAGGAGTACGCATCGTAGTAAGATCCCTGCTCTTCAAAGCTAACTAGAATTGATCATATCCTGAATAAAGATCACCCATGGAGTAAATAGATCTACCTGCAAAGGCCTCAACAAATTCATCCACAATTGGGCAAGTACCCACATTGCGGATTGTTACTTTGTTAACTAGTTGCATATCCTAAATGAACCTCAATGTACCATTTTTCTTCGGAACAATAAACCATCGATTAGAATATGGTGCACATGACGGCTCCAAAATTCCCATTTGAATCTTTTCATTATGCAAATTGATAAGCTTTGGTAAGTGAGCTTTAGGAACTGGAATAGGACGCAAGCTCCATGGCATGTGTGAAACACCTAAAATAACCATAGGTGAAACAACACTTGAATCCACACACCCAATCTCACTTGGCTCAAAAGCAAAAGCTTTACCATGTTTTTCGAGCATACCTTGAAAACATTTGATCTCCTCTTCGTTGAGGAAACCATCTTCTCCAACCTTCAGCTGCTGCAATGTCTCCTTAGTAAATTTATGCCCTATGTTCTTTGGATTCCTGAGTATAGGCTGTCGAAAAGCCTCCTTGATCATCCCATCACTTCCTTCTGGCAGCAGTGTAGCCACTGGCCTCACTTTCTTTGCAATAGTCTTGTATTTTGTCTCTACCTGTGCTTCAACAATTTCACCTAAATCAACTTCAATATGCATAAGTGCTTCATATATACTTAACTCATCATACATGTCCATTGAATGGACCTTAACCACTTCAATTACGCTTTGTAACCTGTTTTGCCTGCTCTCCTCAAGCTCTCATATAGTATCTACATAAGATACCTCTTCAAAGATTCCTGAAATCACATCATCTGATTCAAGCACATCACAACCCTAGAATTGACTTTGGATACCTGAAACATATTGTTTTTCCCACTTTGGCAAATCATTAAATTTTCTGAAAGATACTGAACCTTCAGATGTTAACCCCAAAAATCCCGAAGAGAAAGCTTCTCTTTGCGAGAACTTCTCCTCACTTGTACCACCATAGTCCCGCTTTATAATGGCACTCCGAGAAAATCCTGTGCAAACCTGTGTTCTCTAAATTCCTTGTGAATCTTTGGCATTGGATGATCACGTAGACTATCCTTGTTCTTGGCATGGTCAACACATACAGTCAAGAATTGAACTGCTTTCTTACCATCTTGGCTTCGAACCCTGGCATAGGCTGAGCCATCATCCAACACCTCAGTTTCCATTCGCACAGCCGTAATGTAGAGTTGCCCCAAAATTAATGGATAAGAGGAATGTTCCTGTATAAAGAAATTTTGCTCATCACAGACATCCCCTACAGTTACCTTAACATTGGCACATGCACCATAGAGGTCGCCTCGAAGCATATTGGCAGCTCGAATCTGCCAACCATGGTCCACATCAATAGGCCATTTCCCCTTTTTGTGCAAGCTTTTAGCCATCAAATTGATCTCCAATCCACGATCTATGAGTGCTAAGACCGGTTCTTCAATGTCGCCAAGCTTCACAATAGTTTCGGTTGTTGCTCTTGCCCAATGAGTCCGTGAAAAGTGACTCCTTTGTATACTTTCACTATCTTCATCTTCATTGAAATGAACATGTCTTACCTCTAGTACAGTTGGATTTGACACCACCACAGACCTAGACTCTTCTTCTTTTTCAAGATCTGCCAAATACTCTTCATAGTCATCCAAAATTGCTTCAATGTGGCGAACCGCTTGGCTCTTAACTGACTCCGGCTCTTGCTCACTTGGTATCTGCCGCTTTCTTTTGATGATATCAATAATCTCCTCATGAAACTCACATTTGGCAATGCCCAAAATATCACCCAATGTGAGCTCCACTTTGCTATTTAGAATGCGTTCTTCAAAAACTTTCTTTAAATCTGTAGCTAATTCAATGTCAGATTTAAGCTTATATGAAGGTCCCCTAGGTTTACCTTGCTTTTTGTCCTTGGGTACATCCTCCATCACCACTTCAGGAGAGGGCTTAGGAGTAGGTCCTTCTTCATTTTTGATGTTGAATCTCGTTGTCCTTTTCGATGTCCCAGGATCTTCTTCATCTCTTTTCCGCTTTTCCTCCACCATAGCCTCATTAGCTTGGGACTTCGCAATGAATGCATACACCGAGAGGGAATCCACTGGATCAGTCCACCCTGTGGTTTCTCGAATTGAATTCCCTACTTGCCGCAGCTTCCCATAAGTTACCTGCCCTGTTTCTGCTGTCTTCAAAGCATAAGGCCATAATTGACCCTTGGTACCTGCACCATCATCATCACCCTTCCCGCAGACTTGCAGCCCATATGTAGCTGCTTCCACAAGAGCAACATTATGCTGGATCTCTTCAACTATCTTTTTCATGCCGCCCCTACCGAAGTTCGGGCGGAGCATCTCACCTGTTGCCCTAAGGTGTATCTTCTTGTCCTTCGAGAACACCACGTTCTTTTTATAAGCTTTGTCAAATTCATCACATTCTTTAACGTATTTGTGATCTTCACTATCACACCACACGCATTGGTCCCGGCCTTTGCGTAGTGGTTGTTGTCTAGGCTCATAAGTAGATCCCTTTGCAGCTAGACCTTCAAATTTTACAGCCTTAAAATTCAAATTTAATTATTGAATACCTTTGACCAATTCGTCAAGAACTGGCTCCTCCACTCTGTGTATTGCCGAGGTTAGGTTCCTCTTCCGCAATATCCATGATGTCAGCCACGATCAGCTTATCGACTCTCATCTGTCGTTTCACGATCATGTTGACTGCTTCAGTGACTACCTTCCAGTCGGATGTTAAGCTCAATTCTCCTGTTGAATCCTCCAGCAATTGCACTAGACTCTTCTGAAGTCGAGGATCAGCAGCTTGAATGAACAGCTCAACCTTCTGATCCTTCATTGAACGTTACTCTGTCGAGGACAGTTGCTCGAATTTCTTCTCAAATTCCCGTAATAACTCTCGTGCAGATAGATTTTTGTTCTTCTTCCCCCACTACATAAAGCTTTGTCTGGTTACTCTTTGTAAATCCTCAAGGAAGTATTCCTCGTGAAGCGCCTTCTTGAAATCCTGCCAATTCGGGCCTTGAACCGCCTGAATCTCTTTAATTCGGCTCCTAAGTTCTGGCTCCGCAATTAAATGGAATTCTTCCACTGCATTCTGATCATCCCTTCCATTCTCTTCCATTGCCTGCTCGTAGATATTGCAAAACTTGTTAATATCCCGGCCTTCAAATTGCTGTAATATCTCGGTAACTGTGTACCGAGCTTTACGGATCCTCTCTTGCAGATTATACTGCTGTTGGGCAGCCTGTTGTTGTTGCATGTAAGCAGCAAACTGCTGCATCATTTGTTGCATGGCTGCCTCTTGCCGTGTCGACATCTTTCTCCACAACACTGCTCACCCCGGCTCGTTTCGCGTCGGGTTCACCAAGAATGCCGGGGGATAAGTATGCGAAAGGTGAGCCGGGAAGGCACCGGGCCCCTGGCTATGAGAGGTGCAGGGAAAAGAGGTGCAGCAGACACAATTAACGGAAACAAAGCTCAAAACAAACAATTCACTTAATACCAAATAATCAACAGTATCCGTG
Source organism: Adiantum capillus-veneris (assembly GCF_014529385.1). Taxonomy (NCBI): domain Eukaryota; kingdom Viridiplantae; phylum Streptophyta; class Polypodiopsida; order Polypodiales; family Pteridaceae; genus Adiantum; species Adiantum capillus-veneris. Next base: position 107,384,466 of record NC_140951.1, read on the forward strand.
ATTAATCAATCGTTAATGGAGGCGTTCATGCTCCTTACAAGGTCGGACCTGTCTTAATCTAGGTGCTAATCGAGACAATCTTTACTGATCTGATTCGTTCCCTCCTGCTGCTTCAAGATTGAAAGAGAATTGATCTCCTTCCGCTATGGCTATGGGAGCATAATGAATCGAGCTTAGGCTTGGCTTGGCAGAAGAGCTTAAGAGTAGGCTTAAGGATTAAGGTTTAGGCTTTGGATTCCAAGATTGGGCTTAGAGCTTGGATTTCGAGCTTAAGATTAGATGAGATCAAGAGCTTTCAAAGCTTAGCTTATGCTTAGCTATGGCTTCCGAGATTAGGCTTAGGCTTTGGCTTAAGGGTTTAGAGATTAGGCTTAGAGCTTAAGGGATTAGAGAGCTTGAGATAGAATTCAAAGCTTGGCTTATGAGAGATTAGTGATCATCAAAACTTGCTCCATGAGATTGAGATGCTTAGCCTCGAGAGCTTAGGATTAAGAAGGCTTAAGGCCTCTCACCCCCCTTCCCTTGAGAGCAAGAGATCAATGAAAAGAGAGGGCCTCCAAAAAAATTGAACGAGAGCTTTGAGAGCCGCATCTTTCCCTTTTTCTAATTTGCATGAGCCAAGTTCCTTGCTAAAAGGAGCCTACCCATTAGCGATGTCGCTAATGGGTAGCCCCTAGCTGACGTGGCGCGGGAATCATCTCTATGACGTAGCAACCGAGTTCAAATAGAAGCGCCATGCTGTTCCGCGCGTTTCCCGTCTCTTGGTCGAGCTCATCTGAGCCTTCTGCAAGCCGGCGCAAGCGCATCTTCATCCCAGCGCGTCTAACCTCCTTTGTTCACACCCTCTAAAGGTTTAAGGTAGCACCCTTAACAATGGGCGGTCACATGTTATTTTTAATGCGGGCAACGGCCTTTGTTATCTTGCTTTGGGCGGCTTTTGATTGGCATCACATTTGACATGCATAGCGGCTCAATGCATTGCCAAACAAAGAAATCCCAAGCTAAACAATTAGGCGGCCATGGCCATTGGGTGGCCATTAGATTAATTGACTTGGCGGCCTTCGGGCAACACATTAGGCATACATATCGACCAAGGCATTGCCTCCATGACATCATTTTCCCACATCCACTGACTAGCAATATCACCGTGAATTCTACTGCCCACTCTAGTGTGTTGAATGGCACCATAGCTTTCAAGATGCAAGTATCAGTGTCCGTCAAGGCTAGGCATGTTATAAAAAATGCTTCCGCATCAGCCCACATTTGGCATACACATCGGGGACCGCACTGCATTAAGCCAGATGCATTTGACTTATCAAGGCGACCAGGGCGGTTTGGAAGCGGCCCCCGGCGATACTTAAACCCGCCATATCTTGCCAACCGAAACCCCGATTGTCGAATTGGAGAGACCGACATGCTCCTAGAAGTGAGCAGTTCCAGGAAGTGAGCACTTCGGACCGAAGTGCTCCTGGAAGTGAGCACTTCGGACCCATGCATTCCTTTCATCTTTGACCTTTTATTAGCAGGTGCTCAATCCGTACGGATCTGCTACTGACTCAACTTAAAACTGTCATAACTTCTTATCCGTAGCTCTGATTGACGAGCCGTAAAGAGAGGCCTGTAGAGCACTTCGAGTACTTCAACTTTGATCAATAAAATCCCAGCTATGACCACTTCAAGCATACTCACTGTTTAGCATTACAAAGACATCTTTTGGCTCTTAGAGCCTCATCTGGTACACTTTTAGCTTAAAAATTAGCTTGTTAGCAAGACCTTATAATTGCTAAACAATCATGCAAGATTCAAATACACCTGATTGGCATTCCTTTGCTCATTTTCTTGTCATGGCAGCGGAGCGGCACGACAACGGCTTAGAGCTAGAATGCCTCAGGCTGGAGGCCCTTGGAGACCCTCCACTAGATGGATTTTCAGAGAGATGCAAAGAGTTGTCCTGAGCACGAGACTAGAGGACCGTTTTGCTGTGAGCCTGCTTCGCTCCTGGGAGCGGCTGCGGAGAGGCCTAGAGCAGCACTAGCCTACTTGCACGGAGGAACGCCTGAGACAGTCCCTTGTTTGGAACCCCATGTTTAGCACTCAGAGAGGCGACTTGGTTGATAGTAGGCCTCATTTTTTTGGGGGTCTCATGGTAGAGGGTCCAGCACGCACTTTTGGTGACTGGCTACAGTTCTAAGGTTTGTCAGAGGAACTTCGGAGGATCTAGCTTATAGGGCATGCGAGGGGTGCAGAGCATGTCTCAAGACATCACAGAGGCAGTACCAGCTGAGTGGCTTACACCTCTCGAGTCAGCAGTGCCCAGATGTATGGGGTCCTTCACGCGGCTAGAGGTACTCATCGCAGTTCGGGCTTGCTCAGAGACTGAACCCTCCATGTTTTTCGAGCTATAGGGCGAGGGTCGATTACACAGAGTCTCAGTAGAGGCCCCACAGGTTGCAGAGTGTTGCTTTCAGAGATCAAAGTTGTGGGCATTTGTGGGAGACTTGTGTCATAGATCCTGACCTAGCAGCTCTTGAGATTGGCTACTGGAGGCTGTGGGCTTGGGAGAGCTGTCCATTGGCATGAGTGCAGTGGGACCCGGTTTTGGAGGGACCCTTTCGCCTCAGTCGACCATCCAGGTGTCCCTTTCTTTCAGTACACTATTCGACTGGGACGTCAGATATTGGCAGCACGGAGAGAGGCTCCTCCTGCTGCAACACCTCATTGGCAGGAGGAGGGTCTCCCAGCTGAGTTCCTGTCAGCTTTTTGGGCGAGGTTGTGGGACGCCAGACAGCCGCGGCGAGTCATTTTGTTCCAATGGCTGGTTGCACATAGAGCTACAGCAATGGAGCAGGCTTATACATAGTGGCCTCCCGACAACATGTGCAGCTTGTGACCAGCCTTTGGAGAGTCAGCGTCACTGTCTTTGGGATTGCCCTATGGCACATCAGGTTTAACTTCGGGTCCTTCGGCTGATGCCAGCTCTTTCCAGCACGACAGTACACTTGACGTGCACCTGCTTGGTCCACTCTCACGGGCCCTGCATTACAATTTGAGCTATCCTCCACCAGCAGGATGATAGTGATACAAGGGGGTCGACCTACACTCCAGCTTGCTATAGAGCTTATTCCACAGGAGTGGTGAGTGGTGCAATGAGAGAGAGGAGTATTGAAAGCTCGTCGGTGGCCTGACGCGATGGTTCATCTAGTAGGCCCGCTGCTTCCGCATCTTTGAGGCTCATCTTGTGCCACCAGCGGAGACTGTTCGAGATTTTGGCTAGAGCTGATCCATACTCTCAGGGAACAGTTCAAGAGACTCCAGGGCAGCTCCGACCGCATGTGGGAGCACAGAGAGGCGTTTCTTCGACTCTGGCGCCCTGGGGCTTTCTTCACCATGGTCCAGGATGTGCTCAGATGGCACTACCGTCCACCTGTATGGCTTTTCCCTCCTCCCATTCTTGATTTAGCCTCATTGTACAAACGCTGTTTTTTCATTGGGAGAGTCTCCCCTTTTGATTTTTGTAGACCTCTCTAGCAGAGGTGGTTGTAGCCCTATGGGCAGTTTCATTAACTAATAGAAGGATCTCTTTCTCGAAAAAAAAAAGATATATCATTGATCCTTGGGATAGGGAATTTGTTCTTGATGGTGATTTTATTGAGAGCTCTATAATCAATGCACATCCTCCAAGATCCGTCTTTCTTTAATACTAGCAAAACCGGAGAACAGTAAGGTGATGTGCTAGGTTGGATAAGATCCTTTTCTAGAAGTCCTTTTACTTGGTTCACTATTTCTTCATTCTGGGCTCGGCTAACTCGTTAAGGTGGCCAGTTCGGTGGTGTACTTCCAGGAATCAAATCAATCGTATGGTCCTCAGGATGAGGTGGAGGTAACTCGCTTGGTAAACCTTCAGAGAAGAAATCAGCAAGTGTGTGCAGGAACTCTTGTCGTTTCTTGTCCAATTCAGACATATGGTTCATTGTTCATCATTCAATTCTTTCAAGTAAACCGAATAAACGGAAAGACTTGATTTCATTAATTTGGAAATGGACGAAGCCGATACAATAGGGATGGACTCGACCCTTCAATTTTACATCAAGCACAATTTTCTTGCCCTTCTCATTCGTCAAAGTCGGTTTCTTACAACCACGACGTTGTTCTTGTGGTACCGAGGGATTCCTAGGAGGACGTCACACCCTGACAAGGCATGATGTAAAAGTCATCGTGCCCTAAATACCCCGTACAATGCAAACGAGGTTTGCCAATGACAGGTGTAATGGAGACATCCCGTCCGGGTGCCACGAGGACTGCCTCTGCCTGTGGGCCCATTTTGTTGGGCGTAATTCCAAGTTGAGCCACCAATTCGTGTGAAATGATGTTGGCCTTGGCTCCTCCGTCAAAGAAGATGAGGGCTTTTTGATCTCGTACTTTGCCCCATGCGCGGCAAAGTTTTGTGCTTTAGTCCATATGATGCGGGTCGGTCCCCATACAATCTGGTACTAGTCTTGCTTTCATCTTTCTTCTTCTGCCAAGTTCTTCAGCTGCTTTGGAGCTCTCTAGCCTATCTTCCGATTGTCCTCACTATGCCTTTTTGAGGCACCTTGCAGAGATGTGTCCTTGTTCTCCATAGTCAAAACACTTCCCCTCCTTGAGGTAGTCTGTTCTCTGTTCCTCGGGCAATCGGGGTCATGCATCCTTCTTTTTCTGAAACTTCCTCCTCCTTCTGTTATCATTTGTTGAATTCTGTCTGGACCTTGGTGTCGAAACTTGATCAGTGGGGTAAGTCACGTTACCCGAATGCATAGCAAATCTCCGCTTAGCATGTCCCATCAATTGTTGTATAGACTCGAACTTCTGCTCAAGGGTGACTTACCCGAATGCATAGCAAATCTCCGCTTAGCATGTCCCATCAATTGTTGTATAGACTCGAACTTCTGCTCAAGGCAGTAATCTCGGATCTCTTTGGGAAGCCCATAGCAAAACTGCTCAATTTGCTGCTTAAAAGTGACCTTCTTAAAAGAAGAGGCTGGGAGAAAAGCATCCCAAAATCTCTCACAAAAAACATCCAAAGTGTCAGCTTTGGCTATAAGAAGATGGTTCGAAGCGGTCATCACATCTCGTTCGTACTCCTGAGTCAGCCAAGAAGAAATAAAGAGCCGTTTGAATTTTAACCACTTGGTAGGGGCTTCTTTCTGTAAACGAAGAGTGGAGCACCACGCTCATGCATTTCTTTTTAAGAACGATGATGCCCTCCTGATTTTGGAGTGCTCTGAGTAGCGCCCTCCAGAGAATGCTATGTCAAACTGTTGAATAAAGGCTAAAGCCTTGCGAGCATCTTGGAATCCTAAAAAGGATTCAAAACTTTACTAATTGTCCACCTTCCTTACATTCCTTGGTCTTTTTGCCCTTGTCCTAGAGAAAATCATATTGATTGGCTCTATAAAGTGTTTCTTCTTGAATAGAATATGTGGTCATCGGAGTCCGAACTCTCAGAGGAGGATGATTCCTCGTCAAAACTATCAGAAATAGGTCAGGATCTACTCTTCTTTGCCTTCTTCTTGCTCTTTCCAAAACTTTGATTCTTTCTTCGTTTCTTGCTCTTTCTATCCTCTTTGCTCGAATCGGAAGAGGTAGAGCTATCGGAACTGTCAGAAGAGGATGAACTCGAAAGTCCTTCGAAGCGTACATGTCTCTTCTGTTTTCGTGCACTTGAAAAAAAGATTAACGGCCTAAATAACCGGGGTAGTCAGTCCCCTTGTTGCGTTTCTTCGATTGTTTCTTCACCCCCAAAAGTTGGTTGACTCACCTTTCGACGCTGTCATCAAGTTCTTCTTCAGTACACATCCTTGGAGTAGGATGCTTCTTGAGGGCCGAATTATTAGTGAGTCAATGGATTTCTGCCAATGTGTATGCACTTCGTCAATTGGGTACCAGGTCAAAAATTTTGCATATTGTGGATCCTTTGCAAAATGGAGCATCTGCTTTGCGCACTCATCAACCTGCTGTTGATGTGGCCGAGGTGCCCTGTATCGTGATTTTCTAATTCATTTGAATTTCCCGTGCTATCTCTCATTCCTGAGGTGGCAGGAGGAGTCGTCTGATTCTTGCCAAAATCCATGTGTGTCACGAGAAAAGAGATCGGATTTCCTGGTAGAAGAGAAATCGACTGAGCTCTGATACCACTCAAACAAACTTGGACACTCTGGATTCTAGCACGACACACGAGAGAGAATCACTTTAAAACACTTCACACTTAATTCACAGTTCAATTGAGTCGACACGGCCCGGCATAGTTCCGTGCCTAGAGAAATTGGCCCCAAAGACTGGCACCCCTTTCGGTATTTCTTTTTGTATTAATGCTTGAGCAAAGTATAGTTGCCCTTGGGTCTCCTCTGCTCACCGGCTCGTCGCACAGAATGAGCCAAAGAGAGCCGAAGGGACTTTGTTTCAAGCCCTTGGCCATGGAAAAAGCAAAGCATGAGAAGCTTCCAAAATCAAAAGCAATGGGCTTCCCAAAAGCAGCCAGCACATAAAGCGGAATTCCGTACGGCCTGCCACATCACCCAACAACGCGTTTTGCGGAAAAATCCGTACGGTCAGCCACGTCAGCAGTTTCAACGCAATTTGCGGATTTCCATACAGCAGTAGTCCTTTGCTTTTCTTTTAATCCTAGTTGTTCCCAGGACCCTGTCGGCAAGTGCCCATAAGTTGGGACAACCTATAGCATGCCACGTCATAAGTTTGTGACACCCTACACATCTTGAGCCTCGACACCCCCATTGTACTCGTGAGTTCTCGGCTTGGAGCAGAGTGTGCTGCCATGCCAGAGTCTATACTGGTTCATTTGAGTTAATCGAGTCCCATGCTGTTCAGGTTCTACTGTTGAGTTGCTTGTTTGCTCTGTTGTTCATTGTCTACAGTGTTTTCATTCTATTGGAGTGAGATTTCACGTGCATTGCACTGAGGAGCACCCACAGTAGAGAGCACGACACATTATTCCCGCTACAGATGCTCTCATTTTTGGCACACCCGGTGGGACCTCAACTAAAGTTTCACTCCGTTGCGCCTACAAGTCGAGGAGCTAGCTCGTTTACGCTCTCACCTATGTTGGTCTGCTAGTCTGGACTAGAGTAGTCCAGCTTGGTCTCTCCAGCTTAGTCCTAGACCAGCTGGTCTAGTCACTCGTCCTAGTCTAGTCTCTCGTTCTGGTCTAGTCACTTGCCTTGGTCTAGTCACTCGCCATGGTCTAGTCTCTCGTCCGAGTCTAGTGACTCGTCCTGGTCTAGTCACTCATCCTGGTCACTCACACTCCTCTAGTGGAGTTGGGACCAATTAAGTTAAGAGTCTTAATGCCCAAAGCTTAGGTGGGTTTCTGATTATGCATGACACATACGAGGCAGTCCAAAGATAGACAAAGTCCATTACTTATTCCTTTAAAGTACTACCATCGAAAGCGCCAACCCTTTGTGCCGAGTAGAAATCCACCATCCCCGTTACCCCTACCTTCCCACGCGGCTACCTCCACTCCCTCAAATAGTTCTTCACCTCCAAGGTCACCTTCCCCAGTACAGTTCTCGCACCCTGTGTTACAGCAAGCTCTTGAGCAACAAGCTCCTGAACAGGTAGCCATGGAAGAGCTCACAAGCGTCCTGGCTGAGGTGAACATAAAGTTTCCGCCTTTCAGAGGACTCTCCACAGAGGATGCAGACGACCATGCTAGGAGATTTGTCTCCCTCTGCAGGGGTCGTGGGCTCAACATAGAAGACGCCTACCTAGTGCTCTTCCCATCAACCTTGGAAGGGTTAGCCGATAAATGGTATAGTAAGTTTACTGAGAGCCATTTTACGACTTGGGCCACCTTATGAAAGCAATCATGTGAAGCCTTTAGACCAGGGAAATTCCAAGAGAAGGTTCTGGATGAGTTGGCCAACCTAGTGGTACAACCGCATGAGACTTTTGCAGAACTCATGACAAGGAAAAAGTGTCTGGTCGCAAAGCTTCCTCAACAACCAGGAGAATTTATGGTCAAGAAATGGGTGGAGAAGGCTCTTCCCAAAACTTCTCAACAAAAGCTCCGAGAGAGTCTCCGACCTGAAGCCACTCTGGAGGAGTTTGCCGTGGCTGCTACTAGGATAGAAGGGGCTAGGAAGCTCATCACCGACCCCACTCAGCTAGAGACCACCTCAGTATTTTTGGAAAGTCCCTCTGACCCTTTGACTTCTTTATGCAGGGAGCCCGAAGCCTTGAAGTTACAACGAGCTCTTCAAGAGGAGAGATCATTATCTCTTCGACAGGAGAAGCCTCCACATCAAGAAGCTTTGGACCAGATCAAGCGGGAGCTGGAGGAGCTCAAGGCTCATCAAGAAATTAAGGCTATGGTCTAGTGTAGCTCCTGCCATTCTCCCGAGCATCCTCTACAGGAATGCCCGCTTCGAGCTTACTGTCACTTATGTGAAGTCCGGCCATGCTGACAAGCAGTGCTACTATCTGAAGGGACTGCGACAATTACAACAGAGACTCGTCCCTACGCTTCAACACGGCTTTGCTTCTGCATCCAATATGGTTTCTCCCTATGGCCATCCAGACCACATGCCCCCTCTGCTGACAACCCCTCCTACTATGCAAGGTATGCAAAGCGCCTTTCCATCTCAAAGTTTTTATCACGCTAGTGTCCCTTCAAGTCCTCAGAGCTTCTACACCTCAGCTTCCACCCCCATGCAGCAAGAGCAGAGACCACCTCGTCCCCCGCCTCGTCTGTCCAATCGCCCTATTTTGTGCTACAAGGGCGGGGAATATGGGCATTACCAAAGCAAGTGACCCCTGCCCGAAGGGTCTCCGCCTTGCCGTCACTGCCCCAAGGCTAAGGATTACTCCAGTAAAGATTGTTCCAAGCAAAGGGCATCCACGTCTTCCAACCTCAGTCAGAACCAACAAGAGTTCACAATTTTGAAGATCAACCTGATTGCGGTAAGCACCATTCCTCAACCGTCACCTTCTACACATGTGGTTACTCCTATGGATAGGGTGCAGCCAGTGGAGGAGCCTATTGGTGTCCTCACCAGGTCACAACAAGCAGCCCTAGGCCTCAGTCTTCCTGAAGGTCCAACTCTTCTATTTCCTCCTTAACAACCTAGTCCATCTACAACATCTGACAAGCCACCCCCTTAGTGCCAACAACCAACCGACCTCTATGCTCTCTAATATAGATGGGGCCTTCTTGGAAGTAGTAGCTGACTTGCAGCAGATCAAAGTCCTGGATCACGCCTTGCCCAAAAGCGAGAAGCCTACAACAGAGACTATCTTGAAGAACACCTTTCAACAAGTTTCCCTTTACGACATGCTAAAGCTGGATGCAAATCTTCAAAGTGACACTCTTATAGTCATTCAATCTCTGTACCCCGGTGCAAGGTCCAGTGGTGGGCACCTCCCAGTGCAACCCTCTGAGTCTTACATGATTTCATATCCCTCTGTTCCCCTCACTGATTATAGGAGTCCTCATTTAACTGCGTCTATTCGGGGACAAAGATTTGCAGGAGTCATAGTTGATGGGGGATCTTGTATCAATCTGATGCCTGAATTCACTATGCTGGCATTAGGTCTCCAGCCTACTAGGCCCACCCCATTCACAGTGACTTTGGCCGACCAGAGAACTGTTTATCCCTTGGGCATAGTCGACAAGGTACCTTTGCAGGTGCAGGACTTCACATTTAGTCTCGATTTTGGGGTGGTTCGATTTCCCCAGGTTGAGGGCAATTTTCCTTTGCTCATCGGCAGGCCATGGTTGCGGCACACTAAAGCACTTCATGATTGGGGAAATGCCGCTATGTGGATACATACTCCAGGCTCCCCAATGAGACCCATTCACCTTGAAGGAGGTATGGATCCAATAGTGCATCGTAGTTCTTTGTCTGTGGAGTCCAACCCCAACCTGGTACAGCCTACACCATTTGTGTCAAAGGCTTTGCGGAAATCCACAATGCTACAATAAATCTTCCTCCCATGTGCTCTGCCTCCCTCAATGATCTCTCTAAGCGTGAAGATATGATCAAGTGTAGAGAATCCCCTCGAGAATCCAGCCTGCCTTGAAGCTTGTACACCCTCTCTTTGTACCGATCTGCTCAACTCATGCTCAAGTATATATGTATAGCTTGGCCAATGAGTGGCCAATCATGATAGTGCGATAGTTAGTTGGCAAGGTTGAATCTCCACACTTGAGTAGTGGTACAACCGTAGACGTACTCAAGTTCTTAGGAAACCCTACACACATGGCCATGTTGAACATGAAGGCCAACAAACCATCAATACGATCTCTAGCATGTATGAAATATTTTGCCACTATATCATCATGATCCTAAGCCCTCCCTGTGTGCAATCTGTCAATGGCTTCCTCACCATCTCTGCTGTATAATCTCTATCAATATCTGGGTGAGCTCCGGCATGGGGGTTCTCTCCTGCTAGAAGACTATACAGCTCTTCTATATACACCCCATCTGTCTCTTTGCAAAAGTGGTATCTCATATGGCGATGTGCTGCATGATGAAAACCACCAATAGTGTAAGTAAAATCTACTTCAAATATCTCCGACATCCAATCATAACAAGCCATTGCAATCCATACTGCAAGCTTTAGGTTGGTCCCATAAGTCGCGCACCATCATGCGGTGCGTTTGTCAAGAACTATCACTTCCCCCTCATTGATGGACGTCATAATACACCCTAGTATAGTACAAGATGGAGCTAGCTAGAGTGCATATCATGCTTCTATACCCTACGCATATAGTCTTGCATTACAAGCCCCGAGTGTTAGAGCTCCATCCTCCATCCATCATGGTCACACCCCCCCAACCCTCCGTTAAGCTATAGTCTTTCACTTTCAGTTCAGCTTCTCCCTTTTTGGGATGGCAGAGGATATACCACACATGTACATTGATTCGTCTCATAGGCCACGTTCACCCTTTCACAGACGTTAATAAAATCTTTCTTTCTTTCTATATCACCTGTTCATGAGCATGGACAGTGCACCCTCAAGGAGCCACGACCGAGTACCCCCATTGAGGATCCACAGGTATGTATCACCTGTTCATGAGCATGGACAGTGCACCCTCAAGGAGCTACGATCGAGTACCCCCATTGAGGATCCACGACACACGGAGAAACTCCATGAGGTACTCGAACCAGCCTCCGATTCCACAACCTCCCGGGCCTCGACCCACGAGCTCCTCCTTCACAGCAGAGATGGTCGAGAACGCCATCCACCGACTACAACACCGCCGATCATCAGACCATACAGGTTTATAGAGTGAGCACCTCATTTATGCAGCCTCCACGAAAGCCCCGTTGATTGCACATGCATTCGATTGGGCTATAGGGGAGGGCTTCCCAGAGGAGTGGACCAGGCATACCATTGTGCCGATCCACAAGACTGGAGACACTTTGGACACAGGGAATTACAGGACTATCATGATTGTCCATACAATGGCCAAGCTATATGGGGCAGTTCTTGAGGCTGAGCTTAGTTTTTATGGGGAGGTGGAGGGCCTATGGGTTCCCGGCCAGATAGGGTTCAGGCGGACCTTCTCTACTATCGACCACATCTTCGTTCTGCGCTGTCTCATTGATGGGGCAAAGGTGCGAAAGAAGAGGCTTTATTGCTGCTTTGTGGATTTCCGCAAAGCGTTTGACACCGTCCCATGGGAGAGGCTTTTTTGACGACTCCAGAGTTTTGGGATACCTTCGGAGATGATATGGGTTATCTACGCTCTCTATGAGAGAGTGACTGGGAGAGTTCGCTGCCAAGGCAGTATGTCAGAGTCTATTGCTAGCACTATTGGTGCTAAGCAAGGATGCCCCCTCTCCCCAACCTTCTTCGGACTCTACATCGACGAGATCTCCGACTACATCCTACAAGGAGCAAGAGCAGGATCAGACCGAGCAAGTACCACAAATCCACATTATGCTATATGCTGATGACGTTTTACTGATTTCAGAGTCACCAGAGGGCCTACAGAGCCATCTGAGAGCTTTGGATGAGCAAAACAACTATGGGACTCAAAGTGAATCTTGGGGAAACCAAGATCATGATCTTCCACACCTCCAGAGCAGCTCAAGGAGCAGCCACATTCACAACAGCAAGAGGACCAGTAGAGGTGGTCACCTCTTACATCTACCTCTGAGTCACATTCACTAGCAGACAAGGGCCCTTCTCCATGGCACATGCCACCATTGACAGACTCACTAGAGGATATGCAGCACCACTGGCCATGCTGGAGCGAAGATACAATCAGGCACACTTTCGCGAGCCCCGCACGAAGGGGTGGCTATTCGACACAGTAGTCACTTCAGCCTTGATGTATGCAGCAGTAGTGTGGACACCCGGATTAATAAATAGCCAATGGGCACGGATTGAGAGACCACAGATCTATATGATCTCTCGCCTTTTACGAGGCAAGCACACAGTGCTGCCGGACATCATCGGGGCAAAGCTTGCCACACCCCCCCCCCCCCCCCAAATGGTAGTGGAGGCACTCTTCCAAACAGTCTGCTTCATCCAGAGAGTGTGAGAGCTCCCAACCAACAGACTCACACGACGAGCATTTGAGTCAGCTATACAGATATCAGAGACCGGATACGAAAGAGCATGGTACACACAAATTCGAGCATGGTTCGGAGCACACGGCCTTGACCTAGAGAGTTTGCCACCTTTCTAGTACGACCCCGACTCCCCCCAGCTTCATCTCTCACGTAGTGAGAGAAACATAGTGATCCGACAGGATCTCTGGCAGTTCTATATCAGACAGACTTGGATCACATCCCCCCTCCGATGGAAGATGTCACAGTACAAAGATCATTTTCTTACCATATTAGAGGATGGATTCATACAGCGACCATGCGATATAGACACCTACATGCCACACAGCTCACGGGTGGCAATTGGTCAGCTCAGAGTGTCATCACACAGACTAGAGATCGAGGTGAGGCGAGCTCATGACATTCCCATGGAGGAGAGAGTGTGTAAAGTATGCAGAGAGGAAGTGGAGAGTGAGGAGCATTTTGTTTGCAGATGCAGAGCTTATGCGGATATTAGAAGCCGATACGAGCCCCTATTCAGAGGGCAGCCTACCTTCCGAGATATCATGCACTCTCGAGATCAGAGACAACTAGGGCGCTACTTGCTAGAGATATAGAGGCACAGGGACACACTTCTACAGCCACCTACAGAGACCTCGGGGGGAGGGAGATAGTCACAGGTTACAAATTTCTTTCAGAGAGCTACCCCCCTTCCACTCCCAGACCCACCGAGGGGAGTGACCCTTCAGCAGGCTGAGGCGATCCGGGCCCAACGATGCCCGCAGGCTACCAGAGGCCAGGCCCCACGACTCACCCCGAACAGATCGAGGAGATCCGGACTCAAGCACATCGAGCTGCCAAGGAGAGACGAGCCCAGATGATGGCTCACCCAAAGGCGTTCATCAGGCCCGCCCTTGCTCCAGCCCCTCCTATGTACTACATTTTACAACCCCCCCCCCCCTCAATTAGCACAGGATGGAGCTAGCTAGATTGATGCATTTGCATGGTTGTACTACCCTCAACATATAGACATGCACATATCCCTAGTACTAGTGCTCCACCCATCCACATAGTTTCATCACCCACCAGACGTCCCTATCTCTTTTATTTTGTACCAGTTTGAATTATTCTTTTCCAATAGACAGAAGACATACACACATGTATACTTGATTTGCCTCATATGCCCACTTTCTTTCTTTCTTCTTTCTCGCACATGCACACGTTAGACCCTCACTATAGCCAAATTGGAGCTATTCTCAAGTGCCCCATAAGCATCTCCATCATGCAGCGATACATGCCAGGAGAAAGACACTTTGTTGAGAGATCTTTCCATTGATACCTTGTATATTTGGGTCTGCGGATGTATTTTTAGACAGGTGATTATTAGCCTGTAGCTTTAGGCTTGTTCTAACTTTCCAGATGAGAAAATTTGATTGTATGTACTGTTTTCAGGTCTCATCGGTCACGTTGGCCATTAGAAACATTAAATTAATGTACACTTTCGTTTTTTTTCTTTCTCTAAATTGGTTGATCATAACTCTTTCATTGAACCCAAGAGCTCAGTTTAAGTGCCTTTTTGAAGCCGTATATTTTAAGATAGCCCAGAGAGGTGAGATCTGGGGTTTGTCCAGTTGGTTATCACGTGGGATGTATTTGCTCCAAGTTATGGGCTGAACCCCTCACTGGTGCAACTGGAATGACGCTTCATTGTATATCTTGTACATATATTGTGACTTGCTCACACTTTGCTTCTGGATGTGTGAGGTCCTCATTGAACACTTTGCTCCCTTCTACTCATCCACATTTTGAAAAAAGATAGTCCAGAGATTGAGCAGACTTTGAGATTGTATCGTGCATAAGAATTCCTTTTTGCTGTTGTTTATTTCATGCCTCCATTCCTTTGGATAAGCTATATCCTTTGTGTATTTCCTAACTTTTCTTTTTTTCCCCTCTATCAGTGAATCATCACTATCGAGAAAAATTTTATTGATTTTATTCTGACGATCAGGATTATTTAATGTGAAAGATCAAAACGAAGTTGCCCAGGTTATAATGCACAAGTACATGAGTTGGGAGATAAGTTCTATTGTTAAGCTTCATTGTGTGCTTGGGTAAAGCTTAGTACTAGCTGCTAGTACTCATCTGATCCTTTACATGTAGAGAGACATGAGCCAGTGCTAGCACCAATCGTCCTTTCTGAGATTCTACTTTTAAATGATGTGATCGATCGCTTGTGTATAGGCTGGTTAGATGCCACACAGATAAATCCACTTTGATTGTGTGGTAAACAATCACATTAAGCTGCCAAGTAGATTGATCCACTTTGATTGTTTATGCTGAGGGTCAGCATCTTTCTGTAAAGATTCCAAGTAGAATTTGTTTCTTTCACACTGAACAAGTAAGACCGACTCTGACCGATCCACACTTTATCAATATCTCTAGCTAGCATCTTGTGCCAGTTTTTTCAAAGTATGATTTGCATTCTTATATTGTCTCAACAATATCATCACTCAATGAAGCCTTCAATTGCTAACGAGAATAGTTCATAGTTATTTGCAATATCCTCTGAGAATACTTCACATTTGTCCCCAACACACACTAATTGTCATGTTATAGTGGCATCCAAATAGTCCTAAAAGGGAGTATAGATGTCATGATTGTAATTTGAGACCTCAAAAGAGTGGAAATGTAGTTGTAAGCTTAGTACTACTGTTGATTTTGCTCAGGAGTCAGAATTCTTTCATTCAGCATGCTATTGGAGCTGTTTTGACTTCACTGATTTTATTGCATTTGATTTTGTTGCTGTTTCTTACGATTCATCTGTCCGAGCTGCCTTTATACTATTGTAGGTCATGTTTTATTTTGATTTAATCGTTTGCAGCCAAGCTCATCTTAGTAATATTAAATGTACTGCCTTTCTCTGTGATTGTTGTTGCCTTGATTAGTGTTATCTTGATTATTATGGTTGCCTTGTCATGAGAAGTGCTTCTTGAGACCTACAGGCTTCTAAAATCGGGAGGTCTTCTCTGTAAGAGTGTCCTGTTCTTGTGGATCCACAAAGGCTTCAAGGCAAACTATTCAATGGCTTGAGTAAAGAAAAGTTTTGAATGCCCTGTATGATGCTAGGAGAGCCACATGTAGAAGCCTGGACTAAATGCTTTCCCAAAAATCAAACCCCAAGATCAGGACTTCATGAAGTCTGCCAAGTATCAACTGATACATCCACCTTTGACATCAAGGGTATGCATAAATTTAGAAAAGAAAGGTCCAGATGAAGGCGAGGGTTTACATTGCAGAAATGGCATGGGGTGTCGGGGACAATTCTCTTTGGACATTGTCCTGGTGTTTATTGGTGTAAGATGTGAATGGGGATTGGCCATTGAGGAAAAATAATTTCTGTTTTCCAAGGTGACTACCAACACCACTACTTGACTCTCTTTTGTGCAGCCTTACATTGGATGGTGCGTGCATTTCTTCATCAGAATAATATAACTGTATCAGCTCCAAACTTGACAGAGGATGCTTTTGTTAAGGCCCAGATTCTTGTTTTGATCTCACTTTGAAAAAGATGCTTGCCTGCGAGAGGCAAGGAGTTTATGGGACATGTATTTTTCTTGAACTGATGTATTAAATACCCTTCTGTTCGCTTCAGTGAACTCATGAAGTCTTTTTTTATTTGTGTGCATCGTTTCTCAAGAGATACTCATAAGCTACTATCATTGTTTAACTTTCATGGGTACCCAGGTTCTGCATGCATTTCTTCCACTTCACCCTTTATATAAACATTAATGAGTCCTTTCATTGGAAAGAAAGGTCAACATACATGAGGGCTCTTAGAGCATGAAGCTTCTCCAGTGTATCTCTGTGTTTGCATGACAAGGTCTTCTTTTTCCTCAAAGCCTGCTCCAATCATCCAAGTCATCAAAAAGTTGAGTCTTTCTGTAACAAAGAACCTGGTGGATTAAAATACCCAAGATTCACAGTAACATTTCATAAATAACAATCTCACCACAAGAGTCAGTGATGTGCATTCTCACAGATGGACATGGTTCCGTTGTTTGCTGCATCCAAGCATTTTCTTCATGAATCCGCATCCCTAGTGCATTTTTCTCTTCTTCTAAGGAACATTTACATGCTTGGATAAAGTCAAAAAGATCTTCCACTTTTGTTTCTTGACCTGCAAAATCATCATCCCATTAACACTAATTTGTTAGAACGGACCCTTTGATGTCTCTTTTCCTAGTTTTGCTTTCACTTCAAAGTCTTGTACTTAATCTCAAAATGCATCTAGAACCTTTCACCAATATGTAATACATTCAATAATGTGAAAGAAATTTGGATGGAGGGACAAACTTGAGCTATCCATGGTAGAGATTACGACCTATTAAAGAACACCCTCCAAAGCTATGCAGCATAATTTGAAAGAAGAGCTATGAAAACATTGATTTTATTCAAGACCCAAAATCTATAAAATCATATAACCAATGTAGAGGAACTACAGAAGTTTTACAACTGAGAAAATAGCATTGGGCATGTCTTTGAATTCTCCAAAGTCACGTGAGCCACATATAGTATGATAAAAAAAAGAAAATCACCCATTTTCAGAAAAATCGAGGGGACAAAATACATGTATGCATCACATTGAAAAAGAATTGAGAACTATGCGTATTAAGTAATCACCTTTAAGAATTCTACTCTCGCACATGCACACATAGACCCCCACAAAAATCCACCCACACAATATACACCTAGCAGTAAGAAAGGAGGCTCAAAAAACAGACGTAAAAGAACAAAACAACAAAAAAAAACACAGTCGCCAAAGGACTCGTTACAAGGCATACAAATGCGCAACGAGCAACAAAGCCAGATCTGCCTCTCGCTAGAAAAGCATCCACAACCACCAAGTTACAGACAGTCGCACGACCAATCAACCATAACCTCACTGTAACTGCAAGAACCCCGCTCAGGCTGGATGAAACCATTCCCTGCCCGCCACCATCTATAGAGATAGCAAAAAAGATATATTGGAGGGGGGACTGGCTCCACATAAATCGGGTCCTCAATTGTTGTCAAGTTCTCTAACTCTCTCTCTTGCAAAAGTATTGTGCATGCCAAGTTAATTAAGTATTATGGTTATGTTGCTACCGCTAGTTAAGTTCACCCTCTTTGTTCTCAAAGTAGTCTCACAAAAATGTTCACTCTAATTCTCTTAATTCCGCTATTCTCAAAGTTCATAGGCCATTTCCATTACAGAGGCTTTGGTCAAGTCGATGATGGAGATGATGCTACAACAGGAGGTGCAACGTGACGCCTTAGAAGAAAGAAGGGCAGCCATGGAGCGTGAGTGTGAGCAAGCGCGCTTGGCGGCCGAAGAACGAAAGGCAATCATGGAGCGTGAGCGTGAGCAAGCGCGCTTGGCGGCGGAAGATCAAAGGGCAACTATGGAGCTTGAGCGCGAGCAAGCTCGCGAAGCTCAACGGATAGCGGCTGAAGAAAAGCGAGCGGCTATGGACTTAGAGCATGAGGCGTAGAGAGACCAACGCATGCAAGAGTTGCTCCTACAAGTACTCACATCGAAATCCGAGCCAATCAAGGACGTTGGCACTTCATCAGATAGCACAGGTAGAGATGCAGATTCCAACAACCCAGTCACTAAGAAGTTGACGTTCAGTAAGTATGACGATAAGATGGATGCTAATGTTATTCATTCTTGGTTGCATCAATTTAATGCTTACTTTACAACAACTAAGAAAACAGGGAATAGCAAAGTTTTGACGGTAGCCATGTATCTTGTCGATGATACCATTAATTGGTATCAAGCGTGGCAAGAGGCACAGTTGGCCGCGCACCTAGAGGAAGCCGAGGAAGACGTGCCCCTTTCTTTCAATTGGGCCGACTTCCAAGACAAGCTTCAGGCGCGGTTCATGCCACCTCAGTACCTAGCACGGTTGAAAGAAGATTGGCGCAATCTCAAGCAAAATGGTATACCAGTTATGTCTTTTTCTAACCGTGTTTCGCAGCTCAGCACCCAATTACGCAAATCAGATGAAGAGCGCAAAGAGGCATTCCTTTTTGGGTTAGACAAGTATATCAAGTTCGATGTCGAAGTTCTCGACCCAATAGATCTCAACAAGGCGATAGCGAATGCTCTTGCGCGGGAGATGAAGCTCAACAAAAAAAAGCCTAAGGAGAACAAGTCTTCTCACAATACCTCTCAGAATTCTCAAAACCCGCAAAATGATAAGAATGGTAAGAACAACGGTAATTCTTCTAATCAATCTTCTTCTAATTCTCAAGCACAGAATTTTCACAATGAATCTAAGGGAAAAGGAAAAGCTAAAAGTCAAGAAAACCCAAAGTTGACGCCTGATGAAAAATCTGCTTAAGGAATTTCAGGAGGTTGGTTAACTCTTGAAGAACAAGCCGAATATGCACGAGACAAAAGATGTATGTTTTGAATGTCACACTAAAGGTCATATGAAAAGAGATTGTCCTAAGAAAGTATCCAACGAACCATAGAACCCGCAGCACCAACAACTACCACAAGCACTTTAGTGAACCACACTGATTCTCCACATGTCTCTGACACACACATTGATGAGTCTCTCTTTAAATGTTATGGTCATGTGAAGGGTCAACGTTTTGTCATATTGTTTGATTTAGGCAGTATGCATGATGTGATTAGTGACTCTCTTGTAGAAAGAGCCCGCCTGGAGATTAAGCAAACAACTCCTCTCAAGGTGTCGGGCTTCGCTCCTGTCATGGACTCTCTCATTACACAAGAGTGCCTTGATGTGTTATTCACTGTTCAGCAAGCTTCCTTCCGTAGAAAATTTGTTGTGTCTTCTCTCTCAGAATGTGATATGATTTTGGTCATTCGATGGTTTCATGAATATAGCCCTCGCATTGATTGGGCAAACAATACGCTCACGTTAAATGCCAAAAGTGACTCTTCCATGATCATTCGTGGTGAGGAGGGTCTTCATTCTTTACCTCTCATTTCTCAGGTGCAGGCGAAGGTTGAAAAGAAACATGAGAAAGAGACTCTCTCAGTCCTTTCTTCTCCAAAGCACGACATGCATTTTTTGCATGATAGAGATGTGACTGTTCGCAAGGATGATGGTTTAGATGATGATTTTTCTAGTGAAGCTAACCTCATTGCAGATACGATCAGTCACACAGGAACGATCTTGACTCTTGAGTCGAGGTTCAAAGAACCCATTTAGGAAGTATTTGTGTTCACATGATTAGTCAGCACGCATTGTTCGAGTTTCTCATTCATGACGGTTTCTTGTATTTTTGTAAAAAATACTTTGTGTGTTCCCTTTTCACAGGCATACCGTATTGTACAATGCACGTGTGATTCACTCACGGATGAGCACGGATGTATGCGCGTCACTCTCGAAAAGAAAAAAAGTTTGCATTCAAGGAATTCACATTGTTTTGCAATTGTCCGTTTTGTCAATTGCTTTTCCATGTTTCTTCCTTGGCATGACACAATCTCACAAAGAGCACGAGCAAAATTGTCCATCAAGCATCAGCATTTTCGTTGTGATTTGCCACAATTGATAGGTTTATGTCAAAAAACCAAGTTTCGATCCCACTTTTTACGTGTGTTTGGTGAACGGTTTGGCACTCCGTCACTTTGTTCATCTGCATTGCATGCATAGTCATTTAGGGAGAATAGTATTTTTCCAGTTACTCTACATGGAATGGGTATGTTTATAGTTTTGTGTTGGAAATGGTTTCAGGAATTTCCTCCTCGAAGATTCTTGACGAAGGTGGACCCACGACCATAGACGCAGTTGGAGCATTGGAACAACATATCATGTTGTGTCGCTTTTGGCGCGGCCCAAAGAAGCAAGCATTGCAGACCTTCATGAAGTTCAAGTATCACACGACCCACGCATCAGAGTGAGCCGGCGAAGAGTTCTTTGCAGGATTCCAGGAGTTGTTGGCGCACCCCATCCACGCCATACAGCTCGGTACCAAAACCTCACTTTAAAAAGGAGGGGATGTCACGTGCACATCTAACCCTATGTGCATGTGGACAAGCTATCCCAAGTCTAGGATTCAGGTTAGCCTAGCAAGTGTTCTCGCATCCTTGTGAGCCTGTACGCAGGCCGTGCATGTCCAGGCACTTAGAATAGTTGTATACCCTCTAATTGCACACAGCATGATCATTAGCACGACATTCAGTATCCATCACGAGCATTTTCCAAAGCATAGAACCCTTTTTTCCAAAGAACACATTTTTCACTTATTTATTAATAACTGACTTTTGTTGGAAAAGTAAGTAGGGCAAATTGCTAAAGAACTATAAAAGAAAACCATTGGGCACTCAGTAGAAGCAGAAGAAGCAGGGACACGAGGAGGCAAGCACCCAGCAGTTAGGCAGCACCTCACCATGAGCCCTAGCGTTTTCTCAAAAAGAAGAAGATCAGCGTTTTCAGCCACTACCACCAGTGTTTTTAGTTTCCAGTCTTAGCCTCGCGAGAACCCGCTCCACCTGGTTGTAGATCCTCGCCAGATTCCCCATCTCATACCAGATCAACCTAGCATTTTTAGATTTCATACTTCCGGCAACGTTTTGCATTTTCAGCCATAATTCGACTTAGCGGTTGCAGATCCAAGCCTAATGGGAAAGTTTTGAATTCGGATGGATATATGCTTTCACAGTCTCTAACGATAGCGCAAGATTAAGAAGTGATATCTCCCTTTATTGTTGGCGTTCTAATGCCTTTCTCTGTACAGACAATACTATTGGCCAGTCACACATGTTGTGTATGGAATGTCAGGCATGGGATCATATGATGCATTCCTGTAATGCATTGGATGCAGGATTTACTTTGCCTTCCAAATATTAGCCATGAAACATGAATCCACAACCCACAGGTTGAGAGGCCAAAGCCTTACCATTAGACCAACTCTTTTGGGACCACAATCAGCATGAATTTGTTGGGCAATGCTCGTAGTTTGAGGGCTACTGGATTGCATATGCTGGTTTAATGGGTTTTTCAGGTGTCTTGATGATGGTTAGGTGTGAGCTACAGCCAGTTCTTGCATACATTGTACAATGATCCAACAGGCCGTTGGATGGTGATTCAATGTAATATCAATGGCCAGATTTATGAATTTGGTGGTGTTTATGTGCATACAGCCTTGAGGCAACGAGATGCTTTATGGCGTGCGATGTCTTCCTATTCATGGCTCTCCAATGCTTTTCCTTCTGGTGATTTTAACAACACGCCCACTCTATCTAATAACATCACAAGGCATTCACACATGTTGGGGGTGGAATTGGAGGCTTGGACAGATCTTATTGCATGCACACGGATGTTGGATTTGTGGAGCCTTTTGCATCTGAATGTTTTTGGGTACACTTTTCAGCATAATGCTCACTCCTCGTATCATGCACGATTAGATCGGTGGTATGTCCTCAACATGCAACAATATGATGAGTTCGTATGCGAGATGAGCATAGTCAACACCTTGTTTGTGTCTGATCATGCCCTTGTTTTGATGGCATTGCGCTTTGGGTGATTGCTCTGTGATCAGCCTCTCTCTACGAAACATCTGCTACACATCAATAATGCCTATCTTTTGCATGAGGCGCTTCGCGATATGATTTATGATGTCATTCCCCCATTGGTCGCCCAAATGCATCTTCATCTTGATATCGCTTGGTATCATTTCATCATGCGCGTGCAATGTGTGATTCAGGATTATGGCAAGCACTATATGCTTCAGTTACGCGGGGATGTTGAGGATGCCAAACATGTCTATCAAGAGCTCCAACTTTTGGCTGATACGCGCCCATTAACTGACTGCAAAATCAACAACGCTTTGTCAGGCTCGTATATGTCTGCAAACTGGATAAATGGAAAGACTCGCACTCGACATCTAGCATTTGTGGATAAGGAATGTGCCTCAAAACAGTCTTTTAAGCACCTACACCATTCAAGGGCCTCTCAAACCATCAAGAGGGTTTTGCTCCAATCAGGCTCTTGGACAGCTTCAAATGTGAGCTTGTTGATGCCATGGCTCACACTTAGAGAATGTATTTGCTGCTGCTCCTCCGGCTTCTGCTGAAACTCATCATGCACAACAAGTTTTGTTATCTATGGTGCATACAATTCTCTTTCCTCAAAATGCACAAGCAATGGAGGTGGATTTTACAAAAAATGAATTGCACTCAGCATTACTTGCTCTCCGTCGATAGCGTTCCTCTGGTTGGGATGGGCTCACTGTGGATTTTTTTCTCCCCTTCTGGGAGCCCTTAAAAGAGCCTTTACTCTACATGATGAATGTTGTGTGGACTAAGCAAGACTTGCCATTATCTTGGAAAGAAGGCTTGCTGAAATTATTACCCAAATAAGCGTTCTGTGAGCAATTCTCTCATTGGCGGCCGATCACTCCTATGCCGGTCATATACAAAATATTGGTTAAGATGATTGTTCATCACATCAAGGAGCCTCTTCTTGGGGGTATCCATCTGGCTCACTATCGCTTCATCCCTCGTCGCCAAATCATGGATAATTTGGCTAATGTCTTAATTGGAATGGAATATGCTAAATATATCCAGCAAGATGTACTCGTGATGCAGGTAGACATTGAAAAGGCCTTTTGTCACAAACTGTTGACGTGTCAAAGCCTAAAGAATGGAGCCAACTTGCAGATGCTGGCCGAGGGGCCTAAACCCTAAGAAGAACAAGTAATAGAAGAAGTCCTACCAACTTATGGGGGACCCGTCCGATGGGGCCCCAAGTGACATAAAGGATTAAAATAAAGCAGGACTCTCACACACACACAAAAGAGACTTACGGCAGATTTCTGAAAATTGCGTTGGCATGATGACGTGGCAAGCTGTATGGATTTCCGTGTTTTGCGCTGGCTGATGATGTGGCAAGCTGTACGGATTTCCATGATTAACGCTGGCAGCTTTTTGGCATTGCTTTTGGACCAGAAGCTTTTGAGTTTGAAGGCTTTTCACTGTAAATTGCTTTTGGGGCCTAGGGCCTTTAAATATGAGGCCATGGGCTCATTCTTTGGCATGCTTCCTAGAGAAGGTGCAGAGTCTGGAGTACCGGCTTGTACTGTGTTGATGCAATATAAAGAAATACCGAAAGAGGCGCCAAGTTTTGGGGCCAATACTCTCTGGGGTGGAATTCCGCCACTCCATGTCGCGTGTCGTCTCTCTCTCTCTCTCTCAGTTCAGTTGTTATTGAAGTGCTAAAAGTTTGTTCAATCTGTTCTTTTCTATTGGCACATGGTGCCCGTCTTGTGACACCTTTGATACCGTACAATGGGCTTTCATTGCCAACACATTACGGGCCCTTGGATTCGGTCCTAAGTTAGCCAATGTTGTGTATTTCTTGTATGCTAATAGTACCTCTTCTGGTCTTCTTGATGGTGAGCTGACTGACCCCTGGCCACTTGGATGCTCTATCAGGCAAGGTTGCCCCCTCAGTGCCTTATTGTATGCCATTGCCATTAACTCCTTGTTGCATTTGGATCACTTGACTTCGTCTTCACGGGTTGCAATTACCCTCTGGAAATGCCTTAATTGGGCAGGCTTATGTTCACAACTCGTTGTTCATGCCTCGCAATAACCAGGATGTCATGTGAGAGATTATGCAGGCATTGGGTACGTTTGGGCTTGCGGCAGGTCTTAAGGTCAGTTTCCGAAAATCTTAACTCCTGCCTCTTAATGCACTCACTGGCATCATCTTTTGTGGCCCAGAGATATTCTTGATCCGCATGTGATTGTCAGACACTTGAGGTATCCTATTGGCTAGAAGGTAACTAATAGTCAACAAGTGGATTGGGTTATGCAACGCTTGAATGTCAACTTACACTACTTAAAACTGTCCCATCACATCTTCGACTCTGTATTGTCCAGAACATCACGATGGCATATGCTCAGTTCTACTTGCCGTTGTTGCACTGGCCTCATCCTCGCCTCACATCGCTCATGTTTGATATTTTATCTCATTTGTGGCGCACTAATTCTTGAAAGAAAGGGCTCCGTTTGTTATCAATGGAGAAACTTTGCAATCCAAAGCGTTTTGGGGGGCTGAATATTTTGGACCTTCACGGCCACGCTCTTGCAAAGAAGGCCGTGCTATTACCTACTATTGCACAACAGTCTCAGCCATGGACAGTCATAATTACCTCTCTACGTCAAAATGTTACCATTTCCGCCTTTGATCACTGGCAGACCTCCCTCTGGAAGTTTGTGTTTGGCAAGATCATCTGTCATATTCCTGGTAGCCCGGTTACCTCTAGTTTATTCTTTGCTTGGAAATCTGTTATGGCTCATCTTTCATGGCATGGCAGACAACAACCAAATGGGAATTCGCTACGCTTGGAAAGCATTCACTGGAGTAGGGCGTTCTCTCTTACTCTGGTTGACCGTCGGCACGCCGAGGCCGCACAGTGGATGATGTGGTTGATGCGTCTCGGAATATGCTTCGTTTTTCTCAGGCAACTGCAAGCTTTGGTTTGGCGTGCATTATCATCAGATTTGGAGCGCACTTGAGCACATGCTGGCTGTTTTCCTGCCAACTCCACCATTGGCCAATGTATGTTGTATGTTGGCGGGCTGGACTTTATGGGACACACCTATTGTTGCCAATTTTGCCCGCAACATTTATTCTTCTCTCCTGCATGAGTCTTGGCTGGCTGACCATTGTAATGCGCTATGGTCTTCGCATAAATCTGATCAATGGTGGAGAAAGGCTCTTGCTACAATTTGGAAGAGCCATTTGCCTCTGAAGGAACGTCTGTTCCTATGGTGCTGTTTGCTAGAAGTTCTCCTTGTTGAAACTCTGCTTAGTGTGCGTCACATCTCCGCTTCTCGTTGTGTCAGATGTTCAGCATGTGATGAGACTGTCGGCAGACACTGCTTTGGGATTGTCACTTCACTAGGGCCTTCCTTGACCACATATCAGCTTGTATACACCTCCGCTTTCCCTCGGCAGTTTTTCACAAACGGTTTTGGGCTTTTGGCATTCTCCCAACTTCCCTTCAACGTTTTGCGGTCTTCTTCACATCGGTTTGGGCTCTATGGATTTTGTGGCATCAATGCAATTTTCGCATGTTCCATCAGCATGATGCGGATCCCTTTCCTTCGTTCAAGATTTTGCTTAGGCAATCCTTACATTTTTCCCTTGATGTTGGGGACATATCCCCGGATATCCTACAGCTCTTTTATGTTTGCTTTTAGCGCCTTTACATTACGAAACACTTTTGTGTTCTTCCGTTGTATCTGATCTTTCTGATGGGTTTTCCTCCCTTTGAGGTTTCCCACTTGTAAATCAATCAAAAAAGATTTACAAAAAAAAATTGTGTGTGTGCGCGGGCGCACGCGCACATACATCATACAACCGCGTCTAAGAAGTGAGAGACGGAAAGATAGAGAGAACACCATAAATAAGAGAAGATTTTCAAATAAATCAACTACATGTAACTAACCACATAGTGTGATTGCATGTAGAATTTGCTCAAAGTCGCATCCCATTTCATACAGCTTTAATGCGGAACTTTGAGTCGGCTCATCTGTTCTTTCATTGGGGTCTTCTTGAACCACCTGAAAATGGGAAAAAGGCATGTTTAAAGAGTAGTATCTATGAAAATCAGGTGCTATTTGTTTTTGGTAAGTGTGGAGATCCAAATTACTTGTAGCACCCCCATGCATGAAAACACTATTCTAAATTGCACTTGACTCTAAGCTAGTGCCTGCTGAAATTTCCGTATCATTTTTTTCGCCTCTAGCAACTTAGGCTAGATCTCTTGGTTTTCTTCTAAGCTTTTCCACACTAGAAATCTGAAATGTATACTCAAAGAAAAAACTACAGAGTTGGTGCATATTTTTTAGCCTCATTAGAAGCAGGCATGAGCTTGTGCTAACAACACAAAGAAGAAAATATAGAAAGAAAGAAAACTTACTGAGGATGAGACCTCTGACTCATTATGAGGTGTGCGCGGTGATCTTTTGAACTTTTTCTTGTCAGGGCTGTTGCTGCTGCTACTGCTGCTGTTTTCATAATCAACAAGGCCCTCCATGATCTGCCAACAAAAAGCATAAACAAAAAAATGGGCTACAACTTGCATTCAAAACATCGCTTACACAAGTACAACTGAACAAACGATGAATCGCTGAGTAAGAGGAAGAGGCCCTTTCTCTATACTTTTCCTTCGAGCTGCTATGGTCTGATACAAATTCTTTCAATGAAGAACAAAGCCCATCGTGTGTCAAATTGACCTCTGTGTGTGTGCGCGCGCGCACACCAATCGTATTTAGGGATACTTATTTTTGGGTCTCCTTAAAGCGCAATATGAATTTATTCCATGCAGACAAATCATGTTACAAACTTGGACACTCCAAGCAAGAAATCAATAGCAACACATGAACAAAATCTGCAAATAACTAAACTTGAAGAGAGAGAGAGAGAGAGAGAGAGAGAGAGAGAGAGAGAGAGTGATGAAATGATATATTAACGTCTTCAAAAGGCCAAAATGACCTATGAGACCAAGCTGTTACAACATAGTGGATCTGATACCATGTCCAGAATCGAAAAGAGAACTGAAACAAAAATTACAACTACTACAAGTTGGGACTGTATGGATGTGCCAGCTAATACAAAAGGTGCCCAGTACAATGTGTAGTACAATGAGAGAAGAGGGGGGGGGGGGGGGGGGGGGGGACACACACACACAGCCAACAGGGAAGGGCAGAGTTCCGTCCCTAGATGCACTGGCCCCAAAGACCGGCGCCCCTTCCAGTATTTCTTTATTACTGCCTCCCAGAGGTACAAGTCTAAGGGTCAAGCTCTCCCGAGACTCTACATCTAGATTCCCTAAGAAAACTCGCCCTAGGACACTTATAAACAGTACAAGGGATGCCCAAAAACAGAGCCCCAGAGGCATTGACGTCCAAAAGCATTTGCACCAAACCTACCCTGCCCTGCCTTGCGGACAGCACAAAACGCAAAAATCCGTACAGCAGTGCCACGTAGCAGCTCAACGCAAATTTCCAGCCAGCCTTTATGCTTTGGAATTTTAGGGTTTAGGCCCCTCGGCTGGTGCTCCATAAGTTGGCAAGGTTAGGGTTTTAAAACCCTAGCCTGTTTAGGCCCCTCGGCCACATCTTCAAGGTCTTTTGGGTTAGAGTTAAAAACTCTAACCCCTTGTCCTCTCAACCATTTTCTCAAGTTTGGGCACACCATGTCACTAACTTGTGACATTCCCCCCTCATGAAAGAATTGTGATCGCCCTCGATTACGCTTGCAAAACAACCAAAGGACGAAAACTTTCTTCAATAGATATTGGGGATAAGCCCAACTTGGGCGGCCAAGATATGTGTGAACAGCTTGTAAGCATATATAGAGGCTCTATAACTTCTCTCTTTTCTTTTGCCGAAGCGCTACCTACTTTGCTCTTCACCCTCTTCTTTCTTATCTCCTTATCTGCTCTCTCTACCTCCAAGCCATGTACATTAGGGACAACATCCGCTTCCTTACAAGTGGTATCAGAGCTTCAACTTAGAATCCTAAGCTTGGAGATTGTGGACAAGAAGCCGATTGGAAGAAAGAGCTCGATGCTGCATCAGGCAGTCGGCTACGCTAAACGTGTGTACTTTTGTGTACGTAAGGGGCTACCAAGGCAACGCAGTAGAGCAAGGAGGCAATGCGGGGCTGAGCAGCAACACCATAGCCAGCACAGTATAGGCCTAATTGCTCTTTCTACGAGAGAGCTCAACAGTGATGGTGACCACTAGCATGTCATGCAACGCCACATAGCTCACCTCTCTCACCTCTCTTCTAGGGCCTCTCTTCAAGGAAGAGGCGGCGCCGATTTCCTCTGCAGCAAGCTCGACAACATCAATGCTCGCATGTCTACCACTACCTATGCAATTGATGACATCTACCTCCTTTTCTCTGCTTACCTTGTCTTTGCCATGCAACTTGGCTTTGACATGTTATGCGTTGTGGATCTGTGAAGAGCAAAGACTCGATGCAGCTATTGGCGGTGCCAAGGGCGGCAGGACAGAGCAGTGGGAGTGGGTGACGTCAGCGATGACTAGGGTGTTGATATTGCAAGTGGCAACTACATTTTCTTTTTTTTCTTTTTTTTTTCCGAGAAAAAGATCCTTCTATTAGTTAATGAAAACTGCCCATAGGGCTACATCCACCTCTGCTAGAGAGGGCTACAACAAGCATGATGGGGAGACTCTCCCAATGAAAAAACAGCATATATACAATGGGGCTAAATCAAGAGATGGGAGGAGGGAAGAGCCACACAGGTGGACAGTAGTGCCATCTGAGCACCCCCTGGACCATGGTGTAGAAAGGCCCAGGGCGCCAGAGTCGAAGGAAAGCCTCGCGGCGCTCCTGCATGCGGTCGGAGCTGCCCTATAGTCCCTCAAGCTGTCCTCTGAGAGTATGGATCAGCTCTAGCCAAAAGTCACGAACAGTCTCTGCTGGTGGCACAGGGCGAGCCTCAGAGATGCGGAAACAACGGGCCCGCCAGATGAACCAGAGAGCTAGGCCGCTGATGAGCTCCCAGCACTCCTCTCTCTCACTGCACCACTCCTGTGGAGTAAGGTCTGTAGCAGGCTGGAGTGTAGGTCGCCCCCCCTATATCACTATCATCCTGCTGGTGGAAGATAGCTCAAACTGTAGTGCCGGGCCCGTGAGGGTGGACCAAGCCGCTGCCCCCCAAGTGTACTGTCGAGCCGTGGAGAGGGCAGGCATTAGCCGAAGAACTCGTAGCCACACCTGCTGGGCCGAGGGACAGTCCCAAAGACAGTGTCGCTGACTCTCCACCAACTGGTCACAGGCTGTACATGCGGCCGAGAGACCACTATGCACAAGCCAGCTCCCTACTGTTGTGGCTCTGTGTGCAACCAACCACTGGAACAAAGTGACGCGCCTCGGCTGTCTGGAGTCCCACAGCCTCTGCCAAAAAGCTGCCAAGAACTCAACTGTGAGACCCTCCTCCTGCCAATGCCGTGCTGCAGCGGGGCGGGCCTCTCTCTGCACTGCAAGTATATGACGTCCAAGCCGAACAGTGTACTGAAAGAAAGGGACTCCTGGGCAGTCTGCAGAAGAGAAGGGGTCCCTCCAAAGCCACTCACCAGGATCCCACTGTACTCGTGCCAGTGGACAGCACTCCCAAGCCCATAGCCTCCAGTGTCCTGTCTCGAGAGCTGCTGGGTCAGGGTCTATGACGCAAGTCCTCCCACAGATGCCCACAACTCGGATCCTCTGGAAACAGCACTCTGCTACTTGCGGGGCCTCTACTGTAACTCGCTGTAATCGTCCCCCACCTTGAAGCTCGAAGAACAGGGCTGGGACAGTCTCTGAACAAGCCCTGACTGAGATGAGAACCTCCAGTCGTGTGAAGGCTCCCATCCATCGGGGTGCTACTGGCTCGAGAGGCGTGAGCCACTCAGCTGGAACTGACTCTGAGATGTCCTGACACATGCTCTGAACCCCTCTCATGCCCTGTAGCTGGACACCTTGCACCTCCTCTGACAAACCTGTGAACTCTAGCCAGTCACCTAGAGAGCGCGCTGGACCTGCTGCCATGGGACCCCAAGAAACATGAGGCCTACTCCCAACCAAGTGGCCTCTCTGAGTGCTAACAATGGGGTTCCAGACGAGGGGCTGTCGTAGGCGCTCCTCCGTGCATGTCGGCTGTCTCTGCTCTAGGCCACGCTATAAGAGCTCCCAAGAGCGAAGCAAACTCACAGTGAATCGGTCCTCCAGTCTCCTACTCAAACCAACTCGGCGCAACTCTGTAAAGATCCATCTGGTCGAAGGTTGCCAAGGGCCTCCTGACTGAGGCACCCTGGCACGAAGCCTCTGCAGCAAGAACTCTTTCCAGGGCTCCTCGCCTGGAAGAAGTCCTCTGACGACAAACTTCCCAAGCAGGGCTCTGCTCTGCTGTGCTGGATCAATGATTCCAAGCCCTCCCTGAGAACAAGGGAGTGTGATGACCGACCAAGCCACCTTGGCTCGGGCAACCTGAGTGTCGCGACCTGACCAAAGGAAGTTCCTGATCAGCCTCTCTACCTGGCTGATACAAGAACTCGAGAAGATCTAGCAAGAAGTGATGTACCACATAGTTGCCAACAACACCTGGTTGGCAACTACTACTCTACCAGCCAGCGAAAGTCGTGCTGAGCTCCAGTGTAACAGCTTTCTCCTGATGGACAGGAGAAGAGGAGCAATCTGCTGCTCGGGGGACAACCAACCTGACAACCCAAGTATCGAACTGCAGTCCCTGGAGGAATCCACCTGAAACCCTCTCCTGGCATCCACTCTGGCACAGGAGCACTGCCAACCGAGAAAGCCACTGTCTTTCTCCAGTTGATCAGTGCGCCCGATGCACAGCAGAAGGTCTCTAGAGCCTGCCCACACCTGTGTAAATTGGCCTCCTGGCCCTCTAAGTACAAGGCAAACTCAGCGTCCAGAAGCTCATCTCCCCGTATAGGGAGTGCTAAGCCCCTCAAACCAACCTGCTGTTACACCAAAAATTTGCTCATCGCCTCCGCATAGAACAGAAAGAGAAAGGGGGCAAGAGGACAACCCTGTCTGACCGATCGTGTGAGCATGAAGCGCTCACCTCTACCTCCTGCCAAAAGCACCTGACTATGAGCCTGTCTGTACAAAGCTGACACCCCTCTGATCCAAGCATCTGAAAAGCCCATCCTGCGAAGCGTGCCCTCTAGAAAGTCCCAGTCAACTCTGTCGTATGCCTTCTCAAAATCGAGAAGAAGAATCACAAGGTCCTCCCCACGGAGACGTGCCAGGGCAGAAGCCTCCCAGAAAGTGAAGATGTTGTCAAGGATACTGCGCTCCTTGACAAAACCTGTCTGAGTCCCATGTATAAGGCTCTCCAAAAGTGGTTGAATCCTCAAACTCAGAGCCTTGGCAAGAATTTTGTAGGCTGAGTTGAGGATGGTGATGGGGCGCCACTGTCGAATCTCATCCAAGGAGCCACCCTCCTTTGGAATGAGGTAAATCAGGCCCTCACTCATGCTATCCGGCATCACTCCTGTGTGCAGAATGTACTGAAAGGCACTACAAAGATCTGGGCCAAGCAAGTCCCAGTACTCCAAGAAGCAGCTAGAAGTCAGCCCATCCTCACCTAGACAGCTACCACGAGGAAGGGCCCTAAGAGCCGTGTGCAGCTCCTCAAGCTAAAGAGGCATCTCCAGCCTCTGGCGCATCTCCTCAGTCACAAGACAAGGCATCTGCGCCCAGACCTGCTCCCTGCATGCATCTTGTCTCTCTGACTGGGGCTCAGCCGACAGTAGCTCACGGTAAAAGTCACTAGCGACTGCACGCATATCCTCAGTCTCAAAAGCAACTGACCCATCGGGTCTCCTCAGCTGATTGACCTTGGCATGCGAGTGCCGAGGTCCTACTGTCTCAAAAAAAGCACCTGTCACTCTATCACCTACCTGAGTCCACTGAGATGCCTGTCGGTGAAAGGCAAACTCATGGCGCCTCTCCTTTGTGCAAGCAAGCTCCTGTCGAGCCTGCTGTAACTGCTCCTCCAACCATGGACTATCTGGATGCTGCTCCTGCATCCTCTATAGTGAAGCAATGCCTCGTCTGAGACGCTGCTCCACCTCTCTCGCTGCAGCCCGTCGAGCCAAAGACTCCTGGAGAAAAAAGTGGCTAAGCTGAGCTAGGCCTAAGGCCACTCTGTCTGCCGGTAGAGCCTTGCTGTCCATGCCCTCTGTCCAAAGAGCCTCTACCCTCTCTTTAAGTGCTGTGTCCAACAAGACCCGCTCTGGGATGCTAAGCATCGTGCTCCCACTCCTCTGTCTGTCTGCCACTGTGAGGATCACTGGTGCATGGTCCGAGAAGGATGTCCTTGCCAGGATGCCCACTGATCCCCCCAAGTCACTGAAGTGGTCACTAGTGTAGAAGCGATCTATCCGCGATAGATTCACTCCTCCCACTCTGCGGTCTGATCTAGAGAAGGCAAGACTCTCTGGAGGCCTCACAAAGCCAGAATGCTACCATGTATCCGAGACTCTCAAAGTCATACACAACCTCTCCCAAGCTGCTAACTCGACTCCATGCACAGTAGCATGGCTGCCTCCGATCCTGTCAGAGGGGTCCTCCAACATGTTGAAGTCCCCTCCTACACACCAATGGTCAACCTGTGGCAAAGACTCAACAATCTGTGACCAAAACTCTGCACGAGCACTCGCCACATTGGGCGCATAGATGTTCAGGAAGCCCACAAGGCCACCCTGAACCTGCACAGTAATCCACTGAGCCCTGCCTAGCACAATAATCCCTTTGCCCACAATGGCCTGCTGCAATGAGTCCGCAATAGTCATACATACCCCACCCTGGATGCCTCCAGGTCCAAAAGCAGCTGACCAAAAGGTATTATAACGTCCACGCAAAATCTGACCACATCGCGGAATGCGGCTCTCAGACAAATGGTGCTCCTGAAGCATAAGGAGATCAATCTCTCCTCCCACAAGGCAACGCTGAAGCTCCTGACGCAATCGGCCCCGCTGTCGCTGAAACTAGGGCCCACCTAATCCCTGCACGTTCCACGAGACGATCCTCATGGGGAGCGAGAGAGAACAGATGCTGCCGCAGCAGCAAGACGGGCTATCTTCAAGGCAGGCTTGGATGGGGAGTAATCCGCATCCGAGCGTCCTCTAGATAGGCGAGCCTGTAGTGAGTGCCTGGCCCAAGCCCAAGCAGAGCGAGCCGTGCGTAAAGCAACCTCCTCTGTCCAGGAGTCCTCATGTATGTATACATAGCAAGGCAAACACTGTGTATCAGCAAAAAAGTACACCACAATGTGCCTACATCCTGCTGAGCCTGGGGGTGTCACCGCAAACTTGGCCAGTGGCCACAAAGTCTGCAGCAAATCTGTAACTCCAAGTTCTCCCATGTGGTTAGAGAACTCGAGAACCTGTGTATGCAACCATCCCACCACTGAGTCGAGGGACCACTCTGTCTTGGTCCTACCACAAAGGGGAAAGGAGAAACCAACTGCTGAGTCCAAGGCCTCCGTCCCCCTAGCGGCGAGGAACAGAGCGTGGACCCTGAAGCAGGCTGCCTCGTGGTCTGCTGCGGAATCGCCGAGAAAGCGAGTGAATCCGTAATCGAAGAAGTCCCAGCGGCGTCGGAGGTCAATGCTCGTCAGACCACGAGGGATAGCTGCAAGGGAAGATGTCTGAATCTGCAAAGGGGGCCGCAAGAAGGGCTGGCCCTCTCTCGCTAGGCGACTCGTGGCAAAAGCGCTGCCAAGAGATCTCCTAGGCGCCGGCGACGGACCAGTCTCCTGAGTCGACTGTGGTACTGAAGCAGGAGGAGGGGGAGAAGGAGCTGGGGGGGGGGGGGGGCCGGAGGCGGAGGAGAAGAGAAGCGGGGCGGGGCGACAGAGACAGGGGGGCGAGGTGAGGAGTGGGCGGGAGCAAAGGGCGGGGGAGGGGATGAGGAGGAAGAGGGGAAATTTGAAGGGTGGGGGGCTGGTGAGGGTGAAGTGGAAGAGGAGGCTGGCGTAGGGGGCTCCTCTTGCTCAAGAGGACCAAAGCGGTTCCCCGTGAAACCCACTGCTGTTGAGTAGACACCTGAGGGCCACTCTGAGTGCCAGGCTGTCGCTGTGGCCCCTGGCGTCGACGGCCACGGGCCTGCTGCCACCCCTCCTCCGCTGGAGCCCTAGGCTCGGAGGGTGGCTCAGAATCTGTGCGCCGTGTCACTGGCTGAGGCCGCGGCCCAACCTTGGCAGGCTGGGGCTGGGGCTGGGGCTGAGGTGCAGGTCGAGGCCTCCTCCGTGGACAGGCCTTCGCTAGGTGGCCCATCTGTCTGCAAATGAAGCACTGGTTCGGGAGACCCGAGTACTCCACACTCTGCCTAAACCAACCCCCACTCACCCGAGGCAGAAGGATGACCTTCGGGAGCGTGTGGGTATCTCTGACCAAAACTCGAACTAAAGGGATGCCGGCCGCCTTGGCAGCTACTGATGCTGCCGTACGAGGTGTCTCCAGAACAGTCCCGATGGCGGAGCCAATCCTGGAGAGCAGTGGAAGGTACTCCCTCCGTAAACCCGGAAAGCAGACTGAGATGGGGATGTCTGCCTCCTCTACTAGCACATCCGAAGTCGGGTCAAAACCATGTCGCCACTGTCGAAAGTGGGCGCGTGATGCTCGGATAGCCAGTGGACTCATAGCTATGACCTTGGAGGCCATCTCGGAAGTCTCGAACTCGTTCTGGTAGTACCCCCGTCCGAGGATCTGGACATCCAAAATCTTGCCCACCTCTGCGAGAAGGCGGGCCTGGAGAAGGTCTCGCAGCTCTCCTCTGCTAGGATGGGTGCCGAGAACCTTGCAGATGACAGAAGTCGCCTGCAAGCGCTCTACCTCTGCGGCAAGGCTCGCTTGCTCTGTCGGCGAAAGAGCAAGTCGAATGGTGGGCTCAGCGGGGTCGGGCGAGGGGGCTTCAGGCGAGTCCCTCTGTGGCGGAGCTCGAGCCTCCATCTGTGTCTACTGCTGAGTCGAAGAAGCGGACGGAGAAGAACAATCTGCAGCCAAGAACGCCGAACACTTGTCCGAAGAAAAGGTGTTGCAGAGCCTGGCGCAGAAAACCCTTCGGAGATAATGCGGACAAAAAAGGGGGGATGGAGGGAAGGAAAAGGAGGCGAGCACGCGTATAGAAGGCTGCGGGGGGGGGGGGGGGGAGAAAACAGCGAAGGAGTGGGGGGGGCAGCGGGAGGGCTAGGGGGGGAGGGCAACGGGCAGCAGGGGGCAGGAGGTGGCGGGCTGGGCAGGGTGGGGGAAACAGCGCGAAGGCGGGAGGAGGGAGGGGGTGCAGCGCGAGGGCGAGGGGGGGGGGCAGCGCGGGGGTGGCTGAGGGCAGCACGAGGGTTAGAAGGAGAAGGGGGGTGAGGGGGAGCGATGGCGCAAGGGCGAGGGGAGCGTGCAGCAGCAGCGAGCTTGTTGTGTCTGTGTCAAGTGGCAACTACCTTGCCAACGCACGAGGCATTATCAAAGTTTTATTTTAATTTTTCATTAAAATGGTTCTTTATTGGCAGTGCCTGCTTGCAGACAGTGATATAGGGTGGTGTCTATCAAATTGTGTTCACATTTTGTAGCAGGGCTACAGTCACTTCACAGGACATACAGTTGGACAGTGGGTTACACTGGGACTGGTTCACACTGGACGGACCCTCTGGACGGACCTGTGGTCTGGGAGTGACACGTGGTAGGGTATCTACCGACGATCGAAGGTGGTCTAGTGGACCTCGTGGCCAGGTCACCACATGGCTGACATTTATGAGCCGTTGGTGGCTCTTTACGGTGGTACATATGAGTAGTCGTGTTTTGGGGGCAGTTCTATCTTATCTTGCACGTAGTCGTCTAGAGAGTTTTACACAGAGCACTGCTACACCATCCATGCACATCTGAGCCTCGACACCCTATTTTGTACCTGTGAGTCTTGGGCTGGAGCTGAGTGTGCTGCCACTCCAGAGTCTGTACATGGTCCTTTGAGTTAGTCGAGTCCACATGTTCTGGTCTACTGCTGTGTCTCTGTTATTATCCATTGTTTCGTGTATTTCATTCTGTTGAGAGAGTTTCTGTTTGTTGAGTGAGATTGTCACGCACATTGCACTGGGGACACCCACACTGTAGAGAGCACGACACATTATCCGCGCTACAGGTGCTCTCATTTTGGCGATGACGGTGGGACCTCAACTGAAGTCTCACTCTGTTGAGTAGCTGGTTTCTTCGCTTCGCCTGTGCAGCCTGTTGGTCGCTTCGCCTGTGCAGCCTGTTGGTCTGGTCCAGTTTCACCCTTGATAGCTTAATCTAGCTGGTCTAGTCTCTCGCCTTGCTAGCCTGGTCCCCTCTCGCCCTGGTCCAACTTGCCTCGTCTCTGGTCTAGACCCCTCGCGACCCTGGTCTAGTCCTCCTCGTCCCTCGTCCCTGGTCCAGCTAGTCTAGTCACTCATCTGGTCTAGTAGAGTCTAGACCAGTCTTCAGCCAGTTCAAGGTTCTCTTGCCCAAAGCTTGGTTGGATTGGAGGTCACTGCATGACACATACAAGGAGGTCAGTTGAGCGTCAAAGCCCACTACTGAGCCCTCTGAAGTACTATCACAGAAGACGACCTTTGACACCTTGTAGAAATCCTTCAACCTCATCACCTATACCTCCACATATCACATCACCCATTCCTTCATCAGGTTCCCCATCTTCCCAATCACCTTCTCCAGAAAAGCTCTCTCCTATTCTTCTACAGCAAGCTATTGTGCAACAGACTCAGCAAGGAATCATGGAGCCACTAGCTAGTGTTTTGGCCAAGGTGAACATCAAGTTCCCTACCTTCAAAGGGCTGTCTTCAGAAGATGCTGACGACCATGCAAGAAGATTTGTATCTCTCTGTAGGGGACGTGGGCTGAACAGAGAAGATGCTTACTTGGTACTATTTCCATCCACCCTGGATGGCCTAGCAGATAAATGGTACAGCCAATTTGCAGAGAACCATTTTGCAACTTGGGCAGCCTTAAGACAGCAGTTATGTGCAGCTTTCAGGCCGGGTGACTACCAGGAGAAGGTGTTGGATGAGTTGGCCAACATGGTGCTCAAGCCTGAGGAGACTTTTGCGGAGCTTATGACGAAAACTAAGTCGCTGGTGGCCAAGCTTCCCCAACAACCCGGTGAATTCATGGTTAAAAAGTGGGTGGAGAAGGCGCTTCCCAAAACTTCTCAGCAAAAAATCCGAGAGAGTCTCCGACCCGACGCCACTCTCGACGAGTTCATCGCAGCTGCTACTAGAATAGAGGGGGCTAGGAAGCTCTTCAACAACTCTCCTGAAATAGATACTCCCTCTGTGTTCTCGGAAGGTAGTCCTACTGATCCTTTAACTTCTTTACGCAGGGAACTGGAAGCCCTAAAGCTACAACGAGCTCTTCAAGAGGAGGGGTCCTTCTCTCTTAAACAAGAGAAGCCTCCACATCACGAGGCATTGGAACAGATTAAGCGCGAGCTAGAGGAGCTCAAGTGTCAGCAAGAGACTAAGGCTACGGTTTGGTGTAGCTCATGCCGCTCTCCAAGACACCCTCCACAGGACTGTTCCCTTCGCTCTTATTGCCACTTTTGCGAAAAATCGGGTCATGAAGATAAGGATTGCTATTATCTAAAGGGATTGCACAAAATACAGCAAAGTCTTGGTCCTACTCTCCAGCAAGGGTTAGCACCATCATCCAACATGGTTTCCCACTACGGCCATCCCAACTACATGCCACCTTTGCTCAATACCCCCGCTATCCAAGGTATGTCAAGTACTTTCCCGACTCAAAGTTTTTATAAGGCTAATGACACCTCAACCCCTCAGAGCTTCTACACTTCAGCCTCCAACTCCATGCAGCAACCACCTCGTCCCCCGTTTCGTCCTTCCAATCGACCCATACTCTGCTACAGATGCGGAGAATATGGGCATTATCAGAGCAAATGCCCTCTGCCAGAAGGCTCTTCTCCGTGCCAACTTTGCCTTGACGCTCAAGATCACTACACTAAGGATTGTCCAAAACAACGCGCCTCTACCTCTGCGAGCCCAAGTCAGAGCCAACCTGAATTCACCTTTCCCAAGATCAATTTGATAGCAGTTAGTACCAACCCCAAGCCACCACTTTCTGCCCATATGATTTCCTCTCAAGACAAGTTGCAGCTGGTAGAGGAGCCAGCTGGTGTCCTCACACGAGCTCAGAGGGCAGCCCTCGGCCTCAATCTTCCAGCAGGTACAACCCTTTCCTCCCCAATGCCTACACCTCCTCCAGCAGCGGACATGCCATCCACTAGTGCTAAGAAAGGATCTTTTACTATGCTCTCCGATATTGATGGGGCTTTTTTAGAAGCAGTTGCTGACTTACAAAAGATCAAGGAAAATGAGAAGACACTGATCACAAGAGAAAAACCTACAGCAGAGACTATATTGAAGAATACCTTTCAGCAAGTGTCCCTCTACGACATGCTGCGACTAGATGCAAGGTTTAGAAGTGACACCCTTGCTGTTATTCAATCACTTTATCTTGGAGCAGGTCCTAGTGGCGGGCACCTCCCAGTGCGACCATCAGAGTCCTATATGATATCCAATCCCGCTGCTCCACTCACTGATTATAGAAGCCCTCGCCTGACAGTGTCCGTTTTGGGTCGGAAATTCTCAGGAGTGATAGTGGATGGTGGATCTGGCATCAACATGATGCCCGAGTTCACTATGTTAGCTCTAGGTCTACAGCCTACTCGCCCTGCTCCCTTCACAGTTACATTGGCCGACCAGCGGACAGTCTACCCAATGGGCATAGTGGACAATGTGCCTCTGCAGGTACAAGACTTTACTTTTAACTTGGATTTTGTTGTGGTTCGTCTTCCCCAGGTTGAGGGCGGATTTCCTTTGCTCATTGGAAGGCCATGGCTGCGACACACGAAAGCACTCCATGATTGGGGAAACGATGCAATGTGGATACATACTTCTGGCTCCCCGATGCAACCGATTCTTTTAGAAGGAGGTATGGATCCCGTGGTGCAGCAAGTTTCTTTGTCAATGGAAACCAACCCTGAACAAGAACAACCTACTACACCTGAAGGGTCAGACGAAGATCTGTTGGAGTGGTTAGAAGCTACCAAATCTATGCCGTGCTATGGAGTCTCTATTCACTCTTTGCCTAGAGGTACACCCTCTTCCATTGTTTCCACAGTAACTAACCCCAATGAGCCACCTGAGCCAGCTCAAAGGTTGAAGGCCATAGAAGTTACTGTGGAGGCGTCCTCGGGGGAAGTCTTTGAATTTGGTGAGCCTATGGAGGAAAATAGAAGTGGGAAGAAATCTCCTCGACAGAAGTTCACCCAACATAAAAAATCAACCCCATTGGTGTCTGCTTCTCCCAGATCAAAGCTCCCTTCACAGAGCTTGTACTGCCTGATGAATTCCATTAACTTTATAGTAGTCCTGCTCATGGTAACTGCGCTCTGGAGCATCTCCTCTTTCAACGAGGGAACCATGGAGTTCATCTATTGCCCTACCCACCCCCTCTCTTACCCTCGCCCCTACCCTCCCCCTCCCCACTCTCGCCCCTACCCACCCCTTTACCCTCGCCCCTACCCTCCCCCTCCCCACTCTCGCCCCTACCCACCCCTTTACCCTCGCCCCTACCCACCCCCTCGCCCCTGCCCTCCCCCTCCCCACTCTCGCCCCTACCCACCCCCTTAACCCTCGCCCCTACCCACCCTCTCCCTTCCCCTCGCCCTACCTACCCTTCTCGCCCCTACCCACCCCCACACTCTATCTCGCCCCTACCCACCCCCTCACCCATTGTCGCCCCTACCCACCCTCTCCCTCCCCCTACTCGCCCCTAACCACCCCCTCTCTGCCCTCGCCCCTATCTAGCCCCCAACCACACCTTTCCCCCTCCCCCCTACCTAGTCTCTCCTCCCCCTCCCTCACCCCTACCTAGCTGCCTAGTGAGCATATCACTTTGCTGTGTTGTACTCATCTTGTTCCAGTTGGGATTCTTGGACTATGACCCTATTTGCGGTGTTACTCGGGCTTATGGTAATCCATCTTTTCGAGAAGAGTGTTGTTGCAGAAAAGTAGCACAAGCTTCATCTGCAACTGCAAGCATGGACCAGGCTATGCGGCTATGCAATCATACATACTGGGTTCCCGCTTAGTTACAAGCTTAAGGCGATTGCAATCGGGAAAAGATGTACGGATGCAGTAGCTAGTGGTTTTCCTTCACAGTTTTTTCAGTATTCCTCTCACCGAGACGGTGAGCGGTCTTGTGGTGGGCAACCTGTAGCAGGGCTACAGTCACTTCACAGGACATACAGTTGGACAGTGGGTTACACTGGGACTGGTTCACACTGGACGGACCCTCTGGACGGACCTGTGGTCTGGGAGTGACACGTGGTAGGGTATCTACCGACGACCGAAGGTGGTCTAGTGGACCTCGTGGCCAGGTCACCACATGGCTGACATTTATGAGCCGTTGGTGGCTCTTTATGGTGGTACATATGAGTAGTCGTGTTTTGGGGGCAGTTCTATCTTATCTTGCACGTAGTCGTCTAGAGAGTTTTACACAGAGCACTGCTACACCATCCATGCACATCTGAGCCTCGACACCCTATTTTGTACCTGTGAGTCTTGGGTTGGAGCTGAGTGTGCTGCCATTCCAGAGTCTGTACATGGTCCTTTGAGTTAGTCGAGTCCACATGTTCTGGTCTACTGCTGTGTCTCTGTTATTATCCATTGTTTCGTGTATTTCATTCTGTTGAGAGAGTTTCTGTTTGTTGAGTGAGATTGTCACGCACATTGCACTGGGGACACCCACACTGTAGAGAGCACGACACATTATCCGCGCTACATATTTTTTAGGCTTTCTAGTAAAAATAGATTATCTTTCTCTCTCTACCATTCAAAGCACTCAAGAGCTCTCTATCTCTAGGGATAGTCTCCTACGACGCTAAAACTCTCTTCGTCTTCTTCTTCTTCTTCTTCTTCTTCTTCTTCTCTCTCTCTCTCTCTCTCTCTCTCTCTCTCTCTCTCTCTCTCTCTCTCTCTCTCTCTCTCTCTCTCTCTCTCTCATGGATCTCTCAGTGTTTTTAGGGTTTCGTCATGTTTTTTTGCTGTTTTTTAGTGTTTCATCACCGTTTCTTGCTGTTTTTAGGGTTTTGAAATTGTTTTTTTTTTTTTTTTTAGGGTTTTGTCATTGTTTTTTTTGCTGTTTTTTAGGGTTTCATTACCATTTCTTGCTGTCTTTTAGGGTTTTACCATTGTTTTTTTCTGTTTTTAGGGTTTTAAATCTGTGTTTTGCTGTTTTTTAAGGTTTTACAAGCGTTTCTTGCTGTTTTTTAGGGTTTCTTATACTTTTTTGTTGTTTTAAACTAACTCTCTCTCTTTTTTTTTTTGTGGAAAAATCAAGGCTGTATATTACTGAGTACAATATAATCCCCAGCGGATGCCAAAATAGCCTATCGCGTGGGGTGTACAAGCTGAATGTAAGGGTGAGAGCCACTATAGTGACAACTCGACTAGAACAATCTCATGGTGGTCTGTGTGATGAGTGGAGGAGAAACCACCGAGGGGGGACATAATGCCATGTAATCTAGCCACCTGCAAGTGTGAAGAAGAGTGGAGATCGGGCCCAACGCCGAAGGAAGGCAAATCGACGAGCCTCGGCTGCTCGAGATGTACCTGAGAAAGAATCCCACTGCCAAATCAGGGTGTGAATAAAGTCCAGCCAAATGGTAGTGAGGGTATCTTGAAGGAGCTATGGAGCCGCACTGAGAATGTGAAGACAACGAGCTCTTCAAACATTCCATAGTGTAATGCTAGTGATGACTGAAAAAACTTCATCACGTGTCTGAGGATCCCCCTGCCAAGCAATCTGTGGTAACATAGCCAAAGTCCCTCGCTGATAACCAGTCGAGGCAAGCATAAGAGCTGGATCTCTGTCTGAGCCCTCGTAGAAAAGATGCAGTCCGGGCATCTGCATCAACCATGAGACAGATCCCCAAGTGAGAAATCCATGCTAACAACGACTCTGCTAAGTAAAAAGCAAACTGCTAGCCACACTACATGAGAAAATGAGCATGACCAAAGACAGTGTGCAGGTGACTCATGTAGTCGCAAAGGACAACGAGTACATAACGGATCATGACCCATAGTAGCTAGCCAAGTCCCAACTGGAAGTCCTGCATGTGCAATCATCCACATGAAAAAAGAAATACGACGAGCCGCATGTAAATCCCAGATGGCTGACCAAAACTACTGTAGATAGGCATGGGAGAGACCTGAATGTAACCAGAAACGCATACGAGTGGGCTGCTTTGGGTGTTGTCTCATCAATGCTAATCTTCCAATTCTGACAGTGTACTCAAAGAATGATGCAGGTGCACAAGTGGGGTTAGAGTGAGGCCAATGCCACTCTCCTGGGTCCCAATAAAGCTGAGATAGGGCACGACCCTCCCACACCCAAAGCCTCCAAAGTGCGGCATCAATGGAAGCGAAACAGGGGTCAACACAACTAACTCTCTCTCTCTTTTCACACTTAGTACTTTAGTAATAAGGTACCCAGACATTGTAATAGATTCACCACTTTTGTATCAGTTTGGTCTCATAGGTCATTCTGGCCTTTTAAAGTCGTTAATATAACATTTCATTTCATTTCATCTCTCTCTCTCTCTCTCTCTCTCTCTCTCTCTCTCTCTCTCTCTCTCTCTCTCTCTCTCATGGGAAGCGTCGAACAAGTGCCAACGGCTTCCCCCACGTGTAAGAAGACGCATCCCTCCCTGGCTGCCCACAAAGCCTCTTTCATGCGGACAGGGAAAAGGATGTCAGCAATAGAGAAGGAATGAGAGAATGGAGAAACGAAGTAGAAGAGTGGAGGAAGGAGAAGAGCACTATTCTTCAAAGATGGACCGAAGAAAGAGATGGCATGTGTAGGAGGATCGCTTCGCTCGAGGAGAAAGTGGTCATCCAAGATTCCATCATCCGAAACCTACAAGCAAAAAGTGGGCAGCTCGAAGAAGGCGAAATTCAGCCATCCATGATGGAAGAATTGAATACCATGAGGGAAGAAATACGGGTTATCAAGGAAGGTGAGGAGAAGAAGTCATGGGTTGCGGTCATCTCCGCAACACAAAAGAAAGTAGAGGAGGCCGAAAAATGGATTGAGGTTGCCAAGAAAGGAAAAGGTAAGGAAGCTCCTTGTACACCCACTCTTATTAACATGACCCTTGAAGAGGTACAAAGGGGGAGGATGCGGGCTCTACATGTGAGGGTCACCGGCCTCAAGGACATAAACAATGTGGAAAAAGAGGTCACAAGCCTCACATCCATGATGGGGGTGGACAAGCCTTCACACACAAAGACATGGAGAGTGGGTAAGAAGAGTGATGGCCCGGGAGAATCTTCAAAAGGGAGAGCTCTCATAGTACGCTTCCCCTCCTTGGAAGAGAAGAAGGAATTCTTGAGAAAGAGGCCTACTCTCAAGAAGACAGGTATTTTTCTCGGTGATGATCTCACTCTCTCACAGCTTGCGCATATGAGAGAGGTAATGCCAAACATTACGGCGGCAAGGGAGAAGGGAAAGATGGCCTTTTACAGAGATGGTCGGGTGGTGATTGTAGAGCGGCGCTCTACATGACGCTGTGAGACCTATGGGACCACACTGAAGACGGCTACTTGGAATTGTAATGGATCTATGAGGTTGGACGTTGGTGTCTTTGAGGACAGTTTCAGAGACACAGACATTGTTTTCTTCTCAGAGACGCATCAGGCCCCCGGACAGCTTATGCCACATGTGGTGGGATACAGATGGGAGACAGCCCACGAGACAACCATGAGATCTGAGCATGGGAGTAGAGGTTCAGGAGGAGTAGCAGTGCTATTTAGGGAGGAGTTACAGCCACTACTACATATTGTACGGAGAGATGATCATGCTTAATACATGTGGGAGAGGCTAAGAGCTGACACTGGCCGATTTCTATACATTGCCATATGTTCCCCCCCCCCCCCCCCCCCCCCCCCCCCCCAGTACGTCAGTATATGCTACATCCAGAGGACAGTCACCTTTCTCT
The DNA here is from genome assembly GCF_014529385.1 of Adiantum capillus-veneris. NCBI lineage: Eukaryota > Viridiplantae > Streptophyta > Polypodiopsida > Polypodiales > Pteridaceae > Adiantum > Adiantum capillus-veneris. Next base: position 107,428,648 of record NC_140951.1, read on the forward strand.
ATACTAGATGATGATATATGGGAGTTTTCTAGGGATGGTGATATCATCCTCCTAGGGGACTTCATGCCCGAACAGGCAACTCTTAGACAAGTCTTCTACGACAGTTCAGATGAGATGCTTAAAGAGCTGGATGTGGGTGAGTTGGGGCTTGACAGATGCTCACATGACAGAGAGAAGACGGAGTATGGGAGATACCTCACGAAGATGACGACTGCACATGGGTTAGCCATAACTTAATGGCTTACAGCGATTTCCTGGAGCAGCCGGTTTCACATGCTTTCCACACAGACACAGGGCCAGTATAGTGGACTATGTTATGGCACAGCCGAGCTTTATTCCTTGTATTCAGGATTTCATAGTGGGAGTCAGACCAGTGGGTGTAGCAGTGGATCATGCACTTTTGACATTTTCTCTTTCATTTCAGTATAGTACAGCCCAGACATCAGGAGGTAGGTCACATACCCGTTATACATTTGCACCAAAGATTGATTCAGTTTATACAGAGGAGATCTATAGCCGTCTATGCACAGCTGGTCCTGGCCTCTCAGTGGAGGAGTGCACCACTTTACTGACGGAGACACTACATGGTGCAGCATCAGAGGCATTCCCACACATGCAGCCGGGTCGGAGGCGATATTCTGGGAGCATGCCCCAGAATAGTTGGTATGATGAGGAGTGCAGAGAGATGAGAGCCCAGCTTCAAGGGATCTTCTTTTAGGAGTCATCACTTACAGACAATCTCGGATTGCTTCCCAACGCATTGTGCGACGGAAGAAACGGCTTACTTGGCCCAGATGGAGCGAGACTTGTATCAGCTATTCTTGAGTAGAGACTCAGGAGAGGCATGGAGATTCTTTCATGAGCAATCTCCTCCCCTAGTGATTACTTCTCCTGATGTGTGGGGCCAGTATGCCTCATCGTTATATACGGTTCCTGGACAGGACCCCGTTCCAAATTCTACAGAGCCATGCCCACCTACCAGCACCTTCTTTACCACTGAGATGGTAAAGAGAGCCATTGACAGGATGAGGACCAGCAGGGCATATGATCATGATGGTCTAGTAGCAGAGCACTTTACACATGCTAGAGATATGTTGGTAGAGGTTCTTGCAGTGTTGTTCAATCGTGCTATGTGTGAGGGGTTACCTGAGACTTGGAGGTTGTCTACTATTGTGCCTATCTTCAAAACAGGTGATCCTACAGAGCCTGGGAATTACCGCACTATTATGGTTGGGCACACATTGGCACGGTTGTATGCATCCATCCTTGAGCAGCACTTGAGTAATTGGGCAGAGAGTGAGGGTGTACGAGCAAAGGGCCACGCCGGTTTCAGGAGGGGTTTCTCCACTCTTGATCATATTCTGACACTCAGAGCCATCATAGAGGAGGGCAGGTCACATGGGAGATGGATTTATTGTAGCTTTGTGGATTTCCGCAAAGCATTTGACAAGCTCGATTGATGCACAGATTGCACGAGGTGAGGGTGCCCATAGTGTTGATTTGGGGGATTATGGCTCTATACACATCAGTGATGGGACATGTACGCACTCCCGAGGGGATATCTGATTTAGTTCACTCCACCATTGGGGTGAAATAGGGTTGCCAATTGTCTCCTACTCTATTTGGTATGTATGTTGATGAGGTGTCTGATTACATTGACAGAGAGGGTGATAGAGGCGCCCAGCTGGCAAGGACGTGGATTCCATCGTTGTTATATGCTGATGATATTGTATTGATCTCGACTCACCAGAGGGTATGCAACGACAGTTGGATGCATTACAAAAATTTGCAGAGGATAGTGGATTGTCTGTAAGCCTTGGTAAAACCAAGGTTATGGTGTTTAACACCACACAACAGTGGATCTGGAGATCAGCACCGACTTTCACATATGGTCAAGAGATAGTAGAGTATACAGATGCATACAGTTACCTTGTGGTTGTCTTCACTGGGCCGAGGTGTTCACAGGTTCAGTTCCAGGAACCTCGAACAAAGTTATGGCTCTTTGATACCTTAGTAGCCTCAGCTATGTTGTATGGGGTGCAGACAATGGGGACCTTCTGTAGGCCAAGATGGTTGGAGACGTATGGCGAGGCCCTTGGTATCTATGATCTCTCGACTAATCAGAGCCAAGGCCTCCATACCCCACACTATCATTCGAGCAACGCTAGCTGCCCCTCCTATGGAGATTGAGGCGCTTACCAGATCAGTCTCCTTTGTGCACAGCTTGTGGGATACTACTAGAGACAAATATGCTAGATTGGCCCTTGAGTCTTCCAGACAGTTAGCTCTTCGGGGGGACACTTCATGCTGGTATGCACAGATGACATCACGGTTTCAGACGCATGGTTTCACCATGGACAGGCTACCCCCTTTCCAGTACTCTCTTCAGGCACCCTCGATGTCTCTTACACTAAGTGGAGATTACTAGACTCATTCATCAGGACCTGATCCAGCTGGATACCAGGAGGACATGGATAGAGCCGCCACAGGAGTTGGACACGAAGGTGGCTTTCTATAGAGAGCATCTTCTCCACCTCACAGGAGATGGGTTTGTGATTCGACCCAGCTACATGGACACACCATATGTCTCATGGTTTGCGGTGTGCCATTGGTCAGATACGCACATCCTCACATCAGCTGAGATTGAGACTGGTAGATTTAGAGGGATACCAGCAAACAGTAGGATATGCCACTTATGCCAGTTACAGCCAGAGACAGAGCTACATTACATATGTCATTGCACAGTGTACTATGAGATACGGGGGCCGTTTCCACTGCTTATTCAGAGAGGGTTTCGGTCCTTTCTCTAGGATCATGAGTTATGAGGATCAAAGATGTCTTGGGCTATATCTACTTGAGTTACACAGATATAGACACACTTTATTGGGGAGAGATAGAGAGAGACAGTCCCAGAGATGGATTACAGATTTCTTTACTAGATATGGGACAACCAGAGGAGCAGTCATCATTGCAGAGCTCGGCCCACACTCATTCGACCACTACTGGCACTCTCATCGACCGAGCACTAGAGCTATGGAGATCTAGACGGCCACAATTGAGGAGAGGGGCTACACAGCATCGATGGAGACTACAGTAGAGGATTCGAGCCATACTCTCTCGATATCCAGAGTGCATATGAGGATGGATTCTAGTAGTAGTATCTAGTTCTTTTGTACCCAGACATGGTATTAGGTTCACCATTTTGTAACAGATTGGTCTCATAGGTCATTTTGGCCTTTTGAAGATGTTAATGTAACATTTCATTTCATTTCATTTCTCTTTGTTTCTCTGCTCTCTCTCTCTCTCTCTCTCTCTCTCTCTCTCTCTCTCTCTCTCTCTCTCTCTCTCTCTCTCTCTCTCTCTCTGAGCAGGCAGTGCCAATGTCTACGCGTTAGTGTCCGCCTTGTTTACGAGGTGATCCACACAATTTGCCATGTAAAATCTATCGACAACAATACTTCATTTGATATGTATGATGTATGAAAGTTTTTGGCCAAAACTCCATAGACGCTACCCCAGCTAGAGAACGGGAAGCCGGCGATAAGACCTTCCTTCCAATTGTGACAAGTCTACATGTGTGAACGGTAGATGTACCTAAGTGAACCATGTCGTGCGCTGAATCCTCTGAGAATCGCAATGATGCATCCTATGGAACCGTGATGTGTTAAATTCAGAGAGAACCACCACGATGTATCCAAGAGATCCCATCTTGGAAAATATAGAACTCCCGAGTGATTGTCGCCATTTGTCCCAAGTTTGGCTTAAGGGGGCTTTATTGGGGATAAGCCCAACTCGGGCGACCAAGATGTTTATGGACAGCTTGTAAGCCTATATAGAGGCTAAAAAACCTAAAATAACTTCTCCCTTTTATTTTGCCTAAGCGCTACCTACTCTGCTCTTCACCCTCTCTCTCCTATCTCCTTATTTGCTCTCTCTCTCTACCTCCAAGCCATGTCCATTAGGGATACCATCCGCTTCCCTATAGTAGACATTGTTCTATGTACCCATGCACTAGACTCCACAAATCCAATACTTCTACAAAGACATCAGTCACTGATCAATCACATTCCTGTCGAAGGTCTCAGCAGAGATAAATCATGATGATTGTAACATATTTATCAATCACATCTAGATTGCACTGATCTTTTCACAGACATCTCGATCTACTAAATCTCATTACTAACAGAATCATATCCTTTCTTTTCACATCTCAAGCAAACCATGCCCTGAGTATCCCCAAAAGACAATACATTCACAGAGCATGCAAATCACAGAATCACACACTTAGTTTATACTAAACATTGTCTTTCAATCATTCATTCTAGCCATCTCATCCAGTCGAGTACTCTTGATACAACTAGATCCTTGTGCAGCCATCTCATCCTTCTTGAAGAATTGATGCACTTCCATTAGTATCCAGTCATCTTCTCAACCAAATAGAAATCTTGACGCACTAGAATCACATTCAATTCTCATTCACTTAGCAATCACATCCATGCCTCCCTGACCTCTAGCAGATGTCTAGATGCACTAAGTTCAAATCATTCATCAGATAAAATGTTGCAGATATTTCATCTTTTCATCACATACTCTAACAATACACACATGAAAGAGCATGTTCAATCTAGAAAATTCTCGATTCAATGTATATATTTTCATAAAGTCATTCCACAAAATACTGCCAACCTGTCAATATCCCTAAAATCTCAAGGAGAAATCAGTGACTTTAACCTTATTCATCTAGGCAATGTGTAACAAAGAAGTGGAGTGGCTTCCCTCTTGTGCATCCTGCACCGTACCAGATTCAACCTGCTGATTCATCAGTAACTCTCGGAATTGACACTACTAATAATCCAAAAGCCTCAAGGTACAACTCAAAACTGAAGAGAATCTGCGAGGTTCTCTTTCCCCATCCACTTTGCATCAAGAGCCAAAAAGTGCCCTTGACCAAATTATCAATGGACCTAGCTTACCTTTCTGTTCTTTTTTTATGCCGTGGGACCTATCGGTAGCCCCACTGGCCTTCCCTATCCACTGGCACCTAAATCTGAATCTTTGGAATTCTCTGATGACCTATCAGCTGATTCCCTTGCTTCTTTGGAACTCTCTAATGAATTATAAGCTGATTCCATTCCATCTTTGGAATTCTCTAATGAACTCTCATCCGGTTCCCTTGGTTCTTTCTTTTCCTTGGAAGACTCTTGCCCCATTGAGGTGGAAACTGGCTTGTCTGTAGGATAGGTCAATGAGCCAGCATGCATTACCAAAACTTCCTTGGCATGTCGCATAAGTCTCTGAATGAAGTCAAGCTTCTCTTGCAAGCAATATTGTAGAATCTCTTTTGGCAATTCACTGCAGAACCGCTCGACTTGGTCCGTCAAAGTGATCCTCCAAAACGAGGACACGGGCAAATAGATATCCCAAAACCTCTGGCAATAGTCATCCAAAAGTGTCTTCCTTATTCATTCTAAAATGATGCCAAGCCGTGATGACATCTTCTTCATATTCCTGTGTTAACCATGCAGAAGTGCAAACTCTCTTGAATTTTACCCACTTCTTAAGTGATTCTTTTTGCAACAATAGAGTAGACCACCATGTCCGTGCATTTCCTTTCAAGTAAGATGCCGCCCTTCATACCTTGGAGCATTCCGAGAAACGACATCCCGAGCAGGCAATGTCAAACTATTGTATGAATTCAAGGGCTCGATGGGTGTCCTAATAGTCTGAAAACGTGATTTCAGCAGGTATTCTAGCCACAAAGGAGCAGCCTATTAGCGTTTTTGGATAGCGTTTTTGGTGAGCAAGATCAGCGATTTAATACCAGCAAATTCAGCAGATAGAAGCCCAGCCGGTCCAGCGATTCCAAGCAAGACCCAGCAAGAAGCATTCAAAGCATTCAGTTTTCAGTCATAGTCTCGTCCTCGTCCTCGTCCTCCACACCGTCGGCCTCAACATAGCCCCATTAGATTTGCATCAGCCATTGTATCAGATCGTGCAATCAATAGTAGACCACTCCCGCCACGAGAGTGGGGGCCCTTGAAGGAGGGGTTTACAACTCCCTAGTGTCGTATTCTCATCTCTCTCTATGTCTCAGTCTCATGCACCTTCACGCACAGTGTCCATTCACTTTGTTGTGTCCATTGCACTCTCTCATTAAAGAACGGAAGGCTCTTCCTTCCATAAGAAAAAAGGAACCTTGAGCACAGTTCGGAGCACTCATCTTGAGCAAAGTTCAACATTCATTTCCGTTGCACCTTACATTGGTATCAAAGCTTTGGACAGTGTTCTGTATCACTCAACCACAAGAACCACAAGAATTTTTATTTTTATTTTTGCTTGTTGCGGTCGCACGTAACCCAAGTTCTCTTGGGCGTGTCGATTCCTAATCGTGTTTTTGAAGAGTGAGAGGAAACCCAAGAAAGAAGGGCTTGTCCAGCCTCCCCTTGTGCCTCTTTTCACTCATTGAGAGCGAACCGTGTACTTAGCGGCCGGCCAATCGACGCGAGGTGGGAAAAAGCAACCTTGGTATGAGCGCAAGGCCGCCAAGGGGTGCGCCCGCGGAAAAGAGCAGAACTCGTGTGAAGAGAAGATCTTTCTCTAACACAGATTGCAAGCTAAAGAAGAACCTCAAGAACCTCAAGGCTCTCAAGACCCCCAAGAACTCAAGACCCACAAGAACCCAAGTTCCTCGTAACTTCAAAACCAAAGATCGCAGTGTATGGTTATCATCCGAAGCAAAATGGATACTTCGCATGGAGGTGATGGGCATGAAAGTAGTGAAGAAGAATTTCCTCACCATGGAGGTTTTCCTGACCCTCCCCCTACGCCATCTACGCCAGGGATTGCACCAAATCCTATGGAGATTTTGGTCAAGTCGATGATGGACATGATGGCACAACAACAAGAAGTAAATCGCGTTGCACTGGCACAACAAGAAGCGACTCGCATTTATTTGGAACGCAAGCGCGATGCACGAAAAGAAAGAAAAGCACAAAGAAAGGAGGTAGCCGAAGAAAGACGAGCGGCCTTGGAGGCTGATCGTGAGGTTCAGAGAGACCTACGCACGCAAGCATTGGTTCAACAAGTCCTCGTTTCGAAGTCCAAACCAGCCAAAGATGTTGGTAGTTCATCAAATGGTGCAAGCCGAGATTCGGACTCCAACAACCCAATCACAGAGAAGATCCAGTTCAGTAAGTATGATCGTAAGATGGATGTCAGGGTTATTCATTCTTGGTTGCATCAATTTAATGCTTATTTTGCGACAACTAAGAAGACACGAATTAGCAAGGTTTTGACAACAGCCATGTACCTTGCCGGTGATGCCATAAATTGGTACCACGCATGGCAAGAAGCACAGTTAGCCGCGCACCTAGAGGAAGCCGACGAATTCACGCCCCTTTCCTTCAATTGGACTGATTTCCAAGACAAGCTCAAGACGCGGTTTATGTCCCCACAGTACCTAGCACGATTGAAGGACGATTGGCGCGGTCTCAAGCAAAATGGTATGCCAGTTATGTCTTTCTTTAATCGTGTTCTGCAGCTCGGCACGCAATTACGCAAATCGGATGCGGAGCGCAAGGAGGCATTCCTTTATGGATTGGACAAGTATATCAAGTATGATGTCGAGGTGCTCGATCCAATCAATCTCAACAAGGCGGTAGCGATTGCTCTCGCACGGGAGATGAAGCACAACAAGGGAAAGCCTAAGGAAAACAAGACTTTCACAAGTACCTCTCAGACTTCTCAGAACCCTAAGAACGGTAAGAATGGTACGAACGGTAACTCTTCTAACCAATCTTCCAATAGTCTCTCAGAAAAGAACTCTCAAAATGACCCTAAGGGTAAAGCTACCACAATTGCTAAACCTAAGCTCACTCCATATGAAAAGGTAGCACAAGGAATTTTAGGAGGATACATCACGTGGAAGAGCAAAGCACTTATTCTAAGGAAGGTCGTTGTTTTCATTTGTCACATTAAGGGTCACATAAAAAGAACATGTCCTAAGCTTGACTCTAATGAATCTAAAGAATCCACAGAACCCACTTCCTCTGTCAACGCAATAAATGAGAACACGAGTGTGCCCCAAGTTTCTCATGACCCTCCCATTGATGAGTCTCTCATTAAATGTTATGGTCATATGACAAGGAAGCGTTTTGTCATAATGTTTGACCCAGGCAGTATGCATGATGTGATCAGTCCCTCTTGTTGAGAGAGCCCGCCTAGAGGTTAGTCAGAAATCTCCTCGTGAGGTCTTTGGCTTCGCTCCCGGTATGGATTCTCTCATCACAAAGGAGTGCTTTGATGTGTTGTTTACAGTTCAACAAGCTGCTTTCCGTCGAAAATTTTTTATCTCCCCTCTCTCAGGATGTGATATGATTTTGGGCATTCGATGGTTTCGTGAGCATAACCCTCTCATTGATTGGGCGGAAAAAACGTTCACTTTCAATGCCAAAAGCGACTCTCCCATTGTCATTCGTGGAGAGCAAGTTGTTCATTCTCCATCTCTCATTTCTAATGTGCAGGTGAAGATTAAACGGATTCAGGAGAAGGAGACTCTCTCGGTCTCATCTTCTCCAAAGCATGATACACAGGATTTGCATGATGATAAGCATGATGAATTGAATGATAATGATACGCATGATGATTTGGATGATAAGGACAAGCATGATGATTTGCATGACCAAGATGTGATTTCTCACGAGCATGATTATTTGTATGACCACGATGTGATTGTTCACAAGAATGATGGGTTAGTTGATACTGTTTCTCGTGAAGCTAACGTCATTGCAGATTCGATCAATCACGAAGAACCGATCTTGGCTCTCGAGTCAAGGTCCAAGAACCCCCTCAGGAAGAACCGATCTTGGCTTTTGAGGGGAGTTACTCAGGAAGAACCGATCAATGGGACTGCACAAGAGGGAAGTTACTCCGCTACTTTGTCAGAGATTATCTAGATGGAATAAATTCACTGACTTCCTTTGGCTTTCACGGATATTGATTGGGAGACAGTATTCTGCTGTATAACTTTATGAAAGAAGTACTTCGGACTGGGAATTCCTTACATGAATCTGTTATATGTTCTCCCTCATGTGAGTAATGTTTGAGTGCATGTTTGAAAGAAGAAATGATTGCAGCATTTCGATCTTGTTCTCCGGAGAGATGAGATCGACATGATAGTAACAAGATGTAGTCAATCAAGACATCCGCGAGAGATCAGTGACAAATCTAGATGTGATTGCTAAATACGTTACATAGAATATATGTGATATCAGCATGTATTATTGGCATGCAAGCGAGGTCACTTGCAGTTTTTCAAGGGTGGGGTATGTCACCAGGAGGTGTATTTTTCCTATTGTCTTCTTTAAAAATATGTACTACATACTTTTATTTATTTTATTTTTACTTGTTTTCCCCGAAACCCTTGAAAAGGTGCAATTGGACATTGCATGGCCAGTATGAAACAGTTGTTGCCGAACGGGTTTCTCACATCAGGAATCTAGGTCGGTCGGTCAGGAACTGATCGGGCCAGTTAGCACTAAATTCTGATGAGTATGGAAGCTTGTGTGCACCAAAATGGAATTTGGGCCACTGGTCAAGTCACTGGCAACTTTATAAGTTGGTGGGTAATAGGAAATTAAACCAAAGGGGCAAACTAGACACATGGCAGTAGGAGAGCGACCAGATGAGAGCTTTTGGATGAGTGTGTTGGCTTGCCCAAGAGGGGGCGCCAAATATGAGGCTGAAGGCTGATTTTCAGTTTTGTGGTGGATTTTCAAGTTCTGCAGCTTTAATGGAAAGCTTGCCTCCCCCCTTATCTCATGGAGCGCGATGATTTGCTCTCGTGCATCTCTCTCCCCTTTGCACATGACCCACTAGTTAGGCTTCTCACTTGATGTACAGTTCGTTGGGTTTTATGCACATTTGCCAAGGCAAGAGCCTTCTGAACAGGAACCGTCCCCCACACGTGCGCACAGTTCCATCGCGAAAGATTGCGAATTTGGAGAGTTTTCTCGCGTGAAAACTCGTCCAAATCACAGGGTGACTATCCCATTGCATGTGGGAGCTCTTGGGACACGTGTAGACGTGTTCGCTCCGCTCAAAACAATCCAAAACAAAGAATTAAAGCCTGCTGTGTTTTTCTGCAGGTTAGGGTTTTGCACCTAAACTGCAAAAACTCACCAGGGGAGTCTCGGGAAGGCCTTGGGATGCTTAGATAGGGCTTTGAGCACCTAGCAATGACAAAACAAGGAATTACAGCACACTGAAATTCTGTTACAGCTCACCGGAAAGCTTCTAAATTGCAACGGAATCCGTCTTGCACATGTACTTTTGACCTACAAGGCTTTTGGCGTTGTTATGTTGCCGAAATTGGGTAAAAAACCTGCAATTTCAGTCCTAGCCAGGTTTGGACAGCTTTGTGAGAGTTTAATCTTAGTGTTCGGATCTTCTATTTTAAATTAAATAAAGAAATACCAAAACGGGCACGAGTCTTTGGGGTCTACACGGTGTCGGTCTTCATGTGCGCAGTGAGGATCTAGTTGCTCGACCCATCTGTGCTCTCTTTTCTTCTCAGTTCTCTATGTAAAGTTAATAGGTAATTGAATTAGTACTATATTGGCCGGTTATATTATGCCTCAATAAATGCTTCAAGGACATCTCTGTGTATCTATGCTTATCTTTGTGCAGCTATACCACTTCTGTGTGCTTCTACTACAAGGTCTCATCAAGATAATCCTTATCTGCATAGACTGTAGCACAAAACCTAAATCTCACTCTCTGCCTGCGTTTTTCTGGATCAAAAGAATACGGCGCCATGGCACGGACAGGCCGCACCTATGAGTTTGATAAGCTTAATAGCAAGAACTATCAACCCTTGCATGCAACTCTGGATATCATTTTGGAGAAACAAGCCCTCCTCAAAGTAGTAGGCGGCACAAAAGTATGGCCTGCCTGAGCCAATCCTCCTACACAAGCCAGCACATAGACAATAAATGATCGGAAATGGATTGATTGGAGCGCATGCTTGGAATTGCTCCTACATAAGGAGGACACACAGAAGCAGCTGTCAGAGTATTGACCACTGCTCACAAAATTGTGGCTGTGTCTTGAACAAATCTAAGAACATCGAGACATGGCCTGGCAGATTTTCAGTCTGAAAATGTCACAAGGACATCAGCACAGTTGTCTATACTAACATTCATCCAAGCAATATTACAAGAAAAAACACTATGTCACATATCACAAAAACTCAGAGTTCATTTATGATACTCATATATGCTCGACCATCATGTTAAGTATCTTCTCAATCATGCTCCTGCTCTACACATAAGGGCCTTCATCAATCAAGTCGCCCTCAGCCACACAGGCCTAACAGACCAAACAAATCCGGATTTCGCATTAGCAAACTTTACTGTAAAGGATGTTTTCAAACCTCAGATTGTTGGCATACTACTGAAGGGAAAGGGTCGACACCGCAATCAAGTACATTACACGTCAGATCACAAAACATTCACACCTCCTTTGCAAAGCCCTCGCTGTCCTTTTCCTTGTTCAATCTATGAGTCTAATATCGGCACACTAAAGCAATGAAGGCAGACTACTTGCATCTAGCGGTTCATGGCTGCCCACACTAGAGCATGAATTCCCATGCTACCTGGATTTTGGACATATAATGGGCTTCAATCCACTGAAGGTGTTGAGACTGTCAACATTGAACCTCTCATGGTAATATTACTTTCGTCGATCATGTTTATTATCTTCTACAACTTGCAAAAGATCTCATATCAGCTGATAGATGCACCACAAGAAACATAGCAATCAAACTCTTTACTATCATTGGGTTTTCAAAGTGCTGATTAAACATACACTCTCAAGCGGCAAAACTTATATCATATTAAGCCCAAAAGTAGGACAGCTCTACTTTATAAGAGGTCCATTCCGATGTATAGGATTTCAACAAACATCATACGATACTTCTATGGCATTAATGCTTAGGCCACTTGAATACACGCACTATGAAACGCACGAGCTTGGTGTTGTGGAAATGGTTTTGAGAAAGCTTTTGCTGAAAATGCAGCGTTCAATCGTAAATACTAAGCACTCACTAGATCCTTGAAGCACTCTTAGCATCCGTGAAGGCTGCATTTACAGGAAGCTATCTCAAAACCGTTCCACAACACCAAGTCTGTACCATCGCCCCTTTACAACTAGTCCATACACAACACATGTAGCAAAGACTATCCCCCTCAGGTTGTTTGCTATACTTGCTCAACAACAACTCTACATCACTAGCCAGCCACGTGTATGGCATACATAGAAGTACACCTTTCACGTCGGTGTTGGTTATATCTTGGCTTGCTTGCTATAGTGGCGAGCAGCCCAAACTGGTCTCCTAGTCAACAAGAACCAGCTAGCGTGAGTTGACCAAAAAAATCAACACGACTGCCACGCGCAAGCTTCAAACCCAGCACCTCTACCTCGCGACTACAGTGCTCTACCACTACGCCCGCATGCGTGCTTTGAAGTGAATGTGTCGTGAGTGTGTGGGCCCTCGTCCGGGTTCATCTCTTGTCTAATGCTTTCCCTTTTCAGCAAAGACCAATCCATTGCTATTACCACACGTTTTGGCCTACTTGTAGCAGTACATATGTAGAGAATTGTTGGTGGCCCACGAAAAAGTGAGGCGACCGACCATGCTGGTCACTTCCACCTACACGGTGGCTAGCGAGCCGATTTTTGTGTAGAGCCTTTTGCGTCCCTTCTCTAAGGCCTGATTTTAGTAGGTCAAAATATCTATCCCTTCTCTATTCATTGAATGCTTCAGTGCAACGACCTATGTCTGCTGACTTTTGATACATATCAGACTGCTATCCGACGTGGCAGAACCGGAACCGGTTGCCCACATGAAAAGAATCCCCTCCCCCCTCCCCTTCACCGTATCTTTATTTGGCTGCGCTGGTCACTGCATTCGACCAGCGCAGCCTATGCTAGTGGTAGTGCAAGGGCCTTTTCGAAGCGCACCCAACACCTATGTCCCGTTGTTCTTCTACTAGGACCTGTCCTTTCTACTAGGACCTGTCCCACTATCAAGGCCCTTGCCCTACCTCTGCAGTACCTTTACCTCTCTCTCTCTCTCTCTCTCTCTCTCTCTCTCTCTCTCCAAAAAATCATCAAATACAAGGTATCACTAGCACTGTACCTTTGTGTGTATCGACTCTGTTGCTCGCAGTTGTTTGAACTATGGCGTAAAGAGCAGGGGAGGAGCATGTTAAAAGCAGAGGACGTAGATGATTGGACAGCGCACTAAGAAAGATGCCACTCTGAGATACAATCAGAGATGGCTAATCAGAGTTACAATTGCATGGCTAGCTTCATTTATAGTACGAGTAAATAAGGGGCAATCGTGGCTGTACTTAAGAGCGGATTGGACTAAGGGTGCTTACACACTACCTAATTTCATAGCATTGACTCTCACATGGCAAGCAGGCACTTGTTTAGAAGCTTTAGGGGAGCCTCTTAGTGGATCAGCAAACCTATGTAGTGGCAGTTGATTAGGGGTTGCATCATTGCCATGTTTGGGTAACCGTCCAAATTCGCCCCAAATTGGGGCATGTGTTGGCTTCCATCTCGTTCAAGACTCGTGAACAATCCTATAAGGTCTCATAAAAATTCTCTTCTCATAAGGTACAACGCAAACTTACAAATCTCCTAGATAGGGTGTTGCTTGTTTGGAAGCTTTAGGGGGGCCCTTAAGTGGAGCAAATCGATGTAGTCGAAGTTCATTAGGGGTTGCATCTCTGTTGTGTGTGGGCAGCTCGATGGTGCCGTCCAAATTGGGGCATGTATTGGCTTCCAGCTCGAATACAGTGTGAGCCTACAAACAACAATGTGCAAGGTGCAGAAGAGCCCAAGTCACTGTGTAGTTATTCCACTAGCTTTGATTTAATCAAATAGCAGGCACTTCATTGGTATGTAACCAACCTAAAGGTGACAATTGGCACATTGATGATCCATTGTCAAGACGCTTACCTTTTGTCCAATCGTAGCCAAGGCCTATGGGATGTGTTTTAAAGTCAAGGCCTTCTCTCTTTTCCTTTCTTTTTTCGAAAATCCCTCCATGTGTCCGTTGTGTGTGTGTGTGTGTGTGTGTGTGTGTGTGTGTGTGTGTGTGTGTGTGTGTGTGCGTGTGCGCGCGCGCGCACGCACACGCATACGTGAGTGTGCAGTGCACACGCACTAATAGGTCCTTGTGAGTTTCTCACAACTTCTTTAACATGTTCAAACGACTAAACGTCATGTTGAGATTGCTAACTTATTGGTTGGTGTTCAATGTGCCATGATTCCATACTTTGAATGCTCAGCTTTTCTTTCAAAAGAAGTTTGGGCCATCCAAACTTTTGAGGGCCCCTAATTTTTAAAAACAAATGGAATAATAGCTTGGTCATTCACATGAGCAAACATGCCAAAATTGGACTATGTGTGTATATTCAAAACAACCTAAGTATTGATGTGCACTTAATAAGGATTTGAATGTATCATAAAGGAAGTGTCACCAAAGTTGCGAGTAGAGTTGGCATGGGGAGGCATGGCTTCTAAGGGGGTGACGTAAAGAGATTCACAACCATTACTTGGTCCTCATTCAAATCTCATTATGGTTTGAGAATAAGTAGAGAAATGAGTTATGAAGGTTATTTTGGCTGAGGGATTCACTATGTAGGTCCGTATGGCATCATTTGAGTGTAAGGAAGGGGGTTTTTGATAGGGGTTTCATAAGCATATACAATAGGAGTAACCCCCTCTTATTTTCCAACATCTCGGTACAGTTTTTAGAATAAGCATAGAAATGAGTTTTGAAGGTTATTTTGGCAAGGGATTCACTATGTAGGTCCATATGGCATTACATGAGTGTAAGGAAGGGGGGTTTTTAATAGGGGTTGCATAAGCATATATAATAGGGGTAACCTCCTCTTATCTTGAAAACAAAGCTATAGCTTTAGTTTCGTCCTCTTTTAAATGCATCATTGGTTTTTTCTCAGTAGAAGTCTCATTAGGGAATTTCGGAGGTCATTTGGAGGGCCTTCTAAGAAAATGTATTTTTTGCACTCTCTCTCTAGAAAAAATGGCAAATAATAGAGCTGGGTCTTTCATAGTAAAAGTTCAAAAAGTGTACTTTAAGTAGATTCCTTACTCTTCTGAACATTCGTTCGTAGTGATTGAGGGATAATCCTCTTTTCAGTTGCATTGAATGAACTTCGTCAATATGGAGGGAATGAAGCTAACATGGAGGGACGAAGGCGCAGCCGCTATTCACTTTCCATTAAACCTGCACATTTGGCTAATGGCGCACTCCTCAAATGGCACAAATGTTACCCAGAAACGAGCTAAATATCACCTTCACATTGATTTGGACAATGAGTACCAACCATTGATTAAGCGTAGTAAAACAAACACACATATACCTCCCGCTTCCATAGACACGCTCAGAGCTCAGGGAGCTAAACACATAGATATCTGGACGAAAGGCTCTCTCTACCCTAAGAATCCAATGACTAATGCATCTCCACCGTTTGTCAATCCTACAAGCTTATTGACCTTTGCTGGTGATGGAGAAAAGGGCCTTCTGGGTTATTGTAAATCTCTTACAAGAGAAGCTGAAACTTACAAGGGCATTCTCCAAGCTCAACAATGTGAGATTGTTCGCCTTTCACATTTACATTCTACAGATCAGGTTACCATTTTGCAACATAAAACAGAGGTACAAGAACTGAAAGGAAAGGTGCGAAGTTGTCAAATGAAGGACGCCATCTTGGGTGGTCGTATCCAAAAGAAGAAATTGCGCAATCTTGAAACATTGGAGGTTGCATCAGGAGGTCTCAAGAAAAGAATCCGAGCATTAAGGTGATGCTTCTTGGTTGGCTACATTGTCTTAGTTAAGTAATCTTTTTGTTTTTTCTTGTTATGCATTGTTTTCATGTCTCTAAATAGTGTTAGTGAAGCAAATTTTCTGTTATTTACTTATGCATTGTCTTCATGTAGAGATTCAATCTATCCTGACAAGGAAAACATTGACCCCAAAGCCAATATAGGAAAGAGATTGAAGCCACTTATAAGTAGAAGCCTGGCAGCAGATATAGTAAATGACAAGAAGTTTAAGGTCCTACAACGAAATGTAGTGGACCGCTTTATTTCAGAGAACTCAGTGCCTGCAAAAGAGATACAAGGCACACTTGATTCACTTGGTGTAAGCAAAAGAGGATATTCGGCTATCCAAAAGTCTGTCTCATCCATCTTTGTTAAGAAGGGTATAAAATCCAAACTTCTACCATCAGCCTCAAGTGTTTGGAAAGAGAGGCTTTAGCTTAACGAGGCACAGGGAGACTATCTTGGACAGCCCTTTCATATTAAAGCAACTTACAGTGGCCATGGAGCAAACATGGCATATGATGAGTTCGATAATATTTTTATGGACCTGCGGACATTACAGAAGAGAATGGTGGAGTTTTACAACATCACATTTGGAGAGTCACGAGGGGTATTACATTTTGTGTTAAAACAGAATGAGTGTGAGCTTGTTAAAGAGAAAAAGCTAGAGCGTGTTACTATTACTTTAATGAATAGAGCCCTCTCAAAGTGTCCCAGTGATGATCCTTTATATTTTAGTGTTCAATCAGAATCTAACATATGGTGGCTTGGTGCGTTTGAGGTAAGTGAGATTCTCAGGTAAGCTCAAATGTTCACATCTACTTAAGTCTCATTTATTTTGTGTTGCAGGTAAAGAAAGAAGATCATGAGATTCTATATTGGGTGTTCCATCGAACTAATATTCTGGAGGTGATTGATCGACAGACTAACCAGGGAGAGGTACTACGTCTAGATGGAAGGGGAGACTTTCAAGTTCAGTGGCATCTTGCAGGTGACCTCAAAACATTAAAGTGCATGTATAATTGTGGAATGGGTGCAATGGCAAAGTCGCTGTGTTTGTTCTGCATGGAGCCTGCAAAGGTCATGGACCCAAAGTGGTGGAGAAAAGCTTCAACACGTCACATTGAGGATCCTGCTTTTCGACCGGTTTTGAAAATACCACTTGTGAATGTCCACATTTGTACAATGCATGCCCTTTGTAGAATTGTGGAGAAATTGGTCTACTTATATATCGGGTTTGCTTGGAAGATTAAGAACTCGGAAGAACGACAAGTAGCCTTGCAGTGCTTAGAAATGGTATTGTCGGATATGGGGCTTCATGGTGGCAATGTGAAAATCCAGCGGGATGAAAAGAGATCAACTGCTGAGAAGGATGTCACATGCAAAGCATCCATCGGTGGGGTGAAGGCACGGAGGTTTTTATCTAAACCCCAAGGTACAAGAGATCCGAAGCTAACAAAACATGGAAAAATATATAACACATCTTATGTTAGCAAGGTAGAGTATCAGAGCTGAAAAAAGCTACATATTGCAGTCAAAGACCAAGAACCAACTACTCGTAACGCGAAGGCTGAGGTTTGGCGATCAATAGACATCCTATTTTTGATGTGCGACAAAGATGACTGGTCACAAGGTGATATGAACAAGCTCAAGGAGAATCTCAAACTTCTGAAAAAATCATTCAAGACAGCATGGACAGACACCCAGATTACTCACTCATGGTATTATCGTGTATTTCATTCTCTCTTATGTGCAAATATGTGAGTGTAAAACATTCTAACTAATCTGTTTTCATATCCAGCACATCATCTTCAATCATTTACCATATTTTATACAAAAGTATGGGAACCCGGCAATATGGAATACCCAAGGGATGGAAAAGTCTCATTACATGGCGAGAAATGCTTATTTCAGGCACACACGACATGGTGGCTCTCGAATCAAGGCTAACAGTTTGAGAGAACTATTTGAATGGTTCTATCGTAGAATCATTCATCGAATGCAGGCAAAAGAAGTCTTGGCAAATTTAGCAACAACACAAGGCATTAGACATTTACAACAACAAAAAGTTAAAAGATCAATGGCATACAACAACTCCGGAGCTCGTGAAAGTCAACGAAGGTGGAGAGAGACAATGGTGTATGTGAATCACAAGTGGAGAAAGATACTCTGAGTGGATGACATTGTACAAAATTTATGTAATACATGATCTTATATAATTGCTACTTGAAGTG